>NC_035433.2:47838264-48162617 GCF_002127325.2 Helianthus annuus | reverse complement strand
TCCTATGATTAATTCCTCTGGATGATAAGAAAGAGTTCGCGGCATCACTTCGCTTGGAACTTCTACATTTCCCTCCAGATTAGTAACATTGTGCTCTGCATCTTGTGCACCAACTTGGTTTGTTTGACTTGACAACTGGATCTGCTCCCCCTCAAGGTCTGAATCACCATGGTCAAAAACTGGCATATTTTTAGCTTCTTGATCATCATTCACCTCCGACTGATTACCAGGAGCAACTTCATCATCATTTTCACCAGCATTACTAGGACCTGCTTCATCGTCATTTGAAGTTTCCCGAGGTCTTCTAGAATACTCCGCTGGAAACCTGAGCTGCGACTCATACTCTCGCAAAAAATCCAGCTCATCAAAGAAATCTTCTTCTTCCTCTGATTCTTCTCTCATGTCAAACGAATCCCAAAGTTTGTCATAATGATAACGCCATGAATCACCAGGATTCTGTGGCGGCATAGTGTAACCTTGACATTCAACATTTGCTGCCTCAATAATCTGCTTCTCGCTTGGAATGAAGACACGTCGCAAAGGACTTGAATAACCCACAAAGATTCCCTCAACGCTATTCGGACCAAACTTTCCTTTAGGCTCTATCACCGTACAGGGTGACCCAAACGGTTCTAGATACTTCAAATTCGGCTTGCGTTTATTGAGTAGCTCAAAACACGTTTTGTTGAATTTCTTTACAGTAAGAACTCTGTTGAGAGTATAGCATGCAGCAGAAACAGCTTCAGCCCAGAAATTTATTGGTAACTTAGAGTCTGCAAGCATCGTTCTGGCTGTCTCGATTAGCGTCCGGTTTTTGCGTTCTGCAACTCCATTCTGCTGCGGAGTGTACGGAGCACTAAACTCATGCAGTATACCTCTTTCATCACAAAATTCTTCCATCTTACTGTATTTGAATTCAGTTCCATTATCACTTCGAATTCTACAGATCGGCCTCTGATACAGATTCTCAATTCTTTTAAACAATGCCATCAAACTATCAAAAGTCTCATCTTTTGATTTCAAAAACATCACCCAAGAAAATCTGGAATAATCATCAGTCACGACCAAACAGTAGGAATCTCATGTTATACTCTCGACATTCACTGGACCAAACAAATCCATGTGAAGTCTTTCCAAAGGTCTTGAAACTGAATTGACTTGCTTTGTAGGGTGTGACTTTTTCTTCTGTTTGCCTTTGACACAATTTATGCACTCCCCTTCCAGATGAAAACCTTTAACATGTACTCCAATGACCAAATCGTTATGTACCAAGTGATTCATTTTCCTTAGGTGAATATGCCCCATCTTTCGGTGCCATAACCTTGACTCTTTCTCCGTCGCTCTGGACACAAAACAATGAGCCTGACCCGTAGTTGTAGTAGCGACGCTCATGTCCAACACGTACAGATCGTTAACTCTTGGTGCCCTCATGATGATCCACTCTTCAGGTATCACAAATCCCGGTTCCAAGATCAAACATTCTTTGTCGGTGAAATGAGTAGTATACATCCTGTCACAGATCTGGGAGATACTCAGTAGGTTGTTCTCCAGCTCAGCGATGTAGTTAACTCTCTCAAACTTTATAATGCCATTTGACAATGTTCCATCACCTATGATCCTTCCTCCTTGATTACCCGCAAAACCCACGTAACCACCGTTAATGTTATTCACATCATACAGCAATGCTGTCTTCCCTGTCATATGCCTTGACGCTCCACTATCCATTATCCACCTGGATACAAGTTTTGGAAGATCCTGCACATAACAAATCATCATTTAAACAACTTCAAGAAAGATGCCGATTCATGCTTCGCAATCCAGGAAGCTCCGGCAATTCAAACTGTTTAGTCAAACATTGAGTCCACCCAGGCCTCATCAGCCTTAGGTGCAACCTTGACTCTTGCAATTTGAATTTTGAAATTTTCAGCCTTGAGAGGCAGAAAATTTGCATCATAATCAACAATAATTGGCTCTTCAGCCTTTTTCTCTTCAGAATTTGAAACTTTCTTCTCAACTTTTGATTCAATTTTTGGTTTCCACACCTGTTGAGTTTCTGCAACCCTTTTATAAAATTTATCATTTTGAGTTACCAACTTCTTTACGGGTTCAGTTTTTTCTTTTACATTGTCGATTTTAACATTTTTCGTCTCAACCACTTTCTTCTCAACATACATCGGTGCTTTACCCTTCACATCAACCTTCTTTTGTTGAACCTTCACAGCTTCAGTCTTAGGCTTCACATATGTACACTTTCGTGCAATATGACCAACCTGTTCACATCTAAAACAAGTACGAGTATCAGCTACCCGACTCGTCCCTTCAGACTGAGCCTGTGAAGCTCTCTTCTCAAAAAATTCTTTGTTTGATTTTGAAAAAAATTCTTTTTCTTCATCAGCAAGTGAACTTGAACTATTCACAATTTTTTTCTTTTCAACAAACCTCTTGTGTGAAACATTCTTTTTCTGAAACAGTTTACCCCCCTGATAACCACCCGACCAGTTGTTTCTGTTATTATTGTAAAAACGCGGTGGATAACCAGTTTTCTTGTTGTAAACCTTGTCTTTCTTTCGACTCAGAGTATTCACTGCTGACAATTCGACTTCAACAAGTTTGAAAACATTTGTCAATTTGTTCATGTTAACATTCTCGATCGGAAACTCTGAATCCGAAAACAACTTATCCGATCCCGACATCTTGTACATGACAAGATCAGGTTCATCATGTAAGTTATTCTTGGACTTTTGTTTCGGAATGTACTTATCCAAGAAACACCCATCCTCCTCAGAAGTGTCACAATCTGGTTTAAGCACTTTGTCTACCACACTTTTCACCACATCATTTTGGACACTTTCGTTATTGGAAGACGTGAACATGACATCAATATTCTCCGGAAGTTGCACTTCACTTCCTTCCTCAAGTTCAACCAACCCAGATTCCTTTTTAGTGTAATTGTGCAAAATCGGCGGTGGAACTTTGTGAAACCCTACACCGGTACCATCTGAAAACACATCCTCGCCAGCTCTGTTTTTTCCTGTAGGTTCAGGAACAATATGCTGCAACACAAAGCTTGCGGAGCTATAACTGTTAAGTTTCAACTGAATTCGCTCATTCTCTATTTCAGCTTCTTGAACTTTAAGTTTCAATTTAGCGATCTCATCCAGTTGTTTATTAATTAATTCTTCTTTTATTCTCACCACAGCTCGCAGATGTTCATTTTCTTTAAACGTTTTACCATTTCGTTCATCACTTTCTTTAACTGTGGTTTTGACTTTTTCAAATTTTTCAGAAATTTTACGGTTTTCAAGAATTAACTTTTCATTTTCAGTTTTAATCTTTTCGTGATTAATTTTATCTTTTTCCATTTGAGAAGTTAACTCTTTGATCCGTTCAGTTGAAGCTCTCACAGTTTTGTCACGACTGAGTATTTGATCCTCAACACTGCTGACCTTAGCTGTCAGGTTTTTAATTTTCTCATTGTTGAGGTACGTGACAGTACTACAGAAATTGCATTCTTTTGTGCAATTTTTGCAGTCAATGTTTCCATCAATCTTCTTACCTGACGCATTAGCTGACACATTTGGACTGACCTGATCCTTAGACTCAGAAACAGAATTAGGATCTACCTCAAGTGCTTTTGCAGCTAGCACTTTGTCAGCCATTTTTCCCAGATTTTCATGTGTCAACTCCTGCATAACATCGATCAAGCCCGTATCAACCTTTTTCACTTCATCAATCTCTTCTTTTTCTTTCTTTTCTTTCTCCTTTCTCTCTTTCTCTTTCTCTTCTTCAATCATCTTTGACGTTGGTGTTCCCCACCACTTGTGCTGCCAATATTCATCTTCTTCTTTATACTCCTTGATGATGGCTTCGATATCAAGCGTTTTGTCATCAATCGCGATGTTGCCATACTTATCAAGGTAGCACTCTCTGTCTGGATCCCATCTATTCGCTCTTTTTGCCTCTAAATATACACTAGAAAGTTTGATAATCTTGTTTTCAGCAACCATCTTCCGGTATCTATACTTCTGATCCTCTGTTCGATTATCTTTCCACGGAATAGGCTCATTCTTTGCCATGAAAGCATAACCAACAGCATCTTCTTCCGGCAAAACCTCTTTGCTCCAATCGTAACCCTCATCATCATAAATCACAGCTAAAGCCCTCGATTTGTCTCTGTTCTCTTCCTGCCGCTTCAATCTGGGCGGCTCGGATTTATTCTGATGGTAGATTGCCTTCTTGTAATAGTCGTCTCGAAACGGATTCTCTGATTCATCTACATATGCATTTCTGCATTCCCACTTGAAATGACCCTTCTGCTTACACTTAAAACATGTCACCTTTGATTTATCGAACCCCAGCATTGTAGACGGACCTCCGATTGTCTTCCTCCCGGTAATTTCCATGAAACGCTGAGCACGTCGAATAGCACTTGCCATCGCCCAACGAATATCGATCAGTTCCATTTCCTCCGGGTCTATCTGATCGTAGTCTTCTTTTGTCAGATTTGTGTTCCCGATCTTTCCGGCCACCAAACCTTCGTAAGACTCCAACACAGATGCCAGAAAAACCATTTGTTGCTTTGCCGACTCCTCATCAAAATTCTGTGCATTCTTCAGATCTATTGCGATATTGCAAGAAAACTTTGCATCAGAACGTTTTTCAGAAGACGAAGATCCACCGTGATAACCACTGTGGCTTCCACTGCTTGGACTGCTTTGATTTTCTTTACTTGCTGGAGATACATTCTCAGCTGAAAATGCAGTCTTTGGAGAAGTAGCTTTCGGCATCAAGCTTTTCGGATAGTAAAGATCCAAGTTTTGCTGATAGGATGAGTGATTGACTTTGTATGTTTTCTTCAATTCAAGCTCATGACTTTCAAGTCTCTCAATCACAACATCTGGAGTCAAATCTTCAGGAGCAATAGTTTTCTTCAACATTAGCGCGTAGTATCTCCAATCCACTTCGTCTGGTAATGAATCAAACAGCTTGTCAACCAGTTCTTCATCAGAATACGTGATCTTGTGTCGTGCAAGCTCCAGTTTCAGATGACCGAATCTTTCAATCATTTTACACACCGATTCATTTTTAAGACAACCAAACATGTCAAACTCTTTTCTAAGAAGTTTCTTTTTATTCTTTACAATCTCTTTGCTACCAAGACACTTCTTTTCAAGTTTTTCCCACAAATCTTTAGCATTGGAGTAATCTATTAGCGAAATGATATCTTCTCGCACCGATTGAAACAATAATGCCACACACTTTTGCTCTGCCACAAAGGATTCAATTTCGTCAGCTGATGATAAAGTTTCTCCACTTTTGTCTCCATGAACATATCCATTTTTCAAACTCTTCCAACTTGCAAACGCGAAAGCCATCAACCAATCCTCAAATTTTCTCGACCAACGGCTATATTCCTCGATTGCCATAAGCTTCGGAGGTTTGTTGAATGTACCGAATGCACTCTCAGACTCCCAAGCTTCCTTCTTTTTCTCCTTTGATTGATTCTCATTTGTATTGTTCGAAGATGTATCGTTGTTTCCCGAACTACCCGTGAATGCATACATGTCTCTGAAAGAATTCATGAAAATATCATCCATTTTGATTGTACCTTCAAAATCAACCAACACTTAGAAAAATTTTCGAGATTTTTGAAAAACAAAACCATAAAAGCGGACCAATCTGTACACGTGACAGATAAGCGGACCAAACAGGTTCAGATAAGCGAACCAGTAATCTCCGTTTGAGCGGACCAGACAAATATCAGTTCAAGCGAACCAGAAACTGTACTAAAAAGCGAACCCAACTATGTCCGTTCGAGCGATCCTGACAATGTCAGTATGAGCGAACCAGAATTGTAAGTTCGAGCGGACCTGTATGTGTCCGTTCGAGCGATCCTGACAGTAAGACTGTCTGAAAGAGCGAACCACAGAGGTATTTCGAGCGAACCTATTCACTAATGTACGAAAAAGCAGACCTGTTTGTTCGAAAACGCGAACCACTGTTTTTAGCCGGTTTTAACCATTTTTAGTCCGAATTTCACTCTAAAACTTTCTAGGGTTTGTTATTAGTGTGTTTTACACGTTATACTCAAATTTCAGACAATTTCAACCGTAGGAACCACTGAAAACCGAAAAAGTATGAGAGAAAGTGAGTAGAAAAGAGAAATTTCTGCAGATATAAGCTGTAGTAGTATAAACTCCTCATCCTGAGCTCTGATACCACTTGTTGGACCGTTGTTTGACCCGAAAAGTCAGTCAGAGTAGCTCATTGTCACACCCCCAAAATCCACATGCGGAACACCACCGCTTGGAGGCGTGACCGACCAGGATCCAGCCACCAATTATACTGAGCATTGATTAATAGTAGAATTATTTGCTATCCAAAGTAGTTAGCAACATCGTAGTTTAAGTTCGATAATTAGTTTAAACAAAACAGCGGAAGCATAAACCAAATAGTTTTAAAGATAGTTCTTGGTTCAAGATGATTAAACCCAACACACGGGTTTTGACGAACACTACACATCCCCAAGCAGCAGCTCCTCAGTCACTGGTTACCTGCAAAGCATGCAGTAAGGGGTCAACAATAATGCTGAGTGAGTTCACTAGTTGTCCAGTTTTAGTCTACCAAAAACTTAAGTTGTTTAGATAAAGCATTTATAATCACGTTGTGGGGAGCTACCCCATCTGTAAGCTCACTAAACTGTAGATACCGAAACTGTTGACGGAAAGTTGTTGTGCCCCGAGTCAATGTCTATCGTCATTGACCAGGATGCAAGGTCTACTAGTTCACGCCCGATCTCCCCCGGTCACGGTGTGAGGTTGTCAAACCTAATAGCGCTATCAACTAATAACTCGTTCGCCCCCGGCGATTAATCGGTACTGTAAGCAGGGACTTAAAGTGATAGAGTATCGTTTAGCATGGCTAGTTGTGATTTATAAATAATATCCAAACGTATCTCCCCCGGAGATAGTAGTTACCCATTCTGATTTCCCCCGGAAGTAATGGTTCAAAAGTGTTTTTTCCCAAAGTTGGCAGTTTGTCCGTGTCCCTCCACGGGACGCATGCTTTTAGTGTGTGAACTCACCTTGGGTTGCTCGGCAGATTAGGTTACTTTGTCAAACACGCTGGTCACCACGTCCTAGCATGGTCACCAGTAGGTCAGGTTTGGTGTACAAGCAATCATGTATAATCTACACATAACTAACACGTAGCATGCATACAACATACAGTGGGTTATTGGGCCGGCCCTAACATTTACACAATCAAACAGCAACACATAGTCCAGTCAACAGGTAGCCCATATTAAACACATTATGGCCCAATAACCAAAATGGACAGCCCAGTCGAAACAAGGTGGTCTCGACTCGAGAACATGCGGTCTCGAGTTGCAACCAGGTGGTCTCGGCTTGTGCTGGCTGGTTTCGAGTGGTGCAGGCTTGACTCGCAACCTCAGAGGTTCCGAGTCTGGTCTCGAGTCGCAACCGTTGCGGTCTCGAGTTGTCACGCTGTGGTCTCGAGTCGCAACCGTTGTGGTCTCGAGTCGCAACCGTTGCGGTCTCGAGTTGTCACGCTGTGGTCTCGAGTCGCAACCGTTGTGGTCTCGAGTCGCAACCGTTGTGGTCTCGAGTCGCAACCGTTGTGGTCTCGAGTCGCAATGCTGTCCTTGTCTTGTTCACGTGTTGATTCAGACTTAGTCAGGCTAATGGTACAAGGCATCAGGCCCAAATCAGGAAACAACCAATGAGGTTTAACAAACAAGTTTTCCTAATCTGTCTATTAGTAAAAATGGATCAAACATTGCCCTTTTTAAATCTTCAAGTCATATTCAACAAGTTCATCATAAGTTCATCATTTTAGGGTTTTCATATCAAACATAACCATACATTTTTGAACCGAAATCTTATGTTTAACAAGATCATTTTGCAAGAAACAATGAAGCATAGTTTGGTTGGCCATGAATACTCTTAAACTACCATTTGTTAGTCATTTTTAAACATGTTATCAAGCATTCACACATAATGGTTTACACATATTGTCAAACTCACAAATCATCCTAAAAATCATGCATAACACTTCTAACTAAACACTTTCTAGTTCATTCAACACACATAAATCCTATACACATAATAGAACACTAACCGGTTATGAAGAAGGCACCGAATAAAAGGAAGAAACCGAGAAAGTAAAGTGTCCGAATGATGATGAGCTTGACCGAGATTTCTTGTTGATGCCGGTTAGATTCCAAGCTTGAACCGAGAATTTAGAGAGGGAAAGTGGTGTTGTTGAGAGTTTTCTAGTGGGAGAGAAGGGAGTGTGTGTGTTTGTGAAAAAAAAATGAAGGAAGTGGGAAAGTTTGGGATTTTATACAAGGTTTCAAAATAGGCTTAGGGGGTTTCGGCCCAAACCGGTTACGGCCCACTCGAGACCGAGCGGCCCACTCGAGACCGAGTGGTCTCGAGTCATGGTCTCGACTCACTAGTATATACGCATAAATATATATATAATACTTACATACAACACATATTATGCAAAAAGTCACGTTTCCATTTAATAATATATATATACACAATGATAATACAAGATGTTCGTTCGGAAAAACCTAGAGTGTCACATTATCCCCAAGTTTTAAGAACTTTCGTCCCGAAAGTTAAGGCAGCCACTGTCAAGCTAGCGTGTTTCAACGGGGTGTCACATCATCCCCCGGTTAGTTTGGAATTTCGTCCCGAAATTCGGTTGTAGCTTCAGTGCTGGGGGTTTCGTTTGGGAACAACTGGGGATACTTGCACTTCATCTGGTCTTCCCGCTCCCAGGTAAACTCTGGGTCACGTCGTGAGTTCCAACGAACTCGCACGAGAGGTATTTGGCTACGTTTGAGGGTTTTGATCTCTCGATCCGTGATCTCAATCGGTTCCTCAGTAAAGTGTAGCTGTTCATCAATAGTGAGTTCCTTGAAGGGAATTATGAGTGTTTCATCTGACAGACACTTCTTCAGATTCGACACGTGAAAAACATTGTGCACTGCACTCAACTCTGCAGGCAGGTTCAATCTATAAGCAACCTTACCGATTCTCTCGGTAATTTCGAATGGTCCAACATATCGCGGATTCAGCTTGCCCCGTTTACCGAAACGAACCACACCCTTCCAGGGTGAGACTTTAAGTAGAACCCGGTCCCCGACCTGGAATTCTAGCGGTTTCCTACCCTTATCCGCGTAGCTTTTCTAACGGTCACGAGCTGCCGCCATGCGTTGTCTGATCTAGGTAATCTTTTCCGTTGTATCTACCACCAGTTCTGGGCCTGTGATTTGACTGTCACCGACTTCCGCCCAGCAAAGAGGTGATCGGCATTTACGACCGTACAATGCCTCAAAGGGTGCCGCCTGAATGCTAGTGTGGTAGCTGTTATTGTAGGAGAATTCCACCAGCGGTAGATGCTTCTCCCAGTTCTTGCCAAAATCGATCACACATGCTCTAAGCATGTCTTCCAGGGTTTGGATGGTGCGTTCAGACTGCCCATCCATTTGTGGGTGATAAGCGGTGCTCATGTCCAAGTGTGAGCCAAAGGATTTGTGCATAGCTTGCCACAACTCGGAAGTAAAGCGAGCGTCTCGGTCGGAAATAATGGAAGTTGGCACTCCGTGTCTCGAGACTACTTCCTTTAAATAGATTTCTGCCAAGGTAGAAAACTTGTCTTTTTCCTTAATGGCCAGGAAGTGTGCAGACTTAGTCAATCGATCTACTATCACCCAAATAGTATCATTCCCGCGTTGGGACCTAGGTAGCCCCGTAACAAAATCCATGGAAATTTGTTCCCATTTCCACTTCGGGATTTCTGGTTGCTGGAGTAGGCCTGCTGGTTTCTGATACTCAGTCTTGACTCTTGCGCAGGTCAAGCATTTGCTAACGTATGCTGCTATGTGGGCTTTCATGCCAGGCCACCAGTAAGTGGTCCTTAAGTCGTGGTACATCTTATCTGAACCAGGATGTACTGAATAACGGGACTTATGGGCTTCGTCCATCACGAGCTCTCGTAGATCTCCGTAGAGTGGGACCCAAATGCGCCCTGCCACATAGTAAGCACCGTCTTCTTTTTGCTCTAGTCGTTGTCTCGATCCTCGCAGGGACTCAGCCCTGATGTTTTCCGGTTTCAGAGCTTCAGTCTGAGCATTTCGTATTTGAGTGGGGAGGTTGGACTGGATGGTAAGTTGTAACGCTCGCACGCGCTTGGGCGTAGTGTCTTTTCGGCTGAGGGCGTCTGCCACGACATTGGCTTTGCCCGGATGGTACTTGATGGCGCATTCATAATCATTCAGGAGTTCGACCCATCGACGTTGTCGCTTGTTTAACTCCTTTTGCTTAAAGATATGCTCGAGACTCCTGTGATCGGTGTAAATGGTGCACTTGGTACCATACAGGTAATGTCTCCATATCTTAAGCGCAAAGATCACTGCTCCTAGTTCCAAGTCGTGCGTAGTGTAGTTCCTTTCGTGAGTCTTAAGTTGTCGAGAAGCGTAGGCAATAACTTTGTCGCATTGCATTAACACGCAACCGAGCCCATGGATGGATGCATCGCAGTAAACCACAAAATCGTCAGTGCCTTCAGGAAATGAGAGAATAGGAGCACTACAGAGGTTATCCTTTAGCTTCTGAAATGCGGTTTCCTGAGCTTCACTCCATTTATAAACCATACCCTTCTGAGTAAGAGCCGTGAGAGGCTGAGCAATCTTTGAGAATCCCATGATAAATCTTCGATAGTACCCTGCTAGTCCCAAGAATTGGCGGACTTCGGTCGGAGTCTTAGGGGTAGGCCAATTCTTTATAGAGTTGATCTTTGCAGGGTCGACGTGAATTCCATCCTTGTTAACCACGTGCCCAAGGAAATGGACTTCTCGAGCCAGAAGTCGCATTTCGAGAACTTGGCATACAGTTGCTCATTGCGAAGGAGTTCGAGGATAAGGCGTAGGTGTTGTTCATGCTCTTCTTGACTTTTCGAGTAGATCAGGATGTCGTCTATAAACACGATCACGAATTTGTCGAGGTAAGGTTTGCACACTCGGTTCATGAGATCCATGAATACCGCAGGCGCGTTGGTCATTCCAAAGGGCATGACAAGGAATTCATAATGACCATAACGGGTTCTGAAGGCAGTTTTGGAGATGTCTTCATTACGGACCCTTAGCTGATGATAGCCTGATCGCAGGTCAATCTTAGAATAGTAGCTCGATCCTTGCAACTGATCGAATAAGTCGTCGATTCGCGGGAGAGGGTAACGGTTCTTGATGGTAACCTTGTTCAGCTCACGATAGTCAATGCACATTCGGAACGTGCCATCCTTCTTCCCCAGGGTGATGAACTAGGGCGGATAAACCCTTTATCCAATAGTTCCTGTAGTTGAGTAGAGAGTTCCTTCAATTCTGCGGGGGCTAGTCGATAAGGCGCACGAGCTATGGGTGCTGCTCCGGGAGCTAGCTCGATTTGGAATTCGACCTGACGGTGGGGAGGGAGTCCAGGTAGTTCTTCAGGAAAAACCTCGGGGTAGTCACGCACTACTGGAAAATCTTCAATCCTCTTTTCCTTTTCCTGCGTGTTGGTGACAAGTGCCAAGATAGCGGTGTGCCCTTTTCGTAAACACTTCTGGGCCTTCAAGAATGAGATAACGCCTGAGATTTCTCCGCCTTTGCCACCTTGTATAATGAGGGGTTTGCCAGAACGGCAGGGAATACGAACTGCTTTCTCTTGACAGAGGATCTCAGCGCGATGCTTGGATAACCAATCCATACCGATGACAACGTCGAAGCTTCCAAGTGTAACAGGGAAAAGATCGATGCTAAACGTCTAACCAGACAGTTCTAGTTTGCAGCCTTTGATAACATGTGAGGCCTCGATGTTTCTACCATTAGCTAACTCGACGATATGATGTGAACTTAGTAACGAAAGCGGACGCTTAAGCTTCTTACTAATACGTAGGGACACATAACTAGCATCGGCTCCAGAATCAAATAATACAGAAACATAACGATCATCGAGTAGGAACTTACCCGCCACGACATTGGGGTCATTCCTCGCTTCTCCAACTCCAATCACAAAAGCCCTTCCCCTAGCGCCATTCCCAGCATTGTTGTTCTGATCGTTGTTTCCAGCTCCCTGATTGTTGTTACGGTTCTGGTTCAGTTCAGGGCAATTCTTCTTAAAGTGCCCCTCAGCTCCACACTGGAAACAACCCTTGGCGTTCCCGTGATGTTGTTGCTGCTGGTTCTGCCCCACGGGACGTGGACTCCTACAGTCCTTGGCCTCATGCCCCATCTTGTTACATCGATGACACTGACTTTTCCCACAAGGCCCACTGTTGCACTTGGGGTGGTTACCGCGATAGCCACCCTGTTGTTGAGTGCCCTTGTTGTTTTCAGTTTTCCTTTGCTGTGCTGGGGCCTGAGTGGGGTTAGCATCCTTGCTTTGATTTCCTTCCCACTTACGCTTGTTGTCACTAGAAGTTCCGACAGTAGCACTGATCCTTTTGGGCAACCTGCCCTCTTCTACGGCCTGATCAGTGAGTTTGTGAGCAAGTCGAACGATCGACTGAATGGTAGTGAGGTTGGCTGCAGTCACATGGCTTCGAATTTCTGGAGCCAAACCCTTGACGTACAGTTCGATTCTTCGATACATAGGTCGAGACATGTTTGGGTAAAGAGCAGCATAGTCATTGGACAGCTTGGTGTAGGTTTCAATCTCTGACCCAACCATCTTAAGCGAATAGTACTCGTTCTCAAGTTTGTGGATGTCATCCCGGTGACAGTACTCCTCCTTAATCATGTCCTTGAAATCCTCCCACGCAGTAGCATTAGCAGTTTCTAATCCAAACATCTGAATTTGCGCCTTCCACCAGGAAAGCGCGTTTCCTTCAAGCGTAGCAGTAGCAAACTTCACCCAATTCGCAGGGGGACACTCACAGACAGCAAAGACAGCTTCAACTTTCTCAATCCAGTGCAGAAGACCTATGGCACCCTTAGTGCCATTGAAAGGGAGAGGCTTGCAATCCATGAAAGTCTTGAAAGTACACACGGGTGGTTGCGAAGGTGCATGCTGACCTGTTTGTGAGAAATGAAGCGTATAGATTTAGGGACAAAAGGCGATGTGGCGGTAGGATCTAAACATCCTAGGGTAACGAGTTTACCTCCAGGGTGAGCTGCGAAAGCTGCAGCCACCGTGTTAAGCAGGTTAGTGAATTGGGCCTGAGTCATGTTGATGTTTCCTCTTCCACGTCCACTCATTGTCTTCATAATCAGAAAACATAGTATGAGTGTGATGTTGTAATGTAGCGAGAATGAGATAGAAGAGAGAGGTGTATCTATCTAGTTAGGCACACTAGTACGTATAGCAAAACAGGAAACATAAGGTAAGCAAACAAGTAAACACTAGTCCGAGCTATGAGGTCTAATGTGTTGAGCCTTGCACTTGGAGTGTAGTGTCGTCGCGAGTCACAGGTTATAGTCTGGTTTTTCTCAAAAAGATTTTCCCCTTTTTAAAACCAAGTTCACTATAACCAATGGCTCTGATACCAATCTGTCACACCCCCAAAATCCACATGCGGAACACCACCGCTTGGAGGCGTGACCGACCAGGATCCAGCCACCAATTATACTGAGCATTGATTAATAGTAGAATTATTTGCTATCCAAAGTAGTTAGCAACATCGTAGTTTAAGTTCGATAATTAGTTTAAACAAAACAGCGGAAGCATAAACCAAATAGTTTTAAAGATAGTTCTTGGTTCAAGATGATTAAACCCAACACACGGGTTTTGACGAACACTACACATCCCCAAGCAGCAGCTCCTCAGTCACTGGTTACCTGCAAAGCATGCAGTAAGGGGTCAACAATAATGCTGAGTGAGTTCACTAGTTGTCCAGTTTTAGTCTACCAAAAACTTAAGTTGTTTAGATAAAGCATTTATAATCACGTTGTGGGGAGCTACCCCATCTGTAAGCTCACTAAACTGTAGATACCGAAACTGTTGACGGAAAGTTGTTGTGCCCCGAGTCAATGTCTATCGTCATTGACCATGATGCAAGGTCTACTAGTTCACGCCCGATCTCCCCCGGTCACGGTGTGAGGTTGTCAAACCTAATAGCGCTATCAACTAATAACCCGTTCGCCCCCGGCGATTAATCGGTACTGTAAGCAGGGACTTAAAGTGATAGAGTTTCGTTTAGCATGGCTAGTTGTGATTTATAAATAATATCCAAACGTATCTCCCCCGGAGATAGTAGTTACCCATTCTGATTTCCCCCGGAAGTAATGGTTCAAAAGTGTTTTTCCCAAAGTTGGCAGTTTGTCTGTGTCCCTCCACGGGACGCATGCTTTTAGTGTGTGAACTCACCTTGGGTTGCTCGGCAGATTAGGTTACTTTGTCAAACACGCTGGTCACCACGTCCTAGCATGGTCACCAGTAGGTCAGGTTTGGTGTACAAGCAATCACGTATAATCTACACATAACTAACACGTAGCACGCATACAACATACAGTGGGTTATTGGGCCGGCCCTAACATTTACACAATTAAACAGCAACACATAGTCCAGTCAACAGGTAGCCCATATTAAACACATTATGGCCCAATAACCAAAATGGACAGCCCAGTCGAAACAAGGTGGTCTCGACTCGAGAACATGCGGTCTCGAGTCGCAACCAGGAGGTCTCGGCTTGTGCTGGCTGGTTTCGAGTGGTGCAGGCTTGACTCGCAACCTCAGAGGTTCCGAGTCTGGTCTCGAGTCGTAACCGTTGCGGTCTCGAGTTGTCACGCTGTGGTCTCGAGTCGCAACCGTTGTGGTCTCGAGTCGCAAGCGTTGCGGTCTCGAGTTGTCACCCTGTGGTCTCGAGTCGCAACCGTTGTGGTCTCGAGTCGCAACCGTTGTGGTCTCGAGTCGCAACCGTCGTGGTCTCGAGTCGCAATGTTGTCCTTATCTTGTTCACGTGTTCATTCAGCCTTAGTCAGGCTAATGGTACAAGGCATCAGGCCCAAATCAGGAAACAACCAATGAGGTTTAACAAACAAGTTTTCCTAATCTGTCTATTAGTAAAAATGGATCAAACATTGCCCTTTTTAAATCTTCAAGTCATATTCAACAAGTTCATCATAAGTTCATCATTTTAGGGTTTTCATATCAAACATAACCATACATTTTTGAACCGAAATCTTATGTTTAACAAGATCATTTTGCAAGAAACAATGAAGCATAGTTTGGTTGGCCATGAATACTCTTAAACTACCATTTGTTAGTCATTTTTAAACATGTTATCAAGCATTCACACATAATGGTTTACACATATTGTCAAACTCACAAATCATCCTAAAAATCATGCATAACACTTCTAACTAAACACTTTCTAGTTCATTCAACACACATAAATCCTATACACATAATAGAACACTAACCGGTTATGAAGAAGGCACCGAATAAAAGGAAGAAACCGAGAAAGTAAAGTGTCCGAATGATGATGAGCTTGACCGAGATTTCTTGTTGATGCCGGTTAGATTCCAAGCTTGAACCGAGAATTTAAAGAGGGAAAGTGGTGTTGTTGAGAGTTTTCTAGTGAGAGAGAAGGGAGTGTGTGTGTTTGTGTAAAAAAAATGAAGGAAGTGGGGAAAGTTTGGGATTTTATACAAGGTTTCAAAATACGCTTAGGGGGTTTCGGCCCAAACCGGTTACGGCCCACTCGAGACCGAGCGGCCCACTCGAGACCGAGTGGTCTCGAGTCATGGTCTCGACTCACTAGTATATACGCATAAATATATATATAATACTTACATACAACACATATTATGCAAAAAGTCACGTTTCCATTTAATAATATATATATACACAATGATAATACAAGATGTTCGTTCGGAAAAACCTAGAGTGTCACACTCTTCCTCGCATATAAAGGCGGAATCAGAATATGCAAGGTTACAACAGCTTGTCCTATTGATTTCCTTTGCTTTTATTGCTTTTCTACTGAAAATTTGACAGAGTTTCGCTCCAGCATACAAACACACGTCCTAGGTCCGCTCGGAAGACACCACTATTTATAGACTATGTGGTTCGCTCATACGACAGGTCAAATGAGCGAACCTGTTACAAATTGACACATAAGCGGACCTCATTAATACCCTATGAGCGGACCACTATGCAACATGTACAGAAAAGCGAACCTACTTATATTTTACATAATATTTACAGTTTGACCCCCTGTTGACCAATCTAGACCTTAGACTTCTTGTAGACGCAATCAACAGACATTCCATGCATCAACACTTCATCAACTTGTCTTATTTTTAGCATGTGTAGTAAATCAAGTACAAATTAATATCCCTGATTTACCGTTTGCAATCAAGAAACCTCTGTACCAATTGTAAAGAATAACCACTTGTAAAATCACAAACAATACCACTTGTAGGTATATCTGAACAATTACCCATTGTAGGAATGTTACGTCTACATTTACCAAACAGGATGCCGATTCCTGCTTTGCACTTACCAACCTGAAAGCTCCGGTGTAGTCCTTTCACCTGTAAAATTCAAATATTATCAAAAACATTCAACTTCATCAAACATGAATGATGCCGATTCCTGATCCACGATATAAACTTGGGATCTCCGGCATAGTCCTAAGACTTCAAGGGAAACAAACTTCCATCCAAGTCTTTTCAGACTTGATGGCTTTCAATTCTTGCGCAGTGGGGTTGTATGTTGCCTTTTTAGTTGCATAAAAATCTTTAACCCCCTTTGCTTTCCCATTCAACATTTTCCCAAATATTTTCTTAACAATTCCATTAAATGTTTTCTCGACATCAAACTTTGTTTTCTCGTTATAAAATTGGTTCGAGATGTCAACCTTTCCAACCTTCTGTTTAACCTCTTCAAATTTCAGTAATGGAAACTCTTCATCATTCACTGAAATTTTTACCTCACCTTGTGGCTCTTCTGGCTTTGTGGAACCAGAATCATCGCCGACATTCACATCAACATTCTTAACAACCCACATTTGGTTGTCATTCTCTTTCTTTTAATCAAAATTCTTTTTAGAACACTCACCAACCTCATACGTTGAATTTTCAAAAATTTTATGTCTGTCGGTTGGTGGTTCAACATCAACAACCTTTTCTTTTAATTTCTGAGAAACTCCCTGTTTTGTTTTGGCGTTTTTCTGACAGTTCCATGCAATATGACCAACTTTATTGCATCTGTAACAGGTTCGAGTTTCCTTTAGATATGACACTTCAGATCTATTCTTCTTCTTTTCAGCAAGAAACTCCTGGTTTGACTGTCTCCAGAACGGTTTCTTCTGTTCCTCTTCTGAACTTCCACCTGACACAAATTTTTTTTATTTTTTAGAATTTTTCATATTTTTATGATTTTCTGGAGGAATAAAGCCTAAACCTTTCTTTTTGTAGCTAAGATTTTGGTTAGGCTTCTTTTGAAAACCAGAACCAGAATTGTAACCCTTTTTCTTGTTTAAACGTTGTTGAACTCTTGAAGTGTACTTTTTAGGTTTTCCATTAAGATTTAAATCTTTTATTTCAGAAATATTAATTTCTGTCATTTTGAAAACCTTTTTGATCATGTCAAAATGAACACTTCTTATTGGAAATTCTTTGTCAGAATATAATTTGTCCGAATCATTTAAAGTGTATGCTACTTCAAATGTTTCATCATCCAAATTTGCTTTCGATAACAAAAATTCTTTACTGTAAGACCGTTTGACCGACGATTTTGGACTGTTGACTGACGAATTTGACCCTCTAGACTTAGACTTTGACTCATCCTCATCAGTATCCAACACCTGATCGACCACCTTTTTGATTAACTCAGACTCATGATCAATGTCAGACGAGGTGAACGTAACATCAATGTTTTCTGGTAATTCATCAGTTGTGTCGGTTTTTAGCTTTATATTGACTGCTTTTTCAAGTTGCTCCTCGTTTGGTTTTCTAGGAGAATACCCTTCCCAAATCGGAGGCGGACAGTTGTTATAGCTAACAGTCGGTTTCTTACCAGTATCCTTTTTCTTCGGCTTGTCATCTTGAAAAGCTTCCATACCTGCAACAGTTGGGTAAATACGATCAATGAGATAATCAGAACTAGAATAACTTTGCAATAAACGTCTAATTCTCTCATTCTCGATCTTTTCTGTCTCCAACTCTTGCTTCCACTTAGCACTTTCTTCGATGTAAAAGTTTATTGCTTTCTGCTTTGACATCATGACAGCATTCATCATCGTCAGTGCTTGTTCTCTTTTTGAATTTGTCTTTTGGAGACCAGTTACTGTTTTGTTCAAGACATCATAAGATTCTTTCACATAGTTGAGATTGAACAATAACTGATCCTTCTTCTTCTCATATTCAGCAATTATTTCATCCTTTGCTGAACATTCCTTGCATGCTTCCAAACACTTCTCGCAAGGCTTTACAATTTCAACAATCTTTTCAACTTCGATTGTTTTCACCACTTCAACCACTTTTTCATCTTCAATCACCTTTTCTTCTATAGCAATCTCCTTAGCAACACTTTCAACGTCATTTTCAGTCTTCATTTCCTGTTGTTCTTTTGCAGCTCTTTTCTCTTTTAGTTTCTCCAGGCCATCTGCAAAATAGAAATGAAAACTTTCAGGAGAAAGATGAGATTTAGCAACATTTATATGTTTCTCTTCCTCATCATCACTGCTACTATCAACTGGTGACTGATTAAACTGTACGGATTTTTCAGAACTAGCATCTGATACGCCAGAATCTGGCGGTGTTTGATCAAAAACAACTTCTTTTTCTGAGCTTGCATCATTTTGAACACTCTCATCTGAACTCTGTGAATTTTCATCAACATTTTCAGAACTTTCATCAGACACAACAGACTCTTCATCCACACTCTTCACAGTTTCACCAATCGACTTCATCCATGTGGCAAACATGTCTGGTTCTCTGACAATTTTAGCGATGAAAGCTTTGAATTCTCCCTTTTCATCAACAAACATATCCCAGCTGAAGCCTTCAGGTAGTCTTTCATCATCTTGATCGACTATACATGCTTTGCTTTCAGGTGATATGTAGTTGTTCTAGTTGAAGTCTACCAAACATGCTCTCTTAGAATCCTCAATCCTCCTACCATGAGCCGTCTGCGAATCTTGTGATTGACCAACCTGCTGATAAATGGCTTTCCGGTAGTAATCATCTTTTCCAAACGGATTCTGAGCACCACTAGCTTCCCTGTTCTTGCACTCTCGCTTGAAATGGCCTATCTCCCTGCATCGAAAACAAGTAACTTTAGATTTATCAAAACCTAAAGTAGATACATGAGCATTAAGAAAGTCATTTCTCCCAGTAATTTTCTTGAACTTTTCAGCACGCCTAAGAACACTCGCTAGACACCATTTGATATCCATCAATTCCATCTCTTCGGCGTCTATTTGATCGTAATCCTCTTTGGTGAGCATAGGATTCCCGATCCGACCAGCAACTAGACCCTCATAGGATAACAACACAGAACCGAGTAGAGCCATGTGGTCTTTAGCAGTTTCTTCCTAAAAACTTTGACCTTCTGGAAGATTTAGAGCGATGTTGCATTGAATCACACAACCATTCCTGTCTTTGTGCTCTGAGAATGAAAACTTGTATTTGACTCTTTAGGATTGACACTTGGAAATGATGAAAATCCACTGCTGCTTTTGTTTGAACTCTGATCAGCTTTTTTCCGTTGAATCTCCAGCACTAAACGCAGTCTGGATTTTCGGACTTCTCTCAGCTTCTGGAACTGGAACACTACCTTTGTAGTACATTTTACGTCCTGTTGACCACTTGGACTGTTCATCCTCGCGATCTTCTGTTGTTCCAAATCCTGACTCTCGATCTTTTTGATAAACTGAGAAATAGTTAGCCCATCATAAACACCGGTATTCTTCAGAATCATCAAATACGTTCCCCATTCTTTCTGCGGTAACGCATCGGCTAACTTGTTTACCCACTCTTCACGATCTTTTGTAATGCTCAACATTGACATGGATCGCACTAAGTGGCAGTAACATTCAATCAGCTTCTTTGTGTCTTCTCCCGGTAAACTACTAAACAGATCAAACTCTTTCTTAAGCAACACCTTTTTGCTCATTATCATGTTCTCACTACCCTCAAATTTGACTTTAAGTTCATCCCAGATTGATTTTGCAGTTTTGTCATGCTGTAGCAGAATGAAGATGTCTTCTTTGATTGCTTGTTGAAGCAGACTGATCATCATCTTTTCGGCTTTGTACATAACCCGTTCTTGACCAGTAAACTCAGATAATTCTTTAAGAACCTGCAAATCTGTTCGAGGCAACACATATTTCTTCAGTATACATTCCCATGACCTAAGATGGTTTGCCTGAACCCAGTTCTCGAATCTATCTTTCCACCCATAGTATTCTTCAAAACTCATCAGTTTCGGGGGCTTTTGGGTGGTTCTCGTCTCGTTTTCTAAACTCATAGCTTGAACAATGGCAGCTGGACCAAACGGTATTGCAAATGCATTATAGAACTCGGTATCCATGATGACTTATCACGTTTTTCAAGATCAGTGACTTATGAGCGAAATTAGATGTTTGTGTACTAAGAGCGAAATCCCAGAAACCCTAAAAGCGAAATCAGAATGTTCACATAAGGGAAATTAAAATGTTCACAAAAGGGAAATCAGAATGTTCACAAAAGGGAAATCAGAATGTTCGCAAAGGGAAATCCCAAGATATGTGTGACACAAAAGCGAAATCCCAAGATATGTGTGACACAAAAGCGAAATCACTAGGTGTCCATATGAGCGAAATCTGCTCAGAGGTAAATTTGGTCCATTTTTAGTCCGAATTTCAGTGTGAAACTTTCCAGGGTTTGTTAATGTCCAATTATCTATGATCTGTGAAAAATTGAGCAAATTTTGACCGTTAAATCTCGTTCTGATGAAGAAAGAAGGTGTAGAAATAAGAAAACAAGATGAATTCCAGCTAATCTCTGTAGAACTCCTCCTCCTGAGCTCTGATACCACGTGTAGGATCGCGATCTGACCCGAATGAGTCGTTCAGAGGTGTTCTACTTTGTTTCATGTGCGGAAAACAAGAAACAAAGCTAGGAAAAGCTGATTCTTCACTTAATCTACTGATTGTATTGATATGACAACGATTACAGCTCAATCTTCACACCGGCATCACTTCGGTATGGAATACGTACAATCCTTATGTGAATTCGCTCAAGAGACCCTATATATAAGGCTCCTGATTTCGCTCCAATGTACATGTCCACGTGAGCGAAATCACCATGTTCACATGAGCGAAACCCCTATCTAATGCCATATGAGCGAAATCATAACATGTGATTTCCCACATAGTGACATCTGACTATGTGATTTCCCACATAGTGACATCTGACTATGTTATTTCCCGCATAGTGACATCTGACCATGTGATTTCCCACATAGTGACATCAGACTATGTGATTTCCCACATAGTGACATCTGACCATGTGATTTCCCACATAGTGACATCTGACCATGTGATTTCCCACATAGTGACATCTGACCATGTGATTTCCCACATAGTGACATCTGACCATGTGATTTCGCACATAGTGACATCTGACCATGTGATTTCCCACATAGTGACATCTGATCTAACATTCTTAAGACTAAGACTCGATACAAGACGAAGTCGACAGATGTAGTGCACCAACACAACCTTTGGTGACATGTTGGTTTTTTCATTCATCCCTGCTTTATAATAAAGCCCAATGTCTTGTTCAGCATCAAAATCTTTCATTCTAGAAATCTTTCTTTGCTCCATCTCTTGAGCTTCAATTTTTTCAATGACCTTGCTCAGTGTCAGACTGCTAAACCCTTTTTTGTTCCTTAGCATCATGCGATATATGCCCTAAGTCTCGTGTGGCAATGCATCGGCTAGCTTTTCAATCAACTCCTTATTATCTTCATTGATGCTCAATCTCTTCATGTTCATTAACAAATTGCAATATCTTTCAATAATTTGCTTTGTGCTTTCATTTTTCAACCCACGAAATAGATCAAACTCTTTCTTCAAAAGTGACTTTTTGTTTTTAACCATCTCTTGAGTACCAACAAACTTTGAGCTTAAAGCTTTCCAAATCGAATAAGCACTTCCATTATGTAGCAATAAGACCAAGATGTCTTCTTTCACAGCTTGTTGTAGTAGACTTAACATCATTTTTTCATTTTTCTATTTCTTATTATCATCAGCACTCATATCATTAATTGCAATTTCCTCTTCATCGTCATTCGTCGGTCTAACATATTTCGTCTCAACGCATTCCCAAGCATCTAAATAATTTGCTTGAACCCAGTTTTCAAACCATCCTTCCCAACCTTTATACTTCTCAATGTTCATGAGCTTAGGCGGTTTTTGCATAGTCCCCATTTCATTTTCCAACATTGTCTGCTAAGTAATAGTTATCGGAGTAGCAAAGGCGTTATAAAATTCCTCTTCCATTCAAACGAAATTACTTCCCAAACGAAATTCCTTTCAAACGAAATTACCCAATCCAAACGAGATTACCATTTTGAAATGAAATTACCCAAATTTCGTTTGAGGTTGCACTTTTTCAAACGGAATTATAATTCCGTGCGGGATTATCAAACGGAATAAGGACTTTCAAGCGGAATTACGAATTCCGCGTGGACTTCCCAAACGAAATTATCCAACTAAAACGGAATTAGCTAATTCCGTATGAACTTTCAAACGAAATTAACAACTGGAACAAAATTACCCCCTAATTCCGTGCGGAATTACGCTGATGTCATCATCTCGAATTGAAAATTGTCAATTTGATCAAGTTTTAAGCCGATTTTAGATCTGAAACTTTCTAGGGTTTGTTAAACCAGTATTGCGCACATGATGTGTGAAATTCAAAGCATTTTGACTGTAAA
Organism: Helianthus annuus; assembly: GCF_002127325.2. Lineage (NCBI taxonomy): Eukaryota > Viridiplantae > Streptophyta > Magnoliopsida > Asterales > Asteraceae > Helianthus > Helianthus annuus. The sequence goes on along the minus strand of NC_035433.2, from coordinate 48,139,677 downwards.
ATCAAGTTTAATTTGAAAAAGAAGGTGTAGAAATCAGAATTTGCAGCTGAATTGGTATGAACTCTTCCTCCTGGGCTCTGATACCACTTGTAGGATCATGTACGACCCCGAACGAGTCGTTCAGAAGAGTTTATGCTTGATACGAGAGGTGGAAAAAAACATATCAAGGTCAATTCAGCTAGAATATCACTTTAACTGTCTGTTTGATTAAATTGACAACGATTTACAGCGAGACGACACTTCAGCAGCACTTCGGTCCTCGAGCCAGAAAAGTTACAACTGATTTCGCTTGAAAGGTATATATAGGCATCTAATGCCGTTTGAAAGCGTTCCAAGCGAAATTAGATTCCAAGCGGAATCTAATTCCGCACGGAATTACCTTATGGTCTTTCAAGTGGAATTACATCCTTTCAAGCGAAATTACATAATATCTCGAACTATGTGCCCTGATGTAATCATTCTTATTACAAGACTCGATACAAGACGAAATCGACAGACACATGCACTAACAGTCCCCTATGCTTACAACACTTTCCTTTTGTGAGGAACAGTGAGGAGTTTGGATAGGTAGAGGTTTTTGCATATGTTGTGAGGAAGTAACAACAGATGTCCCTGCTTTTGTGATAAACAGGTTTCTCTGGCACCTCAACTCCCAGAGTAACCTGTTTTGGGTTTTTCCACAGCACTGGGTTGTGTATTGTGGTCACCAGGAGCATTGGGATCTGCAACAGATGTTGTAACATCTGTTGCAAGTTTTTCTAAAGCATTTTCTTCTGTCACATTTTCTTGACCTTTTGTCAGCATGTGAGTAAAAGTTTTGTTAGAAAGACTATTAATTTGGTGATCCTCTCCTCTTGCAAAAATGTTTTTATGCTAATATCCTTTTTAAAAGACGATTGACATGCTTTGGATACAAGAGAAAAGCTTTGGGCTTTTTGCCTTTCTTGGCTTTTACAATTGCAGCCATATCAAAGAACAAGGCATTTGACAACTTGTAATTTGAGTTTGTCAAAATGGCATAACCCAAATATTGCGTTTTTAAAGGGATTTCATCAAATGAAGTGGTTTTTGGTGATAAACAAATGAGCAAGGTATGGAAGAAAAATTTCATGGCAGGTATAAAATTAGGTTAAAAAATAGTAGCTATTGCCATTTGACCCTCATACCCTCTCTTGATGAATTCAGGATAAAGTTCATATTTTTGAAAAGATTCATTACTTATCTCATCATTTAGGGCAAATTTGGTGGAGATCAGTTGAGGAGTGATCGGAACAGCAGTTCCATTCACGGTTGATATGATGGTGGAAGGCTTTTCGTCATGAAGCAAAACATCAAATTTGCCCAAAAGTCATGAATGTTTTCCACATGAATGGGTGCATCAGCGATAAGGGTTTATTTAGATGCGGTGATGATGTCGATGATCGAGTGAAACTCTGTATTTGTAGAGGTTTGTACTAAATATGGAAGATTGTTTTGAGGTGGTTTCAATGTAAGATCCATTTTGCAAATGAAGACAAACTATTTTAAAAATCCTTTACAAGATGATCTTTTGAGTGAAATGAGAGAATCTTTTAGAGAATCGTTGAAAATCGATAATCTTTTTGATTGTGAAGAGGGAAAATATGGTTTTTGAAAAATCAATTTTTATCACACAAGTGAGGATAACCTCTATTTGGTTAGGGTTTTATAGGGTTTTTCAACAGAGGTAATGACGTGGCCAAACAGTTATCTTTTTGATGACACGTGGTGGGTTTTAGTTGCTGACCCAAAGCTCTGTTTGAGCAAAGCTTTGTTCAATCAAAACCCCTTGCTCAAGAAATGTAAGATCTGTTTGTTAAAATATTTGATCGAAACCTCTGTTGTGCTCAACCGATGTTTGAAAGACCTAAACAATGGTTAGATAACATTTGTTTAACTTTTTGGTCAATAGAGTTTTAGAAGTTCACTGTTTTAAACCTTTATTAGGTTAAACATAGTTTTGTATTTGAAACAGAGGCTCTGTTTAACTTTTAAGGTCAAACAGTGGTTTAGAGAAACAGTGGTTCTTTTTCCTTAAGTAGTGGTTATCACACTTAAACAGACTTTTGAACCAATGAAACAGTTGAATTAGTTCCTTTGTTTTTGGTGATCTTATCAATCATTTCTTATGTTAAATGAATTAAATTTTGTATTTTCTGAACATCATATTAATGCGTTTTTTACAAGAAGAAATATTAATCTTTACTTAACATCCCAATTCTGGTGATCAATCATTCAACGGTAGATGTGTCCAAAGCTTTTGTGAATACATTTGCCAATTGATCTTCAATAGGAACATGGTGTAGTGAAATCAATCCCTTTTCATAACAATCTCTTACAAAGTGATGACATATGTCAATGTGCTTTTTTTTAGTGTGATACTAGGTTCTTGATAATGTTTTCAGTTGCTTGACTATCCAAATATAATGGTGTCTTTGGAGTAGTTATACCAAAATCAAGTAATTGATTCTGAAGCCATAGGAGTTGAGCAGTGCATCTTGCAGCAGCTATATACTCTGCCTCTGATGTAAAGTTAGAGACTGTTGTTTGCTTTTTGCTTTGCCATGAAACCAAGGCATTTTTTAGGAACTGGCACCCTCCTGATGTTGACTTCCTTGTTTTGTGACAACCAGCAAAGTCACTATTTGAGAAACACGAAAGTTCAATGTAACCATTAGTTGGATACCAGATATCAAGTGTGGGAGCACCTTTAAGGTATCTAAATATCCTTTTTATAGCAAATAGGTTAGACTTTCTAGGTGATGCTTGATATCTAGCACAAACACATACAGCAAACATAATATCAGGCCATGATGTAGTTAAGTACATCAAAGACCCAATTATACATCTGTAGAGTGTTTGATCAATCAAATCATCTTTTTCATCAGATAATTATGGTTTGGCTGTACTCATGGGGGTAGCACATAGATGATAATCATTCATGTCAAACTTTTTCAAAAGAGTTTGGACATATTTGTTTTGGTGAATGGAAGTTCCATTTTCTAGTTGTTAAACTTGGAGACCAAGAAAACATTGTAACTCCCCCATGGTACTCATTTCAAATTCAGTTTTCATCAATTTTATGAAATTATCACACAGTTTATCACATGTGGATCCAAATATGGTATCATCCACATAGATCTAAGCAATTAATAAATCTTTCCCTTCCCATTTTAGAAAACGAGTTTTGTTTTAAATTTGTTGGATTAGAGAAAATTGGATAAAGTAACATACAAGGATCTAGGTGCTTGTTTCAGTCCATACAGAGCTTTGTTTAGCTTGTAGACATAATCAGGATGGAATGAGTCTTCAAATCGAGGTGGTTGACACGCATAGACCTCTTCTTTGATTTTACCATAGAGAAAAGCACTCTTTATGTCCATTTGATACACCTTCATATTGTGGTTAACAACAAAGGCCAGGTAGAGTCTTATAGCTTCTAACCTTGCTACAGGGGCAAAGGTTTCATTAAAGTCTATTTCTTCTTCCTGTTTGTACCCTTGAACCATAAGGTCTGGCTTTGTTTTTTATAATAATGCCTCTCTCATCAATTTCATTTTTGAAGACCCATTTTGTACCAATTGGGCAAGTGTCCTCTTGTAATGATACAAGTTCCCATACTTGTTATCTTTTAAACCTAAGAAGCTCTTCTTGCATGGCTTCTACCCAACTATTGTCTTTTAATGGCTCTTGGTATTTTGACAGGTTGAATAAGAGATAGAAAGCCTGCAAATAGGCAGACATTTGAGGTTTGACTTCTTATGAGCACCCATACACTAATGTCTCCAATTATTTGATCTAATGGATGAAATTTGTGTAGGATAGTGTTTCTAGTGTATGGAATGATAGAATTTTATGGAGAGGGGCATTAATGGGAATTTTCAGGCGAAACCTCTGTTGCCATAGTAAAATGGTCAAGAGTGGTTTGAGATGGTGGTGGAGTTATTGGCCAAGTGGTGAATTATTTGTTGAGGAAGATGGATCGGTGGTTTGACAATATGCAACATCAGAGGTTTGGGGTTGACTTTGGTCAACAGTGGTTCCAGTTACTGTTGACTATTGTTGTTTTGTGTAGAAGAACTTTGTGGATCAGATGTGACTTTGTATTGAGATGGAATCTCAATATCAAACTTGTGATCCTGTTGAGCTGCACTTTGTTTACCTATGACAATACCATCCTTATCCGTTATTTCTTTAAAATTGAATTTATCAAGATTAAAAAGTTCTGCAGGGTTGTTAGGGATTTTCAAATTGAATTTAACATTCAATGTTTGTCCTATAGTCAAGTCCTTGTGTTAAACACCTTATAAGCCTTGGCTGTAGAATTGTATCCCAAGAAATATCCATAGTCCACTTTTGCTGCAAACTTTGAAATTTAATCTTTGAGATTCAAGACAAAGCTTGGACACCCAAAGATCTTAAAAAATGATATCAATGGTTTTATTTTGAACAAAATCTCATAGGCAGTCTTTTGATGCCTATGATTTATTAAGACCCTGTTCTGAACATAGCATGCAGTATTCACAGCTTTCCCCCAAAAGGACAATGGAAGAACAGAATCAGCAAGCATAGTTCTTACAGCCTCAATAAGGGTTCTGTTTTTTCTTTTAATAACCCCGTTTTGTTCAGGTGTTCTGGAAATATTGAATTGTCTCGATATTCCTTTAGATATGCAAAATTCATCAACCTCTTGGTTTCTGAGTTTTGTTCCATTGTCACTTCTCATGGACTTTGCAGGAAGATGATATTGTTTTTCTATTTTTATGATAAAATCTTTAAATTCATGCAGTCTCATCTTTTGAATGAAGAAAGAATGTCCATGTAAACCTGGAAAAATCATCAATTATCACCAAGCAGTATCACTTTTTTCTCAAGCTCATGATTTTTATAGGTCTAAACAAATCCATATGCAATAGTTGTAAGCATTTGGTTGTCTTGGACTCTTAAATAGGTTTGTGTGACACTTAGTATTGTTTTCTTTTTAAACATGAAATGCAGTGCTCATCACATTTAAATTGTTTAGTTGGTAAACCTCAAACAAGTTTTTCTTTAGTTAGAGTGTTAATTGTTTTAAATTAACATGTCCCAACCTTCTATGCTATAACTCTGTCTCTTTTAAAGAGGCAACAGAGAATAGGCAAACATTGGTTTTTGGATTTTCTTTGGACATGTCTACTACATAAACATTGCCACTTCTATGAGCAACAAGTTGTGTAGTACTTTCAGCTATAATTTTGTCTATCTTTTTGAAAAACCTCAGGTCCAACTAAGTTACAAGATGTTTTTTTTTTTTTTTTTTTTTTTGTAAAAATGAGTCATAGCCTTTGTCACTCATTTGGGAGACACTAAGTAAATTTTAAATTGGACAATCCCTGACCCTAAAACCTTTCCTTTAAAATTATTTCCAAAGGAAATATCACCACCACCGTGAGTATGGAAGTTTGTCACTAGAGCTTTACATCTAGTTATATGTCTGGATCCTCCACTATCTACATACCATAGGCTATCTAGGCATGTAGATACTCCCAATTTGGTGGCCATTAATGCATAATCGCAATTATTTTCATTTTTAGTATTATTCCAAGGATCAAAGATTTTTTCATCCTTATCATTACCCTTTTCACAGATATTTGTCTGTAATGGGTTAGATTTACTCTCAACATCTTGTGTGTTGTGAGTTTTCGGAATGTTTTTATCAGTTTCCTTGTATTATTGAATTTCTCTTTTAACTCATTCCATATCTCTTTTGCACTGTCACAGTGTGATAGTTTTGCATAGATCTCATCTGGTAGAGCTCATGCAACTAGAATAAGTGATTTGACATCTATCTCAAACTTTTTGAAATCAAGCATAGAGTAATCTTCCGGTTTCTTTGGCTCTTTTATTTTAGGATTTTTGACACAAGGTATCATTGGAATGTCTGTTCTGTATATAGCTGACCTCCAATATTCTGTGTTTAGTTGGAGAAGATAGTGTACCATTTGATGTTGCTAGATATGATAATGTCAAGCATCGGTGGTTTTCTATCACAAGATTTGATCTAACTATTTTCGCATAATATTAAGCTTATGATAGTATTCTGAAATAGTTAGACCACTTTGACTAAAAGAGTTTATTTTTTGATATAGTTCAAACATAACAAAACCATCTATTTATTATAAGTTTCCTTTAAATCAGTCCACATATCAGAAGCAAGCTTAGAAAAAACATAAACCATATACAAGTCATCACTAAAAGAATTCAATATCTAACTTAAAACTATGGAATTACTTCTAACCCACTGTTTGACTAACAAACCATTATAATCAGATTTAACACATGTTTTATCTATAAAACCCCATTTGTTCTTTACTTGAAGAGCAAGTTGCATGGCATTAGACCAAACTGTGTTATTCTTAGAACCATTCAACTTAACTGACAGTATTGTTAAATTGTTAGAGTCTGATAGGTGCAAGTATAGTGGATTACTTGCATCCAATTTTCTAACAAGTGTCTTAGGAGGTAGATCAGAAGTACTACCCATACTAGTGTTTGCAGGAGCATTAACCATATTCACAAACAACTAATATACTACAAACTTACACACAGAAAGCACAAATCGAATCAACAATGAAACAAGAACACACACGACGAATCCAAGATAGTAAGTCAGATCAGAGGTTCATCACTCAAAAGGTGCCTCTGCAAAACTATGTCAAGGGAGCCTTCAATAACTAAACCACAACAACTAATAATCAAGAAAAAAAGCCAGATAAAACAGAACAACAAATAGCCAACAACACAGATAAGATGCATAACAAATATCAACAAGAATGCAACACAGAGACACAGTCACCCACCGGTCTAACTAACCCGACAACAGAGGATGCCACCACTCACAATGTTAGGTCCGAGTTTATAAGGTTTATGATTATAAAACAGTTTAAGCTTAAAACAATATTGAATTGTATAAGTAAAGACAGATTATCACAAACGAGAAGTCATCATCAACAATTGTTTTTCAATTATAATCTAACTAACACAATGTTTTATAGAAGATTGATTCTACAGTCTCCACCTCAGCCTATCATTTAACAATTATGTTCATACAAGAGAAAAGGTGATGTCTGTGATGGAATAGATCTCTAACTAGGTGAGATCTATTTATACTAAGTATGAAAGCTCTGTTTGTGATTGGCTAACATCACCCTGATAGTAACATCTAACATTCCTAACATATAAGATTCCACAGATGTTGCAAACATCTGTGCAAATCTAACATCTATTCTAATTATGCTAAACTTTGATACAAAACAAGTATTGTTACATTAGGAAACTAATTGCTGAACCCCCATCCACATCCAAAACAACAAAAATAACAAAAAAACAGAAGCTTAGACACGGGGCTGTGCCCACCAGGCATGGGGTCGTGCCCAGTCAAGATTCTCAGTAGAAAAAGACAACAGCAAAAGACAATCTAACACAGGGTCTTGTTAAGTGAACATGGGCCATGGTTAACTCTAAGATTCACAGAATTTGAGATAGTACAACAAGTACAATCACCACGGGGCCGTGCTTCGTCACCATGGGTCGTGTTAGTACAAGACTTGACATCTTTAGTTAATGAAGGGAGAGAAAGTGAAGACCACGGGGCCGTGCCAGGTGGGAACGGGGTCGTGTGAAGGCTCTATTTCCAGCTATGAATAGGGGTTCTTGGTTAAATTCCAACCCATCCCTTGGCAAACCACTTCTCTCACACTTTCCATCAGTCCACCACAACTACAACACCAACACCCACCGCCATAATCCATCTTTCATCTTTTAGAGTGTGTAGTAGTCTCGGGATCCAAGATAGATCGTAAGAGTTCTTGTCTAACAAAGGCCATTCTTAGCTAAATCTCTTAGATCACTTGGTGAAAACGAATCTTTTATGTATTACTTTTGATTTCCAGTCTTTGGCAACTTTATATTTGGGTATGTATTAATGACTTTAATAACTAGTTTTTTAGACTGAAGGTGAACTTTACTTAATCATTTCTTCATGTTTTGTTGATTCACTCATTCGTGTCTTACGGTGTATATAAAGCACATTAACTGCCTGGAAGGTGGTTAGAAGGGTGTTTAGGTAAAGTTCTTTCCTCGGCAGTGTATAGATCCTGCGAGGACCTGATTCAAGCTTAGTAGGACTTCCCTTGAGGTAGATAGTATCAAATCGGAGGAAGTAAGAACAACTTGTAATCCTTTATGTATAAACTACTATTAAAACATTAACCCGACCTTGCAGGATTGTATCCCTACTGACTTAAACCAATAGGTTGAGGGTAACGTCACCTTCACAAGAGGGGCCTAACACTTTTCACATTAATAACTTACTTAATTATCTTTCAATAATCCAACCTTACGGGACTGTATCCCTACTGACTTAGACCAGTCGGTTGAGGGTAACGTCGCCTTCACAAGAGGGGCCTACCACTATAACTAAGATAATCTCTTAAAAAGCCGAAAGTGCGGAAATCATCAAAGGATACATAAAACAGGAGTTGGAACCAAGTGATTCCTTCTTATCTATTTGTTTTCCTTACATTTATATTTTTTATTTTATAGTTTATCTTTTAAAACATTCAAAACTTTTATCAAAATTCGGTTAGACTAGACATTAACGATAAGTCGGTATTAAAAGCTCTTGTGTCCTTGGACGACCTCGGTATCTTACCATCACTATACTACATCCACGATGGGTGCACTTGCTCTAAGGTGTGTAGGATGATAGTATTGTATTGTGTTTTGTAAATTTAAAGCTTGATTCGCGAGTAAAAAGTGCTTAAAATATATCTAAAAATTATACACACCCGCACACACGTCAGCAGACATCTCCTTTAGTCTTTTGAAGTGGCTTCTAACCAGTGAGGAGACATTCTTGGCAGATGGAAGTTCTGTGGGATTTACAAGAGAGCTGATGGATAAATCTTCATAATAGGGCCTTTTGGGGACTGAGGGATCTACAGCTCTTAATGCTTCAAGCTTCTTGTAGTTCTCCTTGATTATTGGCTCATCCCACCGGCCATGGATTGCATAGATCCAAATTTTGCAGCAACCATCTCCTTCTTTATTCTTCTTAAATCAATTGTTTTTTGACCAATAGGTTTTCTACCTGTAACCCAGTTTGGAGGAGTGGGCTTGATGTCTGGATTGAGCTTTAACATCTCAATCCTTGTGATTTCTTCTAGGATGGCTTCTGTAGTCCAACCAGAAAATTGAGCTCTTGAGGCTTTATAAGGCTTATTTTCATGATGAACTCTAGATAGTCTTCCCTTAGTTCCATTTTAAGGTCAGGGTTGCTTACTGATCCTTGAGAAGCCTTTGATAACATCTTTTGCAAAATCTTCGAGTCTATTCACTTTTGTGAATTCTGCAGACATAATTTGCTAAGCCTCCTTATCACTTTCCCTTTGTTGTTGAAAGCAGCTGTCTTTTCAGCCTCTTTAATCTTCAGTTCTAGGTACTCTTGTACATTTTTAGGCTTTTGATATCTTTTGAGGGATGGAAAGGTAAGTTGGCTAATCTCAATTGTGGAATAGAAAGATTGTATCTCTTTTGATACATTCTCTAACTCCAATGGGTCAAGAATGGTGGTGGGTATTTTGTGGATGGTAATGTAATGCTGAGTGTTATAGTTGTGATAGTGGATGGTTGAGATGAGATAGATGTGATTGTGGTGGTTGTAGTTTTGATGGGTGATGCATTAGGAGTTTCTTCATCATCATATTAGAAAATGAATTTAGTTTTCTGGTTATGGTTTGAGGAGTTTGTGTTTTTGATGGTGGTTTTGGAATTGGTGTTGTTGGTTTTCTTTTGTGGATGAGAAGTTCTTTAGGGGATTTGTGTGTTGGAGGTGGTGGTAGTGTATTTGTAACCTCTGTTGTCACTTTTGTAGTGGCAACAAATGTTTGGACATCGAAATCAGTGGTTTGAGTGGTGGGTGTTGTGACAGTGGTTGGTATAGTTGCAGTAGTGCTTTCTGTAACCTCTGTTGGAACCTCGATTGAAGAACCTTGGTTAACTTGCATTTTCTTTCTATCAACGATTTCTTGCACTATTATCTGCATGTTAGCTTCCCTGGTGTCTCTCCTCTTTTCTTTTCCTACTACCTTGGCAATCTCTTCTTGCATTGCCTTTTTAAGTGCAGTAGTGTGACGCCTTTTTCCAGCCTTTTTGACCAGAGGTGGGAGCTTTCTCATGCCATCTTCCTCCCCCTTTTTGGCATCATCTTCATATTTATGGAGAGTGAGAGTTTTTCCAGTGTTTTCAAGGAAAAAGTCTTTGATGGCTTTAACCTCTACCTGAGTATCTTTATATTTAGCACCCACCATTTGTCTGGTCAACTCTACTTGCATGTATTGTTTTTTCTTCTACAGCTTGCTTTTGAAGATGTAGATAAGGTTGAACATGTGCCCACATTTCTTTTGCAATATCTGCATTTGATGGTGGAGTTTAGAGTTTTATACCAAAGTCTTCATCATTTCTTTGATTTCTTCAACTGATGACTCTAACTTAGTGACTCTCTTTGTTAATTCAGGATAGTTTAATCCATCACCTAAACTAATAGGATCATCTGAATTCTCACCAGAGGTGGTTGTACCTAGTTTTGAACTAGGTGCCCCTTCTTCTTGGTACTGGGGACTTCCAACTAGTGGTGAAGGGGTCAATTTTGCAGATGATCTAAAGCATTATCTGCTTTGGATTTAGAGGTCTCAACCACTGTATTAGCTCCTCTTGACACAAGAAGTTTTTGTACTATCTTTAACAATTGTTTCTAACCTTCTGCAAGTGCTTTAACACTTGGGTCAACTGTTGGTTGACCATTCCCAAAAAGATGATTGTACCCATGGGGGTGTCTATTTACTCTTGGCTTTGGGGCATTTGAATAGGTTCTTCACACCTATAAGGTACCCTGTTGCATGGTGGTTGCCCATAGCCTCTTGGAAGTGTGTGTGGAGCAAGGGTGGACTCACAAATGTTGTCAAATGGTTGATTTTTTCATAGATGGTGCACCCAAGGGTGGACTCACAAATGTTGTTTCCTCTATTTATATCATAAGCTCTCAACTTGAAACAGTCTTTTTTCAAATGATTTTTCTTTCCACAAAAATCACACAGCATATCTGAAGTTTTAATTTTCTTGGTACCCTTATCTCTCTTTTCAGTAACAGATGTTTGAACATCAGTATGAGAGTTGGTAAGAAGAACAATCTTAATCCTGGGTGGCTTCAAACCATTTGGGGTTGGTGAAATCAACAGGTTTGAAATTTTCAAGAACATCACATTCAGCTGACCAAGTTGGTTTACATTCATACTGTTATTTTTCTGACTGAATGGAACTTTTTGGCTTTTCAAGAGTTATTTTCTTGCTACTAGATTCAGTGATCTTGATTTCTTCACCATTTGACGTGGTTGGTATAACATCAACCATCTCAGAGTCAATGGAAGTATTAGTTTGTTGTTCTTGGTCATATTTTCTAAAACCAACACTAAACTTCACATTGCTCTTTATTTGTTCTTCCAAGAACATCTCATAACCATTACAAGATTCAACCCATTTTTCACAGCTGATCTATGTGGACCCTAACTCCTTTTTACAATTTTGATATTTTTCTGTCATTGCTTGGAGTTAATCCTCATCATCTTCATATTTATGGAGCGTGAGAGTTTTTCCAGTGTTTTCAAGGATAAAGTCTTTAATGGCTTTAACCTCTACCTAAGTATCTTTGTATTTAGCACCCACCATTTGTCTGGTCAACTCTACTTGCATGTTATGTTTTTCTTCTACAGCTTGCTTTTGAAGATGTAGATAAGGTTGAACATGTGCCCACATTTCTTTTGTAATATCTGCATTTGATGGTGGAGTTTTGGAGTTTTATACCACAGTCTTCATCATTTTCTTGATTTCTTCAACTGATAACTCTAACTTAGTGACTCTCTTTGTCAATTCAGGATAGTTTTATCCATCACCAAAACTAATAGGATCATCTGAATTCCCACCAGAGGTGGTTGTACCTAGTTTTGAACTAGGTGCCCCTTCTTCTTGGTACTGGGGACTTCCAACTAGTGGTGAATGGGTCAATTTTACAGATGATCTAAAGCATTATCTGCTTTGGATTTAGAGGTCTCAACCACTGTATTAGCTCCTTGGGATTGGTCACTTGACACAAGAAGTTTTTGTACTATCTCTAACATTTGTTTCTAACTTTTTGCAAGTGCTTTAGGTCAACTGTTGGTTGACCATTCCCAAAGAGATGATTGTACCTATGAGGGTGTCTATTTACTCTTGGCTTTGGGGGCATTTGAATAGGTTCTTCACACCTATAAGGTACCCTGTTGCATGGTGGTTGCCCATAGCCTCTTGGAAGTGTGTGTGGAGCAACAGATACTTGAGTATCCCTTTGTGCAGGGTATTGGTTCAAGTTTATGTGACAGATGATTGACAAGATTCAACTCTTAAGGGAAATGATGGTTGATCCATGTTGATAGGGCCATCATCCCTTTTGAAACTCATTTTCTTTCTTGACTTATTTTTATTGAAATCATAAGGTTTAAGAAAAGAGCATTGTTTGGTCAAATGGTTGATTTTTCCATAGATGGTGCACCCAAGGATGGACTTACAAATGTTGTTTCCTCTATTTATATCATAAGCTCTCAACTTGAAACAGTCTTTTGTCAAATGATTTTTCTTTCCACAATAATCACACAGCATATCTGATGTTTTAATTTTCTTGGTACCCTTATCTCTCTTTTCAGCAACAAATGTTTGAACATCAGTTTGAGAGTTGGTAACAAGAACAATCTTAATCCTGGGTGGCTTCAAACCATTTGGGGTTGCTGAAATCAACAGGTTTGAAATTTTCATGAACATCACATCCATCTGACCAAGTTGGTTTACATTCATACTATTATTTTTCTGACTGAATGGAACTTTTTGGCTTTTCAAGAGTTATTTTCTTGCTACTAGATTCAGTGATCTTGATTTCTTCACCATTTGATGTGGTTGGTATAACATCAACCATCTCAGAGTTAATGGAAGTATTAGTTTGATGTTCTTGGTCATATTTTCTAAAACCAACACTAAACATCACATTGCTCTTTATTTTTTTTCCAAGAGCATCTCATAACCATTACAAGATTCAACCCATTTTTCACAGGTGATCTGTGTGGACTCTAACTCCTTTTTACAATTTTGATATTTTTCTGTCATTGTTTGGAGTTCATCTTTGGATATAGATACTTCATCTTTCAGACTGCTTATCTTAAGTTCTTTTCAACGATTCTTGTTTTAAAATCTCTTTTCAATTTTTCAAGAATTATTTCACTGATTTGTACCTTTTCTCTTAGGTTTTCATTCACCTCTTTGATATTAGCAAATGCTATGATACATTTATCTGAACATAACTCTTTGAGAGTTTTAGGTGATACCTTAGAGGTAGCCATTTCAATTTGATCCACACTGTTGCAATTAGTGGAAATTTTAGGAGTGTTTTCATCCATCCTTCCTGCATGCTCCTGATCATTAATAGATGTTCGACCTGAGCTTTCAAGTTTCATCAACAATTCCTTCACCAATAGCAGTTTAAACTAGATCTTCTTCACCTAAAACATGCTCAAGAGCCATAAAACAAAAATTTTCATGTTCATCACAATCATGTGGTATAAAAGAAAAATTTTCATCTGTTAAGTTTTCTAGCAAGCTGCTCCAGTTAACATAGCCTTGTGTGAAGAAGCTTTGTTGACTAGACTGTTAGGATCGGAGGCTCTCATGATTGAGTTTGTTTGTATAGTTTGTACATTAAGAGAGTATGAAATAATGTAAAGTGTAGCGGAAATGAATACAAACTTTGTAAACACAATTAAAGAAGAGAATAGTTTGATAAACAAATGCTTCACATTAACTTGAATGATTGAATTACAAAGCAAATGATTACAAGCATGCTTACAGTACTAAACTCCCCCTCAGCCTGATGCTCCAAGGTTGGTTGCACAACATGAAAGGATTAGACATGAGAAGAAGAACTTGCTCAGTCAATCAAATGTAACAGTATAGGGTACTGCTCCATTTATAGGCAAACCAAACCACTGAGGCATCTCAGCTGACGTTACCATGAAAGTGACATCTAACAACCTAACAACCTGTAAACACTGTTCTATACAAACTACTGATGTCTAACAACTGATTATCAGTAAAATACAAAACTTAGTAAAACTACTGCTTCACTTTCCGCTGAGGCAGCCTGAGCACTGATGTTGAGCATCAGTGCTTTCTTCAAAGGTGATCAGTCCTTGAATGGGCAGTGCTTGTGTCTTCAGCAGTACTTAGGAGGCATCAGTAGATAGAGCGTCAGTGTTTGTCTTCAGCAGTCTTTAGGGTTTCATCAGTGTTTGGTTCATCAGTTGTTCCATTGAGCAGTACTTAAGATCTATCAGCTGTTAGATAACCACAATCAAGGGGAAAGCTTAACGTAAATAGCTGCTTATTTTGAATCCACTGTCATGATCAGGTTTTGGCTTTCATTATCTTTTCCTCTGGTAGGGTTCAATCCCAACAATCTCCCCCTGGAACAGATAATGCCAAAATCCTTCATTATTCTGGATTTTTATTTCTCATCAGAAGTTCCTTAGCTTGTCTTTTAAATTCCACTTCAAAATCCTTGGAACTCAAGTCATCCTCATCCCTACACAGTGTAAGTTCAAGGACATCCTGCAAATCTTCAACACCAAGGCCTAGTGCTTCTTTCCTTGATATGTACTTCACTTCACCATTGGATCTGACTAGAGTCAATAAGTGGGTCTTTTGATCAGACATCCACTTTAGTACTTTTAATCCTAATGGGTTTCTTGGGAGAGATTTATTTCCAGATGAGTTTGGAGATGTTGGACTTGTGAAAAGTTGTAAGCTATCAGACATTTATTTGAGGGCCATCTCAATGACATCATTTGCTGCAGCTATGTCTTATGCAGTTTCCTTTTCAATCTGCTCTTGTCTCTTTTGTTGATCTGGCTCAATGTCTGATATTTCTTCTGAGTCATTTGGTGATGCAGGTTTGGTTAATACCTTTTTGGCAAGGTCTTGAAGCTTAGCTGATCTATCTTCTTTTAGATCCATTTTTTTGATGGCATCCTTGAAGAACTCAGCTTCCTTCTCTTTCACATCTTCACTGGTCAATGATTTCCCTTCTTCTTGGTTTGTCACAAGGATAGGATTGTCTACTGATGAGACCAGTGATTGAAGAGCATTTAACTGTTGTTCCAGCTTATTGTAGTCGGGCTTGATTGGAGTGCCTGAGACAATTATTCTCCTTTTCTTAAGCCTTTCATAAGCTTCATCAGTGTACTGCTTTGTCCATTTTGCTATGGCAGTGGCAGTATCCACTTTTACATCCACCAGTTCTTGCTTCTTTCTTTTATATTCAGATGTGAGGCCAGCAATGAGCTTTTTGTATTTGATCCAATTTGGAGCTGTCTTCTTCTTTCTTGGATCATTTTTAATTCTTTCAATCCTGTTTGCCTCATGCTTTAAGCAACTATTGGCCATTCTTCAAACTGTTTTTCTTCAGCAGGATAGAATTTTTCTTTCATGATATAAGCAAGATATTCTTTTCTTAATTGATTTCATTGATCAGCTTTTTCTTTGCTTAGTTCTTGTGCAAAATCTTCCATCTGCTTAACTTTTGTGAGCAAGAATTCCAGTTTTTCAGAGATGACTTCATCACTTTGACCTTCACATTCAATCTTGGCTCTTATCTTAGCCTGCCATGCTTTGAGCTCAAGATATTCATCCATGTCTTCTGGGACTATGAAGCCTATGAGTGAAGGGAATCTTCTATTTGAAGGATCATCATCAGTGTAGAACTGTCTCATCTCATTTTTTATAGCTTCTAGTTCCAGTGGGTATTTTGCAGCAATAGGATCATATTTGTCCTCATTTGCCTGAGTAAGTTTTATTTTTCTGGTGTAAAGCTTCATGGATGAAGGAGATTTTGGTTGTGATGTAGGAATGGTGAGAGTAGTGGTGGATGGTTGACAAACATCAATTGAAACAACAGGTGCTTCAACCACTGTTGTCATTACAACTACTGATGTATCAGCAAGTGTCTTCTGCTTTTGAGCAGGGGTTGAAATGCCAGTGGCTTGAGGTGTGGAAAGTGTCTGACTAACAGTTGTTGAAACAACTGGTGTTTCAACTACTGTTGTCATTACAACAGATGTTGTAACATCTGCTGTCTTCTGCTTTTTGGCAGGAGGTGATGATGGGGTGGCTGTTTTTGGTGGTGAATTTGTTTTTGGTGATGTGATCACAGATGATGATGATGATGATGGTGTAGCAGTGGTTGTGGTGGTGTGTGGTGATGTGGTGTGTGTTGATACTGTAGCTTTGGCTTGGCTATTCTTTTCTGGCTCAATGTAGATACCATCTTCAATTCTCTTCTTCTTCCACTTGATCTTCTCCCCCTTTTTGGCATTATCTGGGAAAGGTTCATTCATGAAAAGGACAGTGGGAGGAATTTTTCCAGAGGTACTTTGGATATGAGCATTGATAGCTTTGATGTCTGCCTGAGTATCTTTAAACCTAGATTCCACCATGTTTGTCAGCTTTTGTACATGTATAGCATGTTGCTGATCAGCCATCTGTTTTTGTCTTTCCAGCAGTGGCTGGAACATATTCCATAGCTCATTTGCAGCAGGTGCAGGTTGTGCAGGTGCTTGAGCTGGAGCAGCAGTGGATTGTGCTTTTTGAGCTTTTAACAGCTGTTGCACCATATCCTTTATTTCAGCAACTGAGTTTTCAAGGTTTTCAACTCTGCCCATTAATTCCTGATATTTTGTGTCATTACCCAAGTTAATGGGATCATCTGAATCCCCACCAGCAGTGGTTGTACCAATGTGTGACTTAGGAACTGAATCCCAGAAGTTATTCATTGATGCCCCTTGTTCTTGGTACTGGGGACTTCTTTCTTCAGCACTTGATAGCCTTTTGAGGGTACCAGTAGACATAACAATCTCACTAGTGGTTCTCAGAGGTGCTATTGAAGAAATTGCCTTCAAGGGAGTCTTATGAATGTAACCACTGTCCAAATGTAAACCAGTGGGTTCAACATTTGTAGTGGCTGCTCCACTTGAACTACTGACAGGTGTTACTTGTCACTCCTGCAGTGTAGCCTCCTCAGTTCTTGCTGGGATAATAGAGGTATAGACATCAGACCCAGTCACTTGTGGGAGTATACTCTCAGTGATAGGTGATTGACAGGAACTGGTTTGTGTCTGAGCTATATTATCTGCATGCAACAAAGGTAGCATGGGTTGTGGTAATGTGAGGGGTGAAGATAAGGGAGTTGAAAGAGACATGTCCTTGGGATCAGGACTGAGGAAGATGGATCCGAGTGGGTCCAGAGCTTCATAATGTGGGGTCCCTGTGTTTACAACCTGATCCTTTTGTGAGGATGCAGGAGGAGTTTGAGGCAAGGGTGGAGATTGGTGACATTTGTGTTGTCACTGGCAGTGGCTCTGGGATCTCATCTTCCAGAGGTGCCTTTGTTTCTGGTTTGGAGGGCTTTCTAGATGTTTTCTTTTTGGTCTTTTTGGTGGTGACAGGTGTGGGTTTCAAAACAGTGGGTGTGCGGCTTTGATCACCTGGAGCAGTGGGCTCAGCAGACGATACCTGAGGAGCAGTGTCATCTGCTAAATTCTGCTCAGGTACCTCTGCTTTTGTTTTTATAGATGCCAACATTCTAGAGAATGTGTCAGGTGTTAGACCATTTATTTTAAAGTGAGCACCTTGTTTGAGCAAATCTGCATTTTCTTTTTCAAATTTTTGTTCAAAATAGTAGCTTAAAAATCTTGGAAAAAGCAAAAATGCTTTGCTGTCAACATTTTTCACCAAATCATCAAAAATCTCCTGGGAGTAATTAAAATTTTCATATTTAAAATAGCATATCCCATGCATTGAATCTTTGATGGTATTTCGTTATAAGCAGTTGTTTTATTAGAAACACACATCAAAAGAGTGTGAAATAAAAACCTTGGTGCAGAAGGGAAGAAACCATTTTGTAAGGTATCCCTTTTTGGTTGCTCTACATATCCCCTATTCATGAAATCCTTTTTCAACTCGGTTTTAGAAAAAGAAGTTTTACCTTTCAGATCATCGAGTTTAAAGACTTCTGAAATTGATTGTGGAGATATTTGAATTTCTTTACCCTGTATCGAGGAGTTGATAGCTGAGATAATGTCACCTTGTTTCTCAAGGGTAGCCTTTTTCCAGAACTCTCTCTGGGTTTGTAGGTAAATAAGAGCATCTGTTGTTAGAAAAGTTTTATACTTTGATGCAGATAAAGTGTTGATGATGGAGTCGAAAGTGTTGTTGGAGGTGGGTTTTGTGAGTATACCCAAGTAGTTGTGAGGAGATTTGTATGGTATTTCGTTCGGTTCAGCGGCCATTTGAGTGGCGTCTTTAGGAGCGGATGAAGAAGATGATTTTGATTTTGATTTCGATTTTGATTTCGTCATTTTGATGAGGAAGATCGAAGAATGTTTTTGTGAAGAAGAGTGGGAAACTGCTTTGAGAAGAAAATTTTGGAATTCAATTCGACAGTGTGAGCCCCTGTTTGGGTTTAATTAGGGTTTTATTTAGGAAAAAAATGAGTGCTGATGTGGCAGCGGTTACAACGACCTAATGGCTAAAAACTGACCACATGTCAACCCCTGATGAAAGATTAAATAATGGAGGACAGTTGTTTTGAGAGCCACTGATAAGTCAAACATCAGTAGTTACAACGGTAATAAATGAAGCAGTGGGTGATTTTTACCATCAGTGGATGCTTTTTACTACATCAGTGGATAGCATATCAGTGGATAAAACACTGATTTTGAACAACAGTGCATATCATGAAAATGAGAGAACAGAGGTTGACTTTCCGCAGTGGACAGTGTTTAAGAACCAGAGGTTTGATCACAACAGTGGTAGGAAAAATGGTGAGTTTTTGAAAGGCTATTACACCAGCAACTGTTAGTGCAGCATTGGTTGAACTTTTGACAAATAATTTTAGCATCTGCTTGTTCAGATAAGGAAATTGATTTTGTCTTTGTGTAAGAACAATATTATGTCCAACATTTGTTGAGCTACAGAAATGCTATACTTAACAAGATACATTTTAGATGCAGATTATCAAGTTTAAGTTGTCAGCAGTTATCCCAGAAATTTTTGTTCAAGGTTTTGCCACATGTTCATTATTCCTGACAGTGGTTCAGCATCCCAGATGATGAAAACTTCTTTACTAGGGCTACTCATTTTATGTCTAATTATTAGAACATGAGTATCTCAGTAGTTTAAGAAAAATCCATTTGCAATCAATTTTTGTTCTGTGATAAACAGACTTGAGTTTGATATGACCTTGACATATGTACCATTTCCTTTTGATCTATTTTTAGGGATAATAACTTCACACAAAAATAAGGAAATTACATACTGACCGGTGAGGAAACTTCCACTAAAAAAATGAGTAAAAGTACAAAATATATTATTAAAAAAATGAATAACATATCCGGTTTTATTTGAGAAGAACACCCTTCTAAAATTAAAGGTTATTTTTGAAAGAACATCAAAAGGATCTGGTAACTTCCAAAAAGGCTCATGATCACATCATTCTTAAGTTATTATGACCACTGTTTAGGATCATTTTCTTGTCAATTGATTGCAAATTCTTCTTTTAAGGTCAATCACTGGAGATACCATTGTTACCTGAACTTTTCCTGAATTAATGAATGCACACAGTTGCATGATGACCATTGTTTACCCAACTTTGGACTCATAAGCGTTTTCTGTTTATACTCTTTTCTTTTGACTTCAAAAGTTTTGAGATAAACACACTTTTGAGTTTTGTTCATTTTCTTCTTCCCTTTTTACCCTTCCCATTCATAAGTACAGAAAATACTTACTGGGAGATTTTATTGAGGAAATACTTAATCCAGAATCATTTTTCAGTAACGTTTTGAGAGATCTGGCCACATTTGTACATGTGTTATTACCAAATCTCACATTACGTATGATTTGGACTGTTTTGACCCCTGGTTTTCTTAATGTGTTTTGACAGGATTGATTTGGTCGTTTTGAGGATTCTCAACCTGCCTTTTAACACATAAGATTTCATAAATAAAGTTTCATTTCCCTCTCTCTATGTTAGCAAAACACTAATGTTTAGATGAACATAGGTTTTGTTAATCTGAGGTTCATACTTTAGCACAAAATATGATGAAGTCATCACAAATTTCATAACAACAGTTGAGATCCATTTTGAATGAAGATAATCATACCATAGTTACCGGACATATTTTCAATTCTGAAAGCTATGGATGATTTGTGCATGACATCACTTGTTGTTTGGAATTTATGTATATTATGACATCTTGGTTGTTTTACAGAGTGACTGAATAATCATTTTGAACATGATTTCTCGTTACTCTGTTTTTCAACAAAATACAATCAACCTTAGTATCAATGAGTTTTGAGCTGAACTGTTATGTCAAATTGATTGTTAGATCGAATTTGACTGTCCGTGCTCTGATACCAATTGTTAGGATCGGAGGCTCTCATGATTGTGTTTGTTTGTGTAATTTGTATATTAAGAGAGTATGAAATAATGTAAAGTGCAGCGGAAATGAATACAAACTTTGTAAACACAATCAAAGAAGAGAATAGTTTGATAAACAAATGCTTAACATTAATTTGAATGATTGAACTACAAAGCAAATGATTACAAGCATGAATTACAAAGCAAATGATTACAAGCATGCTTACAATACTAAACTCCCCCTCAGCCTGATGCTCCAAGGTTGGTTACACAAGATGAAAGGATTAGACATGAGAAGAAGAACTTGCTCAGTCAATCAAATGTAACAGTACAGGGTACTGCTCCATTTATAGGCAAACCAAACCACTGAGGCATCTCAGCTGACGTCACCATGAAAGTGACATCTAACAACCTAACAACCTATAAACACTATTCTATACAAACTACTGATGTCTAACAACTGATTATCAGTAAAATACAAAACATAGTAAAACTACTGCTTCACTTTCCACTGATGTAGCCTGAGCACTGATGTTGAGCATCAGTGCTTTCTTCAAAGGTGATCAGTCCTTGAACGGGCAGTGCTTGTGTCTTCAGCAGTACTTAAGAGGCATCAGTAGATAGAGCGTTAATGTTTGTCTTCAGCAGTCTTTAGGGTTTCATCAGTGTTTGGTTCATCAGTTGTTCCATTGAGCAGTACTTAAGATCTATCAGCTGTTAGATAACCACTGTCAAGGGGAAAGCTTAATGTAAATAGCTGCTTATTTTGAATCCACTGTCGTGACCAGGTTTTCGCTTTCATTATCTGTTCCTCTGGTAGGGTTCAATCCCAACACAGACTTTGTTGGAGCAGGAGCAACTTGTGGTGCTTGAACATAATGCACTGGCACATGATTCAATTTTTGTGCAAAGTGGGTTGTGTTTTACACATTTGGTCCATGGGTATTTTAAGGATAAAACTGTTGTTGTGTATAAGATTATGGCCTTTGACTAGGATATGTGACCAATGGTGCAAGGTTGTTTGATTGACTCTTGCACTCTCTTGCTAAGTGACCTAATCTATTGCACTTGAAAAATTTGATTTTAGGTTTATTCAACCCCACTTTTGACTTCCCACTCAATCCCGGATAACTCCTACCAGTCCTTTTGTAAAAGTTGTTAGTTCTTAGACTTCGTAGTGCCACCTGGTGCAATATGTTCATCTCCTCTAGGTCAGTTCGGTCTTTGTGCTTAAGATCATCAAGTACAAACGACAAATTATCAAGGACATGAGTATCCTCGTTTGCTGCAAAAGCATAACTTGTGGAATGTTGATCAGAGTTGAAACCTGTATATTTATCCATAAAATGATCAAAACTCTGACCATTTCCCATTCCAGCAGATGATCCTTTCTGACTCAAGAGTGCTGTGTTACCGAAAACTTAACTCTCAGACACCTTTCCAGTTTCCTAGAGCTTCTTTTTCTGGACAAGCTCCCTTTCAAATGTTGGGAGCTTTCCAGAAGCTGACTCTGGCTCATGTCCTTGAAATCTGGAGATGTTCTCATCACTATAGCAATAGTGTCCCATTCTCAAGCAAGGATCTCAAAAATCAGTTACTTAAAGTTGTTTTAGTAAATTCTTATTAACCAACTTTAGTTCACTGATTAGGCATGAAAATCATTCAAACTGCCGAGTCAGGGTCTTTCCCTTAACATGAGTGAAGGTTTATATTGCTGGTTAAGGATTTCTCGAGTATTCTCGGTAACATTCTCCGTTCCCCCAAATTGTTCCTTCATTGCATCTCAAAACTCTTTGGCGCTATTACAATGCAACAGGAGATCATAGATATCATTCGGCAGAGCCATTGCCACAATACTAAAGGTATTAGCATGTAGCTCGAATTTTAGACAATCTTGCTTAGAGTAATTCTCTAGCTTCTTTGGCTTGAACACATTTAGTTCTTGGCACTTAGTACCATTTGAATATGTGGTCCGAATACAAGGGACTTTCAACACCCTGTATTTTTCTAAGCAAGTATATGTCCATCGTACGTTGCCCTATGTTAAATTCTGATCTGACAAGTATAGGTGGTTTATTACTGAAGCCGGTATTGTGGGGATCATTGTGTGCCATCTTGTTTTGTTCTTTATCAGAAAGCAGAGTATGTGATAGACAATGTTGAGTTTTTCACTTTGCAGCTCTGAGCTACGAATAGTATTGGATCTTTGTTGAACTGATCTTGGTATGTAAAATTGATTGTGAAATCAAGTTTAATATGACCAGGCTCTGATACCAATTTTTAGTCCGAGTTTACAAGGTTTGTGATTATAAAAAAAATAAGCTTAAAACAAGATTGAATTGTATAAGTAAAGATAAATAATCACAAATGAGAAATCATCATCAACAATTTTTATTCAATTATAATCCAATGATTACAAATGTTTTACAGAAGATTGATTCTACATACTCCCCCTCAGTCGATCACTTAACTATTTTGTTCGTACAAGAGAAAAGGTGATGTGTGTGATGGAATAGATCTCTAAAAGCTGAGATCTATTTATACTAAGTACGAAAGCTTTGTTTGTGATTGGCTAACATCACCCTGATAGTGACATCTAACATTCCTAACATAAAAGATTCCACAAATGTTGCAAACATCTGTGCAAATCTAACATATGTTCTAACTATGCTAAACTCTTATACAAAACAAGTATTGTTACATTAGGAAACCAAAGTGAGAGCTATCCTCTGTTTCTTTGATTCCAAATATTTGTTTGGCTAGACAGATGTTTGGTCTTCTTCATTAGACCTTTGCTCTTCAACAGATCTTGTTTCTTCTTGAACAGCGGTTCCAAGGCTTTGATCAGATGTTTGCTTATCTTCAACAAATGTTACCATTAGGTGTTCCAGATTCACTATTGTTGGGGAGAATCCGGTTCAAGCTCTTGTTTATTTCTTGATCAGATGATCATTCTTTGGCTTTTGGATATCATTTGTTCTTTTGTAGGTCCAACACACAATGCAAAAGCTAAAAATCAGTAAAAGCAAAGATCTCACTAGGAAAGCATATAACTCTAAGTGGATTAGTTTGTAGCCTTCACTTAGGGCTACAATACCTGATCAGGAGAAACAACAACACAAATTCGATCAGTATGCTCTGTAACCTTCTAGGGTTATAAAGACCAACACGAATTCTTCAGCAATCGACACCAAGAATCTCCAAACCCTAGATTAGGTTTTAATATCCAAAAGCCCTAAATATTCAGCACTTTACACAAATCCCAAGAAGCAGAAAACCCTAGATCTAGAGTCGGGAAATCGAAGATCCACCACGACTCTTGTAGATTTACTTAAGAATTAGTAAGATTTTACCAGATTTGACACAAGAAGCACAACAGAACAAACAAACCCAAGAGCTCACCGAATGAGCTCTGTTACCATGACAAAGAACTGGTATCAAGATGTAACAACGTAGAATACCCAAACTCGAATATTTATTTCACCCAAAAAAGTATTCTCAACGATTACAACTCAAAACAAAGAAACAGAAGACAATACTACTCTCCTAACTCATATACTCTAAGATTGTCAACTTGATAATCTTTTACAACTCCAGAACCTCACAAACTCTTCAATGATTCAAGATGAATCAAAGATCAAGACTGAAAACCCTAAGTGTAAACTAGAGAGAGAAATGAGAGAACACAAATGAAAAATATCTTCTGAATAATTCACACAATGACTAGGTATACTCTTATATACAAACCCGGGTTTAAGCTTGAATCCGGATAATCCGTATATTGTTATAACAACAACTTATAATAGGTCAGAATAACAAACACATTTGGGCCTTTAGTTTAGTCTTCACTTTAGTCAATCCTGGTCTAAGCCTCCTATCAGCAACCCACGAGCCCAATCTCCTGCAATCCACAGTCTACAAGCCCAAAGCTCTAGCAAGTCCATCCAAAGTTTATGACATACAAAATAACAACAAAAAATTATAAAAATAACAAGAATAACAATAAGACTATTAAAATTATATATATATATATATATATATATATATATATATATATATATATATATATATATATATATATATATATATATATATATATATAGGGAGAGGATCATGAGAAAACTAGATATAAATGAGAAAACTAGAAAACTAACTAAAATCCACTAAAAAGGAGGGGGATGTAGACTTTTAATGAAGGAGGGGGGACTTTTAATGAAGGAGGGGTAAAATTGGAAAAAAAATATATAACTTTTCAAACATTTCTCATTTCTCCATACTTTATCATTTTAAAACAAAAATGGCACCATAAGATCACAAATTTTCTTATCTTTCATTCAAGTATATTCGAGCATATTTTTTATGACATAAAAAAAGATTTATGGTGTCGTCTTGTTTTCAACACTATTGTTATAGTTGTGCACATGTGCAATATAACATGTACTATAATTGCATTACATGCTTAAAATTAGCTTTTTGAGTCTAGTTTAGCTTTTAGGGTTAGTTTTTTTGGAGGTTTAGGATTAGGATTAGGTTTTTGGGTGTGGGGGGAGGGGGGTTTAGGTTTTTGGGGGGTGGGGTGGGGGGTTTAGGTTTTTTTCGGGTTTATGTTTAGGGTTTAGTTTTAGGTTTTTGGGGGGTGGGGGGTTTAGGTTTTTGGGGGGTGGGGGGGGGGGTTTAGGCTTTTGGTGGGAGGGTGAATTTAGGTTTTGGGGGGGGGGTGGGGGTGGGGGGGTTTAGGTTTTTGGGGGGTGTCGGTGGGGGGTGGGTTAAGTGGTTTGGGCTTTCCGTATTAGTGCACATGTGCAGTACAACAAACAATTTTTTTTTTTTTTTTGAAAATTTTTTTCCATACATAAAAAGTAGCGATTTTTCTTTAAAAAATTGTAAAAAAAAAAAAATTGGTATTTTTTTAGGTTTTTTTAGTTAGTTTTTTGGTTTTCTCATTTAAACTAGTTTTCTCATGATCCATCCCCTATATATATATATATATATATATATATATATATCATGTAATTTTAATAGTTCGTTACCCATGGGAAAGAACTCAACAAATATTTGAGAGAGAATGTTGAGGTTAGTTGGCATGGTAAGTGAATTAGCTAAGCTTAGTGATGTGGCAAGCAAACTTGCCTAATTGGCTTAGGTGGCAAGTGAAGTCGGTAGATTTGCTTATTGTGCTAACTAACTTAAACCAAAGGTGAGTTGGCATGAAATCCATGTTGGAATTTGTGCGCAAAAGAGATGACGATTCAATGCAGGCATGTTGAAGTTACTGAGTTCGATAGTCAACAAAGTCAACTCACTTTTGGCTTGTCATTTTACATGAGACCTTATTTCTAGTTAAACATTCGTCAGTAATTTGAGGATGAGATATTCGTATAAGATTCTTACCCAGGCTTTCCATATGTTTGTCGGTGTGTGGTCTAGTTGTGACATACTTCCATTTATAATAATGTCAATAAGTAATGCAAGCTTAATGGTAAATGTCTGTTCGTTTAAGCCTGTAAGTGTCAACTTCCTTACATTTTAAATATAAAAATCAATATTTTAGTGTTGTATGTGGACAGAGTTTTTCAATGGAATGGCGAGTGTGACATTGAATCCATATCAAAAGTTGGTCTCAAACTTTTGGGGTGGAAGGCAACCCATAGCATGATTTTGTTTCTCATGTATGCATAAACCATGTGTACACGTTTCTCTTAATTCAGTTATTTAACATTTTTTTCTTAATTTTCAATAGCAAACACTTTAATGTAGTTTATCTGTGGCAAAAATAATACATATTAGTACCGATGGTATTAGTTGGGGATGTCGGTCTAGGTAGATAGTATTACCATTTGTGTATGGTTTGGTCATGTGCACAAATATAAGGGTGAGATGGTTTATTTATTAGATTTCGAATTGAAATATAATTTATCCGTAAGATTTGAAATTATAATGTGGATTATAGTGTGGCATGTTATAACCTAATGTATTTAATTATACACATGTAAATAACACCAAAATCACTTGCTAAGTCCAAAAGCAAAATCAACCTACTAACACATTACAAGGCTCATTAACGCTCAAAGTGTACAATCAGCCATACACGTGTATTTAACACCAAAATATTGGTATTATGACCTAATGTAGCCTTTTGTAACCTAAACTAACTCACTGGCACATGGAAAGACCTATTCACACCCAAGAGTGTATGATTAATCATACACGTCTTTAATACACAATCAAATTGTTATAACCTAATGTGACATTCTGTAACATAAACTAATACATGGAAAGACCAATTATAGCTAATCCGATCCTATGTTAGCAAAATCAATCATATCATTTTTTAACCATAAACAGAACTCTAACACCAAAATGACCTATCATGGATTAATGTGACCACGTGTTAGCAAAATCAATCTACTAACACATGGCCTAAAGTGTGCCATCTATCATACATATGTAACTAACACCAAAATTACTTGTTACGGTCTAATGTAACTTTCTTTAACTTATACTAGCATGGTAACACATGGAAAGTAAGAAAACATAGTTAATGATACACATGTCTTTAACATTAAGATGAATTTTGTGACATAATGTGACCCTGTTTTACTTAAAAGAACCAAGTAATAAATGATGATGTTATGAAGACATAATAAGTGAACGTGCGTTTTCGGATCGAATATGAACTCTCGACAATTCGAAGAACACGTATCACGTGCGGAATCCGTGTACGTGTGTGGATCGAACACAAGAACAAAATATAACGATGATTCGATTAATAATCTGACAATGTTTACTCCTTAAATCACCTTGATCACTACCTTCTCTCTCTAGACCTTCAAAGCTCCAAAGATACAAAATGGCAAAAGTTTCAAATGTTCTAAATGAAACATAACAAACCACTATTTATAGGGTTCACTTAAATGAAGCTTGCCTCCCACCCGTCCGGATGGGAACTCCTCCATCCGTCCGGATGGACTTTCCTCTATAATTTTCATTGTTTAACCTTGTCTTGTTCTGTTTCTTCTACGATGCACGATTGACGAAAGTGATAGGCATTATCCACTCACAGACTCCCCCTTGGATATTACTGTAGTCAATCTCGTAGCTTTCTGTCTTCTCTCTCTTTCTGAGTCTTCATGAAGGCTTTGACATCTTCAGCACCACAGACTCCCTCTTTAAGCACCTCTTGATTCTGCGTTCTGAATCAGCTCCCCCTTTCAATTGACTCTTTTTCCAGGCTCCCCCTTTCGTTAAGCTTCTATGCTTTTCAGGATCGACACTTGGTTCTTCGATTACATGCCCCCTTGCTTTGAACTCGTCTTCAGACTCCCCTTTAGACTCAGCTATCAGGATCATAATCTGGTTCAACATCTGAAAATCACAATTATTTAATAGTGAAAGCTTTTTGAATGATAACCTGGCTCTAAACAAAGATATAACAATATGTAGACTTCGAGAATTATCTGATTCTACTCCCCCTATCAAATAATATGTTTGACAGGTTAAGCATCCAAAACCCTCTCAGATAATCATCCAAGTCCAACTTAATGACCTTGGAGATTTCACAAACTGTTTTTAGATTTTTCAATATAAAACCTCAAGTTTCAAATTAATGAACTTGTTTTATTTTCAGAAACATGTTCAGCAAACTTAGGTTTTGAAACTCAACAATTAAACATCGGTTGTCGAAAATAAAGTAGAAACAAAATCTTTTTGAATTTTTCAAAGTTTATGCTAAAACACACCTAAAATATTTGTTTGAGTTTGCGTCAGAGAATCGTATCAGTTTATGACACATCACTAGCACCGTTGAGCTATAAACACTTTAAGTTCTAAACGATTCACATAGATTGTCAGTATATTGATCCACTTAAATTCTCACACTACGTTCAACTGATTCGAGATACGAAATTTAGTGTTTTAGTAACTTAACTTATTCGCGTGTCCCACCTCAGAATATACTCCCGTATCAAGATTCCCTAAATTCAGTCTTACAGGTGAATATACTATATTGATATATGTACTCTATGTTAATGCGAGGCCTTGAGAACTCAGGTATGAACTACCGTTTAGTCAAAGAGATGAAGGCTCGACTTTAGGTGTGTCCCACTTAGGGATCTTCTTTACAACTGCACTTGATTCATATCTTTCGATATTTTTTAATTTTTATGCTGAGGGAAAGCTTTAATAAGCACGCAAAGTATTATACGAGGTCTAGGCCATTGCTGACGCAAAATCAAAAGACCAGGTATAATACCCCAGATGTCAAACAGTATAATGACCTAGTATCTCAGAATCAGGCAACCTCTCAAACGAGATTTCGGAGGTTATCCATATATCCGAGAGATGTTCCCGACGAGAAAAGAAATTTATTGATATTTAGGTTTATATCTCAAAATCAATCTACTAAATGTGTAAAAACCTACTGGCATATCATTAGTGAGACCGTTTATCACATTTAACTTTCCATTTCTTTAGCATACTGTGACTGTCTTACTAATATACTATCATCTCCTATTTTTACATAGAAACTCATTTTGAATTTTATAATGTTGTTGTATTTTTCAAATTTTCAAATGTTTTTGTATTTTCAAAATTTCTTACTCCCCCTAATATCTAAAACATTTAAAACATTTGACAACCCGATGCAGATAGCTTCATCTCGCCATCCATTTTCTGCATTACATGCTCTGTTTTGCATAAGGTACCCACATGATTTACAACACACTGATTTTTAACAATTTTGAAACCCATTTTCAATGACTTGTGAAATTAATCATGTTTGTTCAGCCATGAGGGTTTCGGCATATTCGATCAACATATTTTTTTTCAGTTTTCATTTTTTTACAAAATAAAAACATATTTTTGGTTTTTATGTTTTTCTATTTTAGGGTTTTTGATTTGTGATTTATTTATATACAAAAACAATCAAACTCCCTGTTTTTCAGTTGCACGGACCTGCAGCCTCCTGTGCCATGCTGCTCCTCTCCTCAGTTTGACATTCATCTGTCTTCTGGAGCACCTACACATTCAAACAATCTCAATTACTTGAATAATGAAACCCAAGCCTGCTTCGACTCAGGTAGCTGAACATATGTTTTTCCAGGCAAGGCTGGAAAATTTCTGTCATTTTTCTCAAAAATATTTTCTTTATTTTTCTCACTCACAGAAGTCTTTGTCTTTGCCACCCAGATTTGTCCTTTTAAAACGTTCCTTTGATAAAATCTTAAATCATGTTGAATGTTTTGTTTTGACATATCAGTTTTAGGTTTCCAAAGTTGGTGTGGCTTTGTTGCATCAACCGTTGTTTTCCAACATTGTGTTGTCCTAAATCTGGGTGTTACTGGTTTCCAAGTTTGTTGTGATTCAGCCTTTGATATTTTCGGCTTCCAAGTTTGTTTTGATTCAGACTTGGTTGATTTCTGATTCACAACATCAGACTTCTTTTTCTCAACACCAACAAGTTTAAGGTTTAGACACTTGTGACCAATATGTCCAGTTTGATCACACTTAAAGCATGCTCTCTTTGAAACATCTTTAATCTGTTGTTGTCTCTTTTGAGCATAGAACTCTTCGTTAGACTGTCGTCTAAATTGGACTTCTTTCTCTTCTTCTGAACTTGTTCCATGAATAAAGTTCATCTTTTTCTGATAATTTGGCTTTTTAAAGCATTTCTTTTTGTTTCGTTGTTGTTTATAACCCAACTCTTCATGTTTTTCTTCTTTTTTGTAACTAGGTTTGTTATAAAAAAAATTCTTGCTCTTTCCAGCAAATTTTGCAATTTTAGTTTTCTCGATTTCTACCAGTTTGAAAACTTTATTGATTTTATCTGAAATCACATTGTGAATTGGAAATTTAGCATCTAAGAATAATTTGTCCGATCCAGTCATGGTATAAGCCAATCCTTTTGAATCATCATTCACAACTTTCTCAGATTTTGAATTTTGCAAATAATTTTTGTGAAAACTTTCCTCATTTTCATCATGTGATTCAGACTTATTTGTTTTGGTAGACTCCTCTGTTAGAGCGCTTCAACAATCTTACCTACCACCTCTAAATCACCAAGATCATCAGATTTGGTGTAAGTCACATCGATGTTGTCAGGTAATTGGTCAACCATGTTTATTGCTTTCTCCACCTTTTCGTTATCATAGAATGTATAATTATTCTCCAACGGTGGTGGAACCTGATGATATTCTGACTCAATTCCCTTGTTGTTCTTTTCAGACTCTTTTCCATTGGGTGTGATGTTGAAAATGCGTTCAAAAAATGAGGAAATGAGAAGATGAAGAAAAATGACAAATCTGATGCAAATTCAGCTCCGAATCTGATGAAATCACATGTAATCTTGTATTTCAAATCTGTGCAATCGATCTCCCGCTCTGATACCACTTGAACGTGCGTTTTCGGATCGAATATGAACTCCCGACGATTGTGAAGAACACGTTTCACGTGCAGAATCCATGTACGTGTGTGGATCGAACACAAGAACAAAATATAACGATGATTCGATTAATAATCTAGCAATGTTTACACCTTGAGTCACCTTGATCACTATTTTCTCTCTTTAAACCTTCAAAGCTCCAAAGATACAAAAGTGGCAAAAGTTTCAAAAGTTCTAAATGAAACATAACAAGCCATTATTTATAGGGTTCACTTAAATGAAGCTTGCCTCCCATCTGTCCGGGTGGGTTCTCCTCCATCCGTCCGGATGGACTACTCTCCATCCGCCCGGATGGACTTTCCTCTATATTCTTCATTGTTTAACCGTGTCTTGTTCTGTTTCTGCTACAATGCATGATTGACGGAAGTGATAGACATTATGCCTCACAATAGGAAAGTTATCATAATGATTCGTCGATAATTATTGAAGCAATTACTGATTGAATTTGTATTTTTAATGTTTTCTAGATTTCCGTACCATTGCCGGTAATTTGGTAATGTTTAGGTCAAAATAGTTTGCATAACTATTTTGAATCTCTAAATTGCATATCTACGAACTATTCAAACCACCACCATCCGAACTTTGAGCACCACTGCAACCCTTACAACCACCACCGTGCACACCACTTTATCTGAACAACCATTGTCACACGACAACTCCATCTAAAGCACCATTATTGTATGCCACTCTGATCGTACCACTACTATCATACCTCCACTCTTATCACCACCAACACCACTACCACCGTTCTTCAACACCACTATTTTATTGATTTCCCCTTACCTTAACTAGGCTTAGTTTCTTAATTAAGTTACATTTCTCAAATAGGTTTAGTTTCTTATTATGGAATTTGTATATAGATTTTGAGATTTTCTTTTCTAGTAGTGAGTGAATATGACTTCTTAATTGTGAAATTGTGTGTACGTACGTACATACATACGTATGTACATATGTAAGTGTGTAGGTATATGCGCATGTGTGTATTAATTATAAGTTTTACAAACCATTTGGTGGGTTTTATTATGTGTAGGCATGTATACATCCTGACTTGTAAAGATTCAGATAGACGAATTTCCAAATCACGTTCGACATTGAGAAGACGATCTACAAAACATGGAAATATGTCACGACAGTTAATAGAATTGCACTATAATGGATCTGCATAGTTGTGCCTCAAGAGTGACAAAATAGAGAGATGGACAAGATTTTATGGCCATTCTTAAGTGCAACATCATCATGTCATTCCTTCTATCATGGATATCACGAATTCATATGCTTACATGGATCCCTTAAGGTAGATAGAAGAGTTGTCTAATATTCGTAGATTATCGTCATAACGGATGAGTTGGAAGTGGTGAAAGAAGATATCTCGGTGGTGATGTCACATAACCATGCCCGGGATGTGGATGTGGAGGGGTAGAGATGCTCCCTAAGGAGATGGAATCTAACCAAACAATGGCGAAATCGCTCAAACAGAGAATGAATGATCTATTAAGCAAACAATTGTCAAGATTAACAGCACCCACACAGAACTCCTCCCCTACTTAGATAGATTTTAAATATAAATATTTTATGTGTAATTTTATTCTAATTATCTTATTTAATTAGTTGTACAATTTTTATGTTATTCTAGATCCTTATAAACTATTTTTAAATTCTAGAAAACTCAATAGACAGATTATTTTTTATGAAAATTAATTTTAGTGCCGATCATAAAGGGAATCTCTATTGGTAAAGTTTCATCGAAAGCGTTGGCAACCCGTTGTTAAAGTGCTTATCGGAAATTTTCATCGCTAACTACCAATGTTTTCATGTCTGGACCGGACTGGATTGGTCGGTCGGATCAGGGACCAGTGCCACCTATGATCTTGTTATGACTATGTCGGTTGCTTTTGAAATAATCGACCATTTATGGGCAGCTAGATTACTAGAATTTAGAACTAGGCTAGGACTATGTCAGGAGCAGGTAGAAACACAAATGATTCAAGATTTTTTTTAACAACTTCCCAATTTATAAAGGATTGAATCACTGAAACGTTAGCTCATTTAGTCTTTTTCTTTAGGAACAAGTTTTGTAACCCTAATATGTGACTATAAATAGATAGCCTTGTATTTCTAATTCCTCGTCATGAGTGGTGAGAGGTAGAAAGCAACAAAAGTCCTGGGTGCAGCTCATGGGCGTAAGTCAGTCGACCGAATCACGTAAATCTTTGTATTCTCATGCTGGTTTATTTTTTCTGCATATTAAACGTTGATTGTGTGTGTTGCTTCTGCGTGCATACACCCTAACAAGAATCTCCTTATTAATTAACATGACTTTTATTTACACCTTAAGCTGGATAAAGTTAAAACCATATTTAGCCTTGCCTAAAAGTCATATATATGACTTTACATTGAGTAAATTGCCATTTTAGTCCTGGGGTTTGTCCAAATTGTTATTTTAGTCCAAATAGTTTTTTTTTTCTTCTCTGTGTCCCTGACTTTTCCATTTTCTTGCCAATTTGATCACATTGACTAACTCAGTCTAAAAATTATTGTTGTGTATTCATAACCAGGGGTAGTTTACAACATAATTTATAACCTCATAATAATTTAATGCAAAAAATACCCTGATTATAACCTGATTTTTAGACTAAGTTAGGTAATATGATCAAAATGGCAAGAAAAATGAAAAGTCAGGTACCCAGAGAAGAAAAAAAAAGTATTTGAACTAAAATGACAATTTAAAAAAAATACAGGGACTAAAATGGCAATTTACTCCTTTACATATCATATATATAAAAGGAAAAATAACGAAAATGAACATTAGTCAACCACTTTTACTAAAATAAACAAGGCTAAGGTTAGGTAACATATAAAAATTCATTTAGTTCGGAACTTGACACGTATCCGAAGGGTCTGAAAAATAGACTCTTAAATCATTACCGCCTCACCCTGATATCCAATAGGAAATAGCCACGTCTAAATAGAATCTTTATTAGCTCATGCGTCTAAAATTTATACTCTACTTTAAAGCAGCTAAGCTTTTTAACTGAAGCTCTATCTAGACTTTTAAACACGTGGCTATTTCCTATTGGATATCAGGATGGAGCCACCATGATATAAGATTTTGTTTTTAGACGCCTTGGACACGTGTCAAGTTCTGAACTGAATGGATTGTTATGTAATCCCTAACCTTAGCTGTTTCAGATGTTTATTTTGGTTAAAATGGTTTGATCAATGTTTATTTTGGTCATTTTCCCTATATAAAACTTATTTGTCCTTGAAACACATGTAATATTTTGAAACTAAAAGGATAAATACTTGTTAATCATCAACACCATCGAAATTGGAAAGTACGAGATCTTCCTTTTCTTTTCTTTTCTGTTTTTTAGAAAAGAAAAGTTGTTTGCAGGTTTTATGGAGTTTGCACGAATGGGTAGGTTGGTTAAGTTGTTGTGGCAGACATTACAAAGAAACACTATTGAAATTTGCAACAAGTCACTAGTGGATTCCCCTCCACTATATCATGTTATATGCATAACATACCCCATGTATGTATTTATGTATGGTTTTAACAACTTTATTCGATTTCGTCACATTTACAAATTCTTTTCAAACATGCTTTAATTACTAGGTAACAGTTTTCTATCATTAAAATAAAAGTTAGTGATGTTTACGTCATCGAAATACATATTACGATGTGGACTCGCTCGTTGAATAGAATTGCAATGATCTTAAGTCATTAAATTTGATAAAACTGATGTTGTTTAAATTATATTCCACGTGTAGGGCATGAAGAAGGAGCTTTAAACGCTACGTGACAGCCACGTGAGCAGGAACGTGGTAAAAAGAAACACGGGGTGGAAGAGGTTTGAAAGTCCCTAACAAATCAAAACAAACCTTAATGATAGCCAACCACACATCACCATGTCATCAACTAACATCTCCATCAAGTCGGTAGAAATCCTCCCCTCCCCCCCCCCCCCCCAATGGCATGAGGCGGTGTGCCGGCATAATTGAGGCCTCCATGCCATTTCAACGCCTCCCGTCATGTCTTAATGGCCTATTGGTTATAAACGTTACACTTTAATTTGTATGAACAAATTAATTAAGCTGACTAAATCGTGGAAATGGTCTTTATCGTTTCCTTCTTATTTGTTTGATATTGATTATTTGATTTACGCCTCATCCCATGAGTAATATAATTTGTTCACTTGTATACCTCATTAAAATAACACATGTTAAAATTATTGATTCCAATTTTATATCTTGTAATCACAATTTTAAACCATTAAAAAATATGAAACTTGTTATGAATGCAATCATCTTATGACCCAACCTAATGTTTATTATATACTAGTTTATATATACGATATTTTATCACATGTTATCAGCACATTAGCTTTTTGAAAAACCACAACTTTTCAAGTCACTTTAATGATTACTCCTAAATCTAGTAGTTTAATCCATTTACTTTTTTCGGTTGTCAATCTGGTTAACCTAATTTCTTCTCCACCGGCTGAAAAAAAGATGTGCCAAAGAAACACATCGGAGAAATCACCGATGAAAACAATTGGTAACACCCTATCTTTCAAGAGCAAGTTTATAAAAGAAACATTGTAAGATTAAATATATTATTATTTTAATATTTAATTTTGTAGCCATATAATCATTTACATTATATAGATCAAAATATATTAAAACCCATTATGTAATTAGTTGGTATTTGTTGATGGACCATATTACCCTTATTAACTAATTGGGTTTCCTCTTGTGTGTGTATATAAGGAGATAATTAGAGAACTAAAGGGTTAGACAATTAATCATAACATCATCATCACCAATTCGTCCCATATCTCTCTCTCCATAACCGAATTCAATCCCTAGTGTTCGGTTCTCACCATCATAATCATACAACCTAAGGAGTAACCAGATCAATCTGACAATCATGTCAAACTCAATGGCTGCTTCTCTGACTGGATTCTCTGATGGACTGTCTGCTGTAACAGGTATGTTATTCATGTTTTCCATTATGTTTAAACAAAACTGATCAACATGTGGTATCAGAGCATATGTTGATAAATCAGTTCTGCTTTCGTATCCATTACTCTGGGATTGAAATCTAGAAAACAGAATTTTGAAAACTTAATAAAAATTCGAAACCCTGTTTCGAGTCACTATTCCCAAATCGATGTTTCGTAAATCACTTGAAAAACAAAATGGTTAATTAATGTCTCGAAATTAAACAGGTAATCTTACTGTCCGAAATATGTTTACAAAACCTTAATATTCAGGAATTTGTGGGAATTATTTCAACAAAGCCAGATTCATTTACAGAAGTGTTTTCAGAAACTTGGTTATTTTTTCTAAACCCAATGCCAAATTTCACATTGCTTTTAATCTGCTTTTCAAGCATCAACTCATAACAATTACAAGATTCTACCCATTTCTCACAAGTGATTTGGGTAGACTCAACCTCCTTTTTGCAGCTCTGGCACTTTTCTATCATAGTTTGGAGTTGATCTTTGATTATGCTTGAATCATGTTTTAGACTGCTGATTTCATTTTCTTTTTCAAACAATTTGGATTTTAACTCTTTAAACGTTTTCTCAAATTGTACTTCATCATTTAAGATCTTGTTTCTAAGATTTTCATTCACCTCTTTGATGTTAGTAAAAGCAATAATGCATTTATCTGAACACAAATCTTTGAGGACATGAGGTGATACCTTAGCAGCAGCCATCATGGCACAATCATATTCACCATCACACACACTGGAATCCCATGGATCAGTAAGAGGTTCCAACACAGGTTCTATCAGTTGTTCAACAATATTTTCATCTAACAGCTGCTCACCAACATTTTCTTCTGTAACATCTAATTCAGTATTCTCTTTCACCAACTCAGATTTATACTCCACTTCCTCTGATTCACGCCCTTCTGGTATTGTTTCTAGTGCCATAAAACAGAATTCACCAGGTTTCTTATCAGAATTAGCATCTAGAGCAAAATTTCCATCAGTTAAATCCTCACGTAGGCTGCTCCAATCAACAAAGCCTTGTGTAAAGAAGCACTGTTGGCTGGCCTCTGACTAAGCAGATGTTTGTGCAGCTTGTGGTGCAGATTGCACTTGGACTTGAGATGCAGGGGCTTGAACATATTGAATTTGAGGAACCGTGGTTTGGACATACTTGGCAGGAACAGTGTTTACAGGGTGTGCAAAATAAGCAATGCTTTGCATCTGAGGTGCAGGAGTATATTGGGAATAATGAACAGTGTTCTGGGTGTTTTGAGGTCTTGGACTGGGATGTGTAACTATGGGATAACTGGTTTGGCTCCTACATTCCCTAGCAAAGTGACCAAGCCTATTACACTAATAACACTTTATCTTCGATTTATCCAACCCAACTTTTAAGTTCCCATGCAACCTTGGAAACTTCCTACCAGTTCTTTTATAAAACTTGCTTGTTCTCACACTTAATAAGGCAAGTTGATGTAAAATATCCATTTCTTCCAAATATGTGGGGTCAAAATGTTGAAGTCATTTAATTCAAATGATAAGTTGTTAGAAATCTGGTTTTCCCCATTTGCTGTGAAAGCATAGTTGGGTGAGTAAGAATCAGGGTTAAATGATCCACCAGACGTTATGTCAATAAAATGAACATAACTCTAATCCTTACTGCTACCAGATGTTTCTTCCTGACCAAAAATTGTTGTACTACCAAAAGACTAGTCATCAGCCACCTTTCCTGTCGCAGCCCCATACCCCTACACCAGGAGCGGGTGCCGCGAGACTAAGAGTTGGTGGTATCGGTGTTTATTAATCTGGCAGCGGAATACATCAGGACCGTAGTTAGGAAATGTTTTTATCAAAGTTAAACACCAAACTTTTATAATAATAATTGGGATAAAACCCAAGTTCATTTGACAATACATTTGTAGGGATAAACCCTAATTATTGAAAACATAAACTCTGTATCTTATTTGGTAACTTTTATAGCCACAATTTTAAGCCTTCAGTGCTCTCCGGCGGGATTCTATTGGCTCACATTAAGTTACCTGAAACACGTTTTAAAAACATTTTATCAGCAAGAAATAATGGCGAGTACATTCCAATTGTAAAACATCAGTGGTTACACATTACAGTATTAAGGGCGATTACAATGTTTATATCTACACAATTACTCGTTCAGTACATGTCACTCGACGGATCTGTGACTATGGTCATATCACACATTAGATACGCGTGCCCAATTGTTAAAGTTATCAAGTACTGTATACAAACCCCATAATACTGGCAACAATTGTAGAATTACAAAGACTTAATCACTGTACTTGTAATTGAAAGTATTTGAGGTTTTGGTAAAACAATTTGGTATAAAAAGAGATTGACTCACAAAAAGAGTTTATAAAAGAGAATTTACACACATTGTTTACTTAGGTAAAACTAAAGCTTCCTGGTGAATCTCTTGGTTATTATCTATTAAAATTAAACAATGCACACGTGTTAGAAAAATAACCCAAATCACATTAACCGTACAACTCGTGACAAAACTCCAATGACTGAGTCAGGTAGAGCCTTGACATGCATTTTGGAGTCCTAGAACAATCGAGTGTAACACGAGACAGAACTCCAACGACTAAGTCAGGCAGAGCCTTGACATGCGTTACGGAGCCCTAGATTAATCGTGTAGGGTAACAAATAGGGTTATAATACTTACAACGAGGCAGAGCTTCGCTTTTTAGGGGTATAATATCCCGAGAGTTTATACTAACAGAAATTGAGAGAGAATATCAGAAAATGAACGTTGAGAAATGAGGCCTGAAGCCTCTATTTATAGGCTGGTCGGACAGCGAGTCGCGGCCCGCGACTCCTTTGGCTTCGGCCTTCGTGGCCCGCGAGGTAGACCGGCTAGGTACTAGCCTTGGTGAGTCAAGGGTATAGCTTGGAAACGTAACTGGACACGTGGCGCAATGCCTTGTCCTACAATCAAAGGGGCTCGTGCCCCGCGAGACCTACGACCATCTGGGTCGCGGCCCGCTAGCGGCTCCCAGATTTTGTTTCCTTTGATTTTTATAAATATTAAGGTATTCTAGGCATGTTTCTCGTATACGGGTATATTTTAAGACGTCTAGGGTTATCTAGGTGTGTTTAGGAGGGTTGTTATATCATCCCCACCTTGTTTTAGATCTCGTCCTCGAGGTCTACTGGAACAGGTGTGGGTATTTCCTTTGCATCTCTGACTCGAGCTCCCAAGTATATTCTAGTCCTCTCTTGGAATCCCATTTCACTTTAACAAGAACTAGTCTCTTGTGTTTGAGATTCTTGATCTTTCTATCTTCAATCTGAATGTGTTTCTCTATAAACTTAAGTTTCTCATTTACCTCTATGACCTTAAGATGTATTACTAAAGATTCATCTGCTAAACACTTTTTGAGATTACATACATGAAACACATCATGTATTTCTGCCATTTCCTCTAGCAGCTGTAGCTGATAGGCTACGGGTCCTATTCTTCTAATAATCTCAAATGGTCCAACATACCTGGGGCTTAGCTTTCCTCTTTTAACGAATCTGGCTATTCCTTTCCAAGGAGAAACTTTTAATAATACCTTATCTCCAATTTGAAATTCCAAGGGTTTTCGTCTGTTATTTGCATAACTCTTTTGACGATCTCGTGCTGCTTTTAGTCTTTCCTTGACATGAATAATCTTGTGTGTTGTTTCATGCACTATCTCTGGTCCAGATAATTGCTTTTCTCCAATTTCTTCCCTACAGACTGGAATTCGGCATTTTCGTCCATAAAGTGCTTCAAATGGTGCAATATTAATGCTAGTATGATAACCGTTATTGTAGAAAAATTCTATTAAAGGTAAATGGTCATCCCAATTTCCTCCGAAATCAATTACACAAGCTCTAAGCATATCTTCCATTGTTTGTATTGTCCTTTCGCTTTGTCCGTCCGTTTGTGGATGATAAGTTGTTCTTAGATTTAACCTGGTTCCCATTGCTTTTTGGAAAGTAGTCCAAAAATGAGAAGTAAAACAGCTATCTCTGTCAGATACAATGGATAAAGGAATTCCATGTAATGAAACTATTTCATTTACATATAACTTGGCTAACTGTGCCATACCGAAAGTTCCCTTCATTGGTAAGAAATGAGCAGATTTGGTTAATCTGTCTACAATCACCCAGATTGTATCATTTCCTTTTCTTGTCTTGGGTTATTTGGTAACAAAGTCCATTGTTATCAATTCTCATTTCCATATTGGCATCTACAATTGTTGCAATAACCCTGAGGGTTTCTGTTGCTCAGCTTTAACCTATGAAAAGGTCAAACATTTAGCAACGTAATTTGCCATATCTTTTTTCATTCCTATCCACTAGAAATTCTTTCTTAGATCTTGATACATCTTATCATTTCCGGGATGTATCGTCTACTTAGACATATGAGCTTCTTCTAGAATTTTATGGCATAGCTTTCCTTGTTCAGGTATCCAGATCCTTTTCTTATGGAACTTCCATATTCCATCTGATCCTTGTTTTAATTCCTTAATCATTCCCTTTAAATTTTCAGCATCGTCCTTGATTGTTCTTTTCTGCATTTCTCTAATTTGCTCATTTAAATCTACTTGTAGATTTAACCTGAGAGAACGTTCTCGTTTTGGCTTTTCGTGATACTTTCGACTTAAAGCATCAGCTACTATATTAGCTTTTCCCGCATGATACTGCATATCACAATCATAGTCACTAAGAACTTCCATCCATCGCCTCTGTCTCATATTTAATTCTTTTTGCCCAAAAATATACCTTAAACTCTTATGATCGGAGTAGACCACAAATTTATTTCCATATAAATAGTGTCTCCAAATCTTAAGGGCAAAAACTATGGCTCCTAACTCTAGATCATGGGTTGTGTAATTCTCTTCATGTTTCTTAAGTTGTCTAGAGGCATAAGCTATAACCTTTTCGTGTTGCATCAACACACATCTATATCCTAACTTAGACGCATCACAATAGACTATAAAGTCCTCAGTTCCTTCTAGTAATGCGAGTATAGGTGCGTGAAGGGGTATGGTCCCATATCTCGCGTTAGCACGACCGCGAGTGACCATTACCCTTATCAAAAACCCCCACCAGCAAGAACTTATCTGTGTCCGTGTGGGCATGCGCGAACACAGATGTCGAATCCAATCTGTCAAAAGATGGGAATATAAAGATACGCATAAGCGATGCGGCCTGGCACCGCATCTTATGAATATCTCATTACCTGGTGTATGAAAATGGGTGTACGCATAGCGATGCGGCCTCACACCGCATCCTGTGAACGTTTTCATCAATACAAGGGATCTGGGGAACAACAACAATCACCACAAGTGGCAACGCAGCCTGGCACCGCATCCCGCAATCTTAGCCAGAATGAGAATGCGGAAACAATAGTAGTTACCGCAAGCAGCGATGCGGCGCAACACCGCATCCTGCCCACGAGGCAAGTGGGACTGACACCACAGAGCAAGTGGCACCAATGACCGTCGCCTGTCAGCCCATACGTAAGCAACAGACTGACACCGAAGTAAGACGTGGCTTCACCTCCACAGCCGACAAGCCTGACACACCTGCATAAGGGCAGCGCGTCGTCAGTCTGTCAAGTCAACCACCCTCCTTCACTCCTCGGCTATAAATACCCATCCCAAACCAGGTTTGAGCTATCGCTTCTCAACTCCCTCACAACTACTACTATCACACACTTTGCTTCTCAAGCAAATTATTGATTCTCACGCCGGAGAGTGGTAACAAGGAGCAACCCCCACTCCATCCTCCTTGTTACGAGTCTCGATGTGTTTTCCTTGGGCAGAAGACAGCCCAGCTGACGGTCAAGCCACCGATCCTCAGAAAGAAGGGATTAACCCTACTTGATGAAACTAGTGAATTAACCTCTCCTGGTTAATCACTGTTTCATCATTGGCGCCCACCGCTACTCTTAGCACTTTTTTCCACATTCCTTTTTTTTCCAAGATCATGTCTGATCATCTAAACTACACTACCGGGGATAGCCTAAACCCCGCAAACCCAGGGCCTGCGGGGACCATTCCTCCACCCCCTAATACTGGCCATATTGGCACATCAACGCAAGGGGGCGCATCCCTTACGTTCGCACAAGATCTGTCACAGTATGCTTCTGTGATACCTCCAGGCACGAACCTCCATGCCTGGTACGACCAACAACAAGCTATGCTGGCCGCATCATACAACAGAACTTGCGCAGAAGCGCAAGTACCAGTCGGGCCTACCCCGACGCCGCATACACCTGCGGGTCGTATTTTACAATACGACGGCAGGGTCCCCACACACCCAGCCTCCCGAAGTAGGCGTGAAGACTGCGGCTCCTCTTACTGTGAGGTCCGCACAATTAATGAGGATGATTCCTCATACGGGTCCCACAACAGGGACCCAATACATAACCGCCTGGGCCCTCAGGGCGAAAACAGGCAGCAATCCACAGCCCATCGCGGCTCCGGCATCCATAGCCGGCTGGGACCTCAGTCCCACCACAAAGGATATGGCCGTACTGATCCGGACGACCATACATACGGCGGGGAGTCCCACGCTACTAGCAGCAGACCGGGAGGACGCAATTATGTTCCTCCCACTCAACCTCGCACCACATACCTCCGTGCTGCAAAGCGCCACCTGAGCCAACCCTACAGGCCAAAATCTGCGGTCGAAAACTCCAAGTTCACCCCGGAGATTGCCCACGCCGATGTCACTACCACTAAATTCCCATTAAACATTGGGAAATACAATGGTTCGTCCGACCCGGACGATCACATGAACATCTTCACCGGCGCAGGGTGCAACGGCAGGTGGGACGAGCCCACCTCGTGTCATTTTTTCCCCCAGACTCTCACAGGTCTGGTGAGGGCTTGGTTCGATTCTTTGCCAGTGGGATCACTGGCCTCATTCGAGGACTTACAAGCAAAGTTCCTAACACATTTTAGCCAGCAACGACGTCACGAACGTGATTCTATGGACGTCGTGAACATCTGGCACGGAGACAACTAGGGGTGCAAACGAGCCGAGCCGAGCCCGAGCTCGACCAGGCTCGAGCTCGAGCTCATTTAACATATGAAAGCTCGGGCTCGAGCTCGGCTCGATTCGAGCTTTATTTCTAAAGCTCGAGCTCGGCTCGAAGGTAATTTTTCAAGCTCGAGCTCGGCTCGGGCTCGACTCGTTTAGTATTTACTAATTAGTTTATATTAATTATAATTATTATTATACAAATAATTAAGTTATTTTTTATATTTATATAAATGGTAATTATCATTATATAAATATATGTTTAATATATTAATAAAAAATATATAAACAGAAAGCTCGTTTAGTATTTAGGCTCGCGAGCCGGCTCGAGCTCGATAAGCGAAGCTCAGGCTCAGGCTCGTTTACTAAACGAG
Source organism: Helianthus annuus (assembly GCF_002127325.2). NCBI lineage: Eukaryota > Viridiplantae > Streptophyta > Magnoliopsida > Asterales > Asteraceae > Helianthus > Helianthus annuus. The sequence goes on along the minus strand of NC_035433.2, from coordinate 48,096,199 downwards.
CTTGTTTTTTAGACTCGGGCTTGAGCTCGAGCTTGTTTAAGCTCGGCTCGTCCGAGCTTTTTTTCGAGCCGAGCTCGAGTAGCTCGCGAGTAGCTCGGCTCGTTTGCACCCCTAGAGATAATGAATCTCTCGAGTCGTTTATCATCCGTTACAACAAAGAGTGCCGAGAGATAGGCGGCGTTGCAGACCAAATGGCACGTAACCATTTCATTCGAGCCGTCAAGGACGAAGAAATGGTTATGACCATCTCCGGCAAGGAAGGCTTGCCAAAGCAATAGGAAGACGTCATGGTTGCGGTCAAGACGTACGCCCAGACTCAACGGTCCCTCAAGCCGCACGTCACAAAGGCACAGCCCCAAGCGGAAGGCCAGTCCTCCTGCCAAGACCTCAAGCGCAACAACAAGCGCAACCAGGACACATGGAATCGCGGCAGCGATCCCAAACCATATGTCCCGCGTGAAAACCAGCCCGACGCAAGGGCAACAATCAACGCCCAACGTGAAAACCGGGCGTCGAAGAAGGAATCTCGGGAGCGTAACTGGACCGAGATCAACCAGTCGCTAAGCGACGTCTTCCTTACGGAAGCGCAATTCCTGTGACCGGCCCAACCGATGAAGTCTAAGGAGAACCAGGATCTCACACTCTACTGTGAGTATCACAAGGACTCGGGCCACACAACAAATAACTGCATCAGTCTCCGACTGGAGATTGAGCGAGCCCTAAAAGAGGGGAAGCTGCAACATCTGTTGCGAGCTGCGCAAAAGCAAACCAAGCGCATCAACCCCCACAACGAGGGCACCTCCACGGTAAGAGGACCATGTACATGGCCTCAACCCATATGATTAATGGAGGAAAAGGAAGGCCGCGCAAGGTGGCAAGAAGACCGGACATTGACTGGAAAGACGAGCAAGTTGTCTTTCCAAAAGTCCGAGGCGGACCGCGCGACAGGCGCGCCGTCGTTATCACAGGCTACCTGGCTCACTACTGCACCGAGTGACTATTCATCGACCTAGGCAGTACTTCTGACATCATATACGAGCAGTGCTTCAACCAGTTCGATCAAGAAGATAAGGATCGGTTGCAAGCGGTAGACTACCCTTTGCCGGATTTGAGGGGGAAACTGTACTCCCTCTAGGCCAAATCACTTTTCCTGTGCGCCTCACCAACGGCAGGCACACACGAACGGAGGAGGTAAACTTCATGGTTTTACCTCACACCTCTAAATACGACGTGCTTCTCGGGATGGAGTCCCAAGGCGACTTCAACATGATTACGTCCGTACCCCACTCTTCTGTCGGTTTCCCAACTGAAACGGTGGTCGCGATAATCTACGCACGCAGAGAAGTCATGTCGTTGGACGAGCTGCCTCCGACCAAGATAGCAAGGCCTACACCCAACCAGAAAAATGGGTTCTTAACGCAAGACACCCAGAGCAAACGGTCACATTGGGCCACGCCTTGTCCCACAGCATCAGAGCACGCCTGAAGCAACTCCTCTTCAGGAACCAGGATATTTTTGCGTGGACACCGGCAGACATGACAGGGGTGCCACGCGAAATTGCGCAACATTTCTTGAATACCTTGCCAGGTATCAAGCCGGTGATCCAAGGCCAACGCCACCTTGGATCCGCAAAAAACGAGGCGATGCATGAGCAGGTCAAAGAATTTCTCTTCGCAGGCATCCTGCGAGAAGTCAAGTACCAGACTTGGTCATCCAACCCAGTCATGGTAGAAAAACCAAACGGGGGCTGGCGCATGTGTGTTGATTATAAAGATCTCAACAAAGCTTGCCCCAAAGACTGTTACGCACTTCCCGAAATTGACGAAAAGGTCGATAACCTCGCCCCATTTCGGTGGAAATGTTTCCTCGATTGCTACAAAGGCTATCACCAAGTACAAATGGCAATCAAGGATGAAGATAAAACGACATTCCGTACACCTACCGGGAATTACTGTTATACAAAAATGTCGTTTGGGTTGCGCAACGCGGGCGCAACCTATCAAAAATTGATGAACGACACTTTTGGTGATCAAATCGGCAAAAGTGTCGAAATCTATATGGACGACCTGGTCTTCATGAGCATGGAAGAGGATACCATGCTCACCGATATTGAAAGAACATTCCAAACTCTGCGAAGCGTCAATATGAAGCTCAATCCAGGGAAATGCTCCTTTGGAATGGAGGAAGGCAAGTTCCTTGGATTCATCGTCACCAAAGATGGATTCAAGGTGAACCCGGAAAAAGTTCAGGCGATCGAGCGCATGCCATCGCCTTCTACGATGGAAGAAATGCAACGACTAGCTGGCAGGCTACCCGAACTGAATAGATTCTTAGCCAGTCACGCAGCTAAGTCTTATCCTTTCATCAAGACCCTGCGGAACTGCTTAAAAAGGAGCAATTCCAATGGACCGCAGAGGCCGAAAGCGCTTTCCGGGAGATGAAAGAGTGTTTGATACAACTCCCAACTTTAACCGCACCACGCAAGAAAGAACTACTTATCTTGTACCTATCTGCCGCAGACAACGCGGTAGGCGCGGTACTCATAGTGGAGCGGGAGGGAGTTCAAACACCCATCTACTATATCAGCAAAATGCTCAACGACCCAGCGACAAGATACTCCATCATGGAGAAGTTGGTACTGGCACTAGTGCACGCATCGAGACGGTTGCAACGTTACTTTGCAAACCACGTCATCACGGTGCTAACCAACTATAGGATCAGCCCGATCCTATCAAAACCCGACATCTCTGGGAGATTAGCAAAATGGCTAATTGAGCTGGGCGCACACTCGCTGAACTATAAGCCGCGCCCCGCAATCAAAGGCCAGGTTCTAGCTGATTTTGTTGCCAAAGTACCGGCAAATCGCATTCAGGAATGCGAAGAAAAACAAAACCCTGCACCGCCACCATCCTCCTCAGAAACCTGGGCACTATATATTGATGGTGCATCCAACGAGGATGGTGCAGGTGCGGGTTTGCGACTCGTCAGCCCCGATGGCCAAAAGGGGATATTATGATCCTATTGGTTGGATGCACAAAACCCTGCACCGCCACCATCCTCCTTAGCACACGTCGACTCACTATTGGTTGCAGGGCAGGTGCGCGGTGACTATGCCGCAAAAGGGGAAATTATGATCCTCTACCTCGAACAGGCCTTGCAACTGAAATCAAAATTCACTTCCTTCAATATCCGCCATATCAACAGAAGTGAAAACAAACCTGCGGATGCCCTCTCAAAACTCGCATCCACCAGCTTCCAACACTTGGCAAAGGAGATACGCATTGAGATTCTGCAAAATCCCTCAGTACCCCTGCGCCAAGTCAATGTCATCCAGTACGGTACAACATCCTGGATGACACCAATCATTGCATACTTGCAATCAGGTGTTACGCCCGAAAGCAAGGCAGAGGCACGTAAATTGAAATACAAAGCGTATCATTATCAAATGGGAGACGGTATCTTATACTGTAAATCATACCTGGGGCCACTCCTACGGTGCGTCGACCCCCAAGATGCCACGTATCTAATCAAAGAGATACACGACAGAATATGTGGCATATACGTAGGCCCACGCATGGTGGTGGCCAAGATTATGAACGCCGGGTACTACTGGCCCGGTATGCACCTGGATGCGGTCAAAGTCTTGCGCAAGTGTTTTAATTGTCAGCGGCATGGCCCCAAGACCTTTCGCCCCAAGAACAACCTGATCCCCGTCACCACCGCATGGCCATTCCAAAAATGGGCAATCGATGTGGTGGGACCATTTCCGGACGCACCAGGTGCGGTGAAATTTATCATAGTGGCTGTTGATTACTTCACAAAATGGGTAGAGGCAAAACCACTCGCCTCAACCATCGCTATGATAACAAGGGAATTCGTCTGGGAACATATCATCTGCCGCTTCGCTTTACCAATGTGCATCGTTACCGACAACGGCACCAACTTCGCTACCGATGACTTTTAAAAAATGGCTAAAGGAACTACACATTGAACACATATTCTCCTCAGTGGCGCATCCGCAAGGGAATGGCCAAGTCGAGAGTATCAACAAAAGTTTAGTCGAAGGCATCAAAGCATGGTTGGGAACAGCCAGACACGGCTGGGTCGATGAACTCCCAAGTATCTTATGGGCTCACAGGACAAGCCCAAAAACAAGTCACGGTGAGACACCCTTCAGCCTGGTCTATGGCTCGGAAGCGGTGATCCCTGCGGAAGTAGGTCTCCCCTCACCCCGAATGTTGGCTATCAGCAAGATAGACAACAGTGAGGAACGCAGGCTTGACTTGGACCTCCTAGAAGAAAGGTGTGAAAACGCTGCCATCAACAAGGCCAAATACAAAACCAAGCTTGAAAAGTACTACAATTCACGCGTCCGCGTTTGTACTTTTAACCCGGGAGACTACGTCCTTCGCGATAACGAAGCATCTAACGCTGAGCGCCCAGGGAAATTCGCCCCCAAGTGGGAAGGACCCTACCTCATCCAGGAGGTCCTGGGCAAAGGCGCGTATAAACTACAAACGTTAGAAGGCGAACCTATCGCGCACACATGGAATGCACAACAGCTTCGACGCTATTACATGTAAGCCATGTTTTTACATTTACCATGTAACCTATCGGGTCGCAGGCCATTTGCAAATAAATAAATGAATGATTCAATGCAATATTGTTTATTTCCTTCTATTACAAATGCGTGTTCCACTTTGCGGTATCTGTAAAAACAGATTGGCAAAATCTTCATTCGCGATACCCACACAAAGTGGTGATCACACACAAATATTGTAATAGGCCAGCAAAGGCAAAACATTAAGTGTCTATCTGGCTGGATACGCACATACGGTTTTCACAAAACCTACACAATTCCTAAACCTTAACGGGATGAAAACAGGAATTGACTAATCCTCATACGACAAAGGTATAGAGTATACTCAACTGCGCTTTACAGCCAACAGAGTCATCCATATACACCCTCACACAAAGAAAGTGAAAGAGTTTTTTTTACATACTTTGAGCCACACATACTTGCATATCACCTAGATATGCAAAAGGCAAATTCAGACTTAATGTTATTCACAATAACATTAACTCCTACACTTTCAAACATGCAAGTAATAAAAAACACTAGTACAAATTGAACTAAACGATTAAACTTTATATTAAAAAAATTTCTACACCTTCGCGGTGCACAAGAAATTTACATAAAGTTTTTAAACATTTACATCGAGGAAACAAAAAAGGGCACGCGGGCCAACCTAGTCCTTCTTTGTACCGCTGGTACCCGCATCACCCTTGCCATCACCAGCGGTCTCTTCCTCCTCTTCTTCATCACCATACAACAACCGCAAGCGGTCTACATAGTCTTCCGCGTCCAAGCATTTATCAACGTCTTCCAGGGCGGAAATGGACATGTCGCTGTACGATGCAAGAGCGACAGCAAGACACTCTTCAGTATCCACGCCATGGAACCCAGACCATTCATCGGTAAATTTGCCTTGGGATAAAAGGTTCATATGACCGATACATCGGTTGTAGCCAGCTTTAAAACCAGCCTCCCGCGCGTGCAGCCTTATCTCCTCTACAGCAGCTGCATTCTCAGGTGCGTCGAGGATAGCACTAATAATCTGCAAAGTACAAGCAATAAGGTTAGCAAAGGCAAACCTAAAAAGATAGCAAAGGCAACGGGTACTTACATGCCCGATACCGTGATAATGCATCCAATCACGATCAGCCTTCAACTGCTCAAAGGAAGAAGTCAGGCTATCTCTAGCCTCGGCAGCCTCCCTTGCCCGCGCTTCGGCTTCGGCCGCACGTGCAGTGACCTCCGCAAGCATGGTCACCCAGCTCTGCACTTCAGCCTTTCAACAACAAAGAAAACACAAGTATACAAAGATAAACAAACATACTTGTGAAAGAAAGATACAAATTCAAGAGCAAAAACAACTCATACCTGGAGGCCCTCAACAGTCTTGTTTAAATTGGTACGGTCAGCATTTGCCTCTTCAAGAGCCTTGACAGCGCGGCCCTCCGCCTCCTTGGCCTCTTTGGCAACCCCCTCAGCTGTCATCTTCTCCTTCATCAAAGCAGTGTTCGCTGCTTTGAGATTGGTGACCTCCTGGCGAACATGAAACAGCTTTTCATTCTGTTTTGCCCAAGATTCTTTCCAGCTCTTGCGCTCATCAGAAAGTGTTTCTTTCCAACTCTTGCGCTCATCAGAAAGCAATTTGACAAGAGTACGAACCTGTTTAAGGCCAGTAGTTGCAACCCACTCTTCAATTTGCTTATACTACTCAAAAGCAACCTTCTCCCTTTTAAGCTGCTCCGCGCCCTCACGAGCAGCTTTCACCAACTCCTCAGCCTCAGCCCGCAAGCGAGCAGTTTCCACATCCTTGCTTCCCAGCACCTTATAGTCTCCATAATGGCATTCGCTATTATGGAACTCCTAACAAGCATGGACGAGAGTTGGTTGATCCGTTGCTCATGAGACAAGCCGCGGGCACGAAAGACCTCAAAAGGAGTGCCCAAACCACTCAAAATATCCCTGCACGCGGAGGGATCAGTGGAAATATCATCCCCTTACATAACATTACAAGGGGGTCGGTGATAGTTCATACTCCGGTCTTCCGTGTAGGTGTGGAAGTAGAACTCCAGTTCAGACTCATCAGACTGAATGGAAGGCCCTTCACCACCCGCACCCCCGGACGCAGAGCCGGAAGCCTTCTCTGCTGCAGGAGACTTCTGCGTGTCAGCATAAGCGAATCTCAGATTTTTGATATTCCCCGGTATAATCAGATTATCATGGGAATCCACCGTATCAAAGATCTGAGCCAGGGGGTTCTTCCCAGAATCCTCTGCCCGCGCAGAAGGCTCAGTCACCACATTGATGGAAGGGCTTCTGGTAAATTCTTTATCAACCCCCGCACCCGTAGCCGCGTCATGCGTGGGGGAAAGAGGAGCATCAAATAAAAAGGAGAAGTCTCCATCTTGCGGTTCTGCAAACAAAGCAAAAATAACCATCAATTACAAGTTACAATGACAAACACTTGTAATGTTACGATTCACTTACCAGGCACAACCACAGGCTTCGCCTGAGAAACAGCAGTTGTCCGTTTTGTTTGCAACCTCGGACGTTTCTTCTCACCGGTACCAGCAGCCTTCTCCTCTGCCTTCCTTTTCTTCTTCTCATCAGCAGGCTTGGAACCCGCAGAGGATCCACCTGCCGCCACACCACCACCTGGAACACCCAAACCCTCAAGGGTGTCAGACACTACCACGTAATCGGTGTATCTGCGGAAATGAGAACAAGATATACCTGCCCCCTGCGGCACCAAAGGAGGAACAACAGCAGCCTCAGGTTTTTTCTTGTGGCAACCCCGCACAGTTTTCTCCACATGCTTCTTCTCCACATGCTTCTTGGGGGCACCCTTCACTTCAAACTCGCCCAGGGCCCCAAGATTACCTGCGTTTAAATCATCAAACAAGCAAGTCAGAAAGGTGAAATTCTTTACAAAACAAGTAAGAAGATTATAAACTATACCTTTGCCTTGCGGCAGGGGTGCCTTCAGCCCCTCGTGATCAGGAATGCGGAAGTTGTTGCGAATGGTCAAGTGGAAAACTTCTTCACCTTCCGCACACCAAAGTATCTCAACCTTGCCCAGGAAGTTCGGATCAAATATCCTCCACAGGGCAGCGTCCTCTGATAGTACACTTACAAATCAGTAACACACAAGGAAGTAAGGAAACCGCACAAGAGTAAAAATACTTACCACCACTCTTCTCCCGCACAAAGGGCCATGCTTTCCTATCAGGCCTGGTCAACATCATCCGCAGCACCCACAACTGCGAGTTGTCCAGCTTCTTAAACTCAATGGTCTTCAACCTTGGGAACCACTCCACTGTATCTGCCCTAGGAACAACAATATCCTCCGCAAGAATGGTATCAGCCGCATTCCGCAGGGTCCTGTTGGCAACAACTGCGACAGCTTTAATGTAGAAGAACCTTGTCTTCCATTTCGTAATACCCTTCGGAGGGGTCATCAGCTTAGGGCTACCATAACGCTGACCAAAAGAAAAGAAACCAGTATTCACTGTCAACTGGTAGAACCGCCGGAAGTTTTCAACGGTTACTTCCAGCCCAAGAGCACGAAAAGTGTACTCAAAATTTCGAATCCGAATCATCCCGAACGGGCTCAGTTGGGAAATATGGATCTTGTAGTACTCCAAAACCTCAGCAACAAAGACAGTCAATGGTAACCGAAGGTTACCATCAACGAAGAAATCGGCCCACATGGTGACGTAACTGGCCGGGCATCGGCACCGGTGTCACCTTCCTGTGGGTGTATAAACCCATACTCTTGGGGCATCTGGATACTGGTCATCAAGATATCAAACTGACCCTTTGACCACTTCAACACTGGTAAGCCCCGCCGGGGGCAGTACCACCACTTTCTTCTTCCTCCTCCGCCGCCGCCGGCGATGAATGATCTGGGTTCTCAGCCTCAGCACCATGGGGATTCGATGGTTCAGCCATCAGAGAATGTAGTGAAAAAGACAGAAGATGAGTTCACAAGAAACTCAGAAACCTCACCGGAATTTCAAACAAGTTTATCGGAGAAGACGAAGGAAGCACTCTTTCTCTCGCCGAAAATTTTTGAAATTTTGAACAAGTGAGGGGAAACCACAAACGGTTTCCCCTTATATACCCATCGCAATTAATGCGAGGCAGTAACCGTATCATCACGTTTGAAAAGAGCGAGTTATGCGACGCCACGTGTTCAGCGACGGTTCCGTTGACGGTTACCACGCGCGAGTGGCCGCCCACGCGCCTGACAAAGGAGACGTTTACACTCCTGCTACAGTGCATTTATGACCTTGGGCAGTGCAAATGTCCTTTCATTTCAAGCACATGCCAAGAAATCCTACCAACTTTCACCAACTCACACGTGCGTTCAGCCACGTATACAACAAAAAAGCGACAACATTATCCAAATATAAGCGGCATGCGGTTTCTCTGGTATACCGCACCATAACCCATACCGCATGTCGTTTTTTACATACCCCTCAAAAAAGGCAAAAATATATGTCTCTACATTATGTAAAGGGGTATAACTAATATCCTCATATACCCACGAGCAGACATGGAATATGCGGAGATGACACACACGAGCCCGCACAGTTGTGTCAGGTGCTCAGAACCAGTGTTGCTCTTTGGACTGCGAAAACCGCTTCTCAGGATGAAGCCAACCGCACTCCTTCAAACGTCTTCAATCTTCAAATCCCTCGTGTCCGGTTCACAACCACAGAGGGTGCGCAAACAGCTTCTCGTTAAGGAAAAGGATAAGTATGATACGCGACCGCACATCAGCAACCCTAACTCCTGATCCTTCAAGAGCCGCATCCAAGCAAAACACTCTTTTAAAGCGAGTCTTTTGTTAGCAAGCCGCGGACACTCATGAGTCACTGTGGTTACACCTCCAGCTCCGCGATCGGTAGCTACGGAAGAGCCACGACTAAGTCATCACACAGATGAACAAAGCTACGTCCAGGAAAACTGAACTGCTTCCCATTGAAGCGTGAAGGAATGTGGCTACAAAACAAATGCGGACGAGATTCCCAATCATCTAAAGGGATCTCCTTGAGCAACAAGCCAAGGAACAGTGGTAACAAGTCTGCTTATGACTTTGTTTACCCACTTATGAGCTGGATAGCATAAACAATGGTGGGCACAGCCATGCCTATGACCATGTTTATTTGACCATTATCCAGATTCACAATGTTCGACCAAACACGGCCAACAATGACGCAAGTGCCTTACATTGTTCGGCCAAACATGGCCAGCAACATAATGGAACGAGGTAACCGCAAAGGACATGCGGTTACTTGAGTGCTAATTGGAAGAACATGAACACCCCAAAAAATAGGGATCATCATTACATGTCCAATTGCTGAACACAGAGCTTGAGCAAAGGCACTTACAGCATGGCATCAGCTACCGCAGAGGTTACAACTAGATTTGCGACCGTGGACGTCTTCCGTCACCGTCGCAAAGGTTGGTTCGAAGCCCGCTGACATCTTCAGTCACGATCTCAGAAGTTGGTTCGACACACCAATAGGTGGCACCAACCCTGATGACATCAGAAAAAGGTAGACCATACTACCGGATCAAAACCCTAGGCTGAGAATTTTGCATCAGACGGAACTTGCTCACTGGTACGGAAGAGACGTCACATGACTCTACCGGATCCCCGGCTTGATTTTCTAGAAGCAGGAGCCATCTACATGGCCTAGAATCTTCTCCAACCTACGAACTACCTTCTAGACACCATAGTCCAGTACTCCTCCCACATGCAACTTGCATAAGGGAGCAACACTAGACTGGGGGGACTTGAAGGGGTATGGTCCCAGATCTCGCGTCAGCACGACTGCGAGTGACCATTACCCTTATCGAAAACCCCCACCAGCAAGAACTTATCGGTGTCCGTGCGTGCATGCGCGAACACAGATGTCGAATCCAATCTGTCAAAAGATGGGAATATAAAGATAGGCATAAGCGATGCGGCCTGGCACCGCATCCTATGAATATCTCCTTACCTGGTGTATGAAAATGGGTGTACGCATAGCGATGCGGCCTCACACCGCATCCTGTGAACTTTTTCATCAATACAAGGGATCTGGACAACAGCAACAGTCACCACAAGTGGCGATGCGGTCTGGCCCCACATCCCGCAATCTTAGCCAGAGTGAGAATGCGAAAACAACAGTAGTTACAGCAAGCAGCGATCCGGCGCAGCACCGCATCCTGCCCACAAGGCAAGTGGGACTGACACCACAGAGCAAGTGGCACCAATGACAGTCGCCTGTCAGCCCATACGTAAGCAACAGACTGACACCGCAGTAAGACGTGGCTTCACCTCCACAGCCGACAAGCCTGACACACCTGCATAAGGGCGGCGCGTCATCAGTCTGTCAACTCAACCACCCTCCTTCACTCCTTGGCTATAAATACCCATCCCAAACCAGGTTTGAGGTATCGCTTCTCAACTCCCTCACAACTACTACTATCACACACTTTGCTTCTCAAGCAAATTACTGATTCTCACGCCGGAGAGTGGTAACAACGAGCACCCCCACCCCATCCTCCTTGTTACGAGTCACGGTGTGTTTTCCTTGTGCAGGAGACAGCCCAGCTGACGGTCAAGCCACCGATCCTCGGAAAGAAGGGATTAACCCTACTTGACGAAACCAGCGAATTAACCTCTCCTGGTTAACCACTGTTTCATCAGTGCGTTGGTTAACCTTTGCTTAAGAATCTTAAAAGCTTCTTCCTGTTTTGGTCCCCATTCTAACTTAATTTATTTGCAGGTCAGTTTGGTTAATGGAATGGCTATCCTAGAGAAATCTTGGATAAACTGTCTATAATATCCTGCCAGTCCAAGAAACTTCTTAATTCTGTTGGCAACTCAGGTACTTTCCATTTAGTAATCGCCTTGATCTTTGTGGGATCCACATGAATTCCTTAATGATTAACCAGATATCCAAGGAATTGCACTTCCTGTAACCAGAATTCACATTTTGAGAATTTAGCATAAAGCTTCTCTTTTCTCAATAATGTCATAAGTGTATGCACATGCGCTACATGTTCCTCTTTACTCTTAGAGTAAATTAGAATATCATCTATAAAGACAGTTATGAATTTATCCAGGTATGGTTTACATATCATGTTCATCATGTCCATAAATGCGGCTGGGGCATTGGTTAAACCAAAAGGCATGACAGTAAATTCATAATGACCATACCTTGTTCTGAAAGTAGTTTTAGGAATGTCCTCTTCCTGTACTTTCAGTTGATGATATCCTGAGCGTAAATCGATCTTTGAAAAGAATCGAGCTCCTTGAAATTGATCGAACAGATCATCGATTCTCGGTAGTGGCTACCGATTCTTAATCGTAACCTTGTTCAATTCTTGGTAATCAATGCTCATACGCATCGATCCGTCCTTCTTCTTGACGAACAGTACCGGTGCTTCCCACGGTGATGAACTTGGTTGTATAAAACCTTTGTCGAGAAGTGTGTCCAATTGTTTCTTCAGTTCCTGCATCTCCGTTGGTACTAATCGATACAGTGCCTAAGTAATCGTTGTCATTCCTGGTATTAGGTGAATCCTAAATTCAACCTCTCTATCTGGCGGTAATCCAGGTAACTCTTCTGGAAAAACATCTGAGAATTTAGATATTACAGGAATATCTTTTAATTCTTTTCCTTTAGTATTAGTGATTACGGAAATCATATATACTATTCCTCCTTTCCTTTCATAACTTGCATCTTTCATCACAGAGATGAATTTTGTCATTCTGGTTGGCCTATCTCCTTTAATTGTGATCTTTCACCTGTTGGTGTACTTACTTGTACTGACTTTTGATCACACAAAATACTGGCACGATTGGCTACCAACCAATCCATTCCTAGTACAATATCAAATCCGGCTAGATTCATTGGGTAAAGGTTAGCTGAAAAGTTATGATTCAAAATTTCTATTCTTGCTCCTTGCAAGATTTCACTTATCTTAATGGACTCTCCATTTGTTGTCTCCACCAAACAATCTTGTTGAAGTTTGGTTAAGGGTTGGTCGAGAAGTTGGTAGAAAGAAGTATTGATAAAACTTTGGTTTGCACCAGAGTGAAATAATACTTTGGCAAATATATCATTAACTAAAAACGTACCGGCTATCACATCTGGAATCATCTTGGCTTCTTCAGCTGTTAGAACGAATGCTCTAGCATTCTTCTTAGGTCCTTCAGTTGTCTTAGCTTTGCTGGTTGCTGCTAGAGCTAGTTTCGGACAGTTCGGTTAATATGACCAGCTTCTCCACAATTGTAGCATATTCTGGCACTAGCCTTTCTCCTACAATCTTCTTCCTTATGTCCTGGGTACTTGCAGAAGTTACAAGATACAACACACTTTTCTGAGTGCTTCTTTCTATAAAATTTGCAGTAGGGTGCAGAAGAACCTATTCCTTTTCCACGGTAGGAATTACCAGAATGAAATTCTAGGGTAAGCTTTTGAGCTAGGTTCTTTCTCTGGTTTTCTTCTTGTGTGCGTATCAGTCAGGGTATTGGCTAGTTCTACTGCTTCTTCTATGGTTTGAGGTCTAGCTGACTTGACTACATGTCTAATCTCACTAATTAATCCCCAAATATAACGGGAGATTAACACTGGTTCAGGTGAGGCTAAGGTTGGTACTATCCTAGCATATTCAAAGAATATGGTAGTAACCTTTGAAGTGTATTCCAGTCATTTTATGATTTAAGAACTTATTGACTTTTTGTTCTTTTTCATGAGGAGGACAGAATTTTCTTTTGACTATCTCTTAAAAGTTAGTCCATTCTATATTATAAACTTTGTCACTTCCTCTAGACTGGAGAATAGTATTCCACCATTCTAAGGATGCATTTTTGAAAAGATTAGAAGCAAAATAATCTTATCTTCATCTGCACATTTACTTATTTTTATGACTGCTTCTGTCTTTTCTATACAGCGCTGTCACACCTTGATGTTTCCACGTATTACCGATGGGCCCGGTGAGGAGTATCGTGACGTAGTTGATATCATCATAGTCAATTTATCACATTTCAATGCACAGCAGAAGTCTAAAGTAAAATATTACAAACCGAAAGGAAGTAACATAAGTATTACAAACGGAATGTATAAGGATCCACAGGCGGATCAAAACAAAAGAAGATATTGTTCAACAGATTTTAAAGTGATAAAGCTTGCATAATTCTTTATTTAATTCACTCAGGAGTAGCCAACCTATTCCGCCTAGTACCTGCACTTAACCTTTTTGGAAAAATACGTCAGTTTACACTGGTAAATACAATTAACTGACACTTTTGAAAATATTTTAAGAAAATTGATTTAAATGCACAAGGCACAAATAATCTTTTATAACTTGGGATAATTATTTAAAAATAACTTGTAAAAGAATTTACATGTTTGTTATACGTTCAGTAGCCCGGGTTGAATACCGGGTTAAAGATTAATAGACACACCACATAATATAACCCACGACGAGTTATTCTCGAACATCTGGGTTCATTAATTTTACATACACACCGGCAGGTGTATGCCTACACCCCGTGCTTAAATCGTGGCCATTTCAATGAATGAGACGAGGATATCCATGACATGGTTATTAACCCCCCAAAGGCTTAGAACAAACAAAACAGATTAAGTGGGTTATCTCAATGATTTAACCTTCATATGATTAAAAATTCAATACCCGACCAAGCGGTATTTTATATACCGTACCCCAAGCCCATATAACGGAAAATAAGTTAAAAGTATTTACTTGAGCAAATTATACAATTTATCCCAGACGTATACAATTAGCAAGTGCAAATATCTTTTACTGGGCTCCTAAATCTGGAACGAAGGTTTTTAATAACCTATTAGATTTCTAACGGGTCTCACTTAAGTTTAAACTTAGACCGGTTATTTTTAAAGAAAGATATACGGTTCAAAATGCAAGATTAAGCGATGACTGGATTAGAATGTGGTTTACACCCGACAAGTATGAAGACTTGTATAATATGGGTAAACAAAACACATTCTGGATTTTGAGGTAAAAATGTGAAGGTTTGACCCGTTTCGGTTAATTTATGTTGTGACATCAGCAGGATAACTTCCATTATGCCCAAAACGAATTTAAACTTAATTTAAGCCCCGCAGGGGTATTTTGGTCATTTTAAAGGTTATAAAAGAGGTTAAACATTAATCTGAGGTTCTGGTCTAAAGTGATCAGTAAAAATATTTATTTTTGCAGGTTATATCAGTAGGGTATTGCATATATGTGAAATTTATCATTTATAACCAAACTATGCACCGTAGGGACATTTTGGTCCCTTCACATAAGCTTTAAAGGTCAAATTTGGAAATCTGGGTTCAAAAATTTTACTTACTATTAAAGTATAAAAATTTACTTAAAACATCAGTAGGTATTAAGTCTTATATGCCAAAATAGTTTTAATCCATACTATGCGTTCAAAACGCGTAAAAAGTCAGTTTTAGGCGATTTTCAGGTTATATATGGAAAGCTGATATTTTTATCAGTCCAGAGGGCTTAAAATATTTTATTTAACATATAAAATCAGTAGCAAAAGGTTTGGTATCAAAATGTTATGTAAAACTTATTTTATTAGCAAAAAGGGTATAACCGTCAATTACCGAATCCAAGCAAAAACACTATGTTATGATCAGTTTACAAATTAATAAAAATCTTCAAAAATCCCAAAATATTATATTATATCAGTGGGTAAAAGGTTTGGTGTCAAAATTTGTGTTTAAATGGGTTCTATGCCAAAAATGTTGTTTAATTAATAAAAAGCTTTCAATTTACGATATTGAGTATAACTCCTAGTTTAGAGCTCAAACTGATGTCAAATTTTTAGGACATATGTCAAATTTTTAGGACATTTTATAAATCAGTAATAAAGGTTTTTGTCCTCTCACATTTTCAAAAATCTCGTTTTAATATCAAAAGGGCATAATGGTCCACATTAAGCAATTAACGGAAACATGCAAATGAATCGGATTACAAAGGGACCATATTGTATAATCTCAGAGGGTTATACTAACATATAATATGGTCGTAAAGAAACCCTAAGGCATATCTAAACTAAGCTAAATTGGGTCAGAACTGAAAGTCTAAGCAAAAGTCTATTTTTGCGACTTTTGGTTCCGAACCGAGCCTAAACTCAGAATTGTGGGGTTGAACATGCTTAGACATGTTCTTACATCATTTACCAAGTTATTTTAGTGTTAAAATAGGTTCCATAACTTCTACATTGGTAATTATGTATTTATTTGCAAAAATAGCTTATGTTGACTTTTTAATATTAAGTTTGACCCGACAATTGACCAAGTTAGAGTGATAATTATGGGGTGCCCTTTTAAGGACTTATTACCCACATAATTACCAACTCATAGCCACTTTCAAATCGAAAAATGACTGGACCATTAGTGATTAATCACTAAGTCAAAGCTTAATTACGACGACTTTGACTTTTGGCCATTAGACTAACAAAACTTGAACTAGAGAAGCTAAGAATGCTTACAAAGGCTCTTAGCACGAATTAGGAACTTGAGGAAACTTGCTTGAGCTCCAGGAAGTTCTAGAGACGAGTTTGAGAAAGATTTTTGTGAATGAGCATGAACTAGCAAACAAGAACTCCTTATATAGGAATTTAAATCTCACAAGTTCATTTCAACAAAGTCTACAAGTGATTCCTGATCATCCTAGGTGTCCCCTATGCATGTAAAACCATTGGTTCAGTCCCTGTATTCGAAAACCACCTTGCAAAGGCGGTGCAACAGGCTGTACATGCATCTGTCCAATTTTTCTGCACCTGATGGTTTTACGCGGCTCGCGTAAAGCTTGGCTGTGGGTCTACGCGGCCCGCGTAGAGGTCAGATCCGGTCACCAAGTTTCAAATATTGCAATTTTAGTCCCTGGTCCATATAGTCTTTATTTAACTTGTGTTTATTGCACTTTTAACCCCCAAACTTGATTTTTAAGGGTCTTGAATCTTCAAACATTTAACAATAGGCCTTCGGTTAGTTACGAGGTCACCCGAACGGTCTTGAAATGCAATATTAACGCATTTGGCCCTTATTACTTGTAGTTACCGCTTTGCTTATTTATATGCGTCGAAACTCCACGAATTTAATATTCGTTATTCTTGGGATTAAAATAAATTATCACCTTGTTTTTGGGATTGTTAAAAGGTCACTCAGAGGTTACTTTCAACATGTTGACACTTTTAACCCCTCTGTTTCACAAGATCCTTATTTCGAGAACAAACGACTTTTCAAGTTCGATAAATTATTATTTAAACAATACGAACGTCGTGTGAGGTCAATCAGAGGCACAAGAATGGCATGTTGACACTTTGGATCCCTTTATTAACATATTTATATTGTTTAACAATTTCAGTCCCTCGGAAATAATTCTTTACACGTTTAAAGTCCATGACATGTGTCTTTATTATATAGGTCGTGATTTTACGAGGTGTTACATCCTCACCCCCTTAAAAGAAATCTCAACCTCGAGATTTACTGAAATAAATGAGGGTACTTCTGTTTCATTGTGGACTCAACCTCCCACGTGTATTTGGGACCTTTACTGGCATCCCATTTAACCTTCACTATCGGTAAGTGCGTCCTTCAAAGCTTCTTAACATGTTGATCCTCAATCGACAAGGGTTTTTCAACAAACTTTAAGCTCTCATCTATATGTACATCCTTATGTGACATGGCAAGCGATTCATCGGTTAGACACTTCTTCAGATTGCAGATGTGGAACACATTATGAATTCCACTGAGCTCTTCAGGCAGGTTTAACTTGTAAGCCACTATTCCGACACATTTGATGATCTCGAATGGTCCTATGTATCTTGGGCTTAACTTGCCTTTCTTGCCAAAACGCATTACTCCTTTCCAGGGTGATACCTTAAGTAACACTTTATCACCTACTCGAATTTCAGATGTTTACGCCTTTTATCTGCGTAGCTTTTCTGCCTATCCCTGGCAGCTTTGAGATGATCACGTATCTGCACAATCTTATCTGTCGTCTCCAAGACTATATCAGGTCCTGTTAGTTGGACATCTCCAACTTCCGCCCAGTAAACTAGCGTCCTGCACTTTCTTCCATACAAAGCTTCAAAAGGTGGAGCTTGAATACTGGAGTGATAGCTATTATTATACGAAAATTCAATCAATGGAAGATGATCATCCCAACTTCCACCTAGATCAATAACACAAGCTCTTAACATATCCTCCAGCGCCTGAGGATGATATGCAGTGCTGAAGTTTAATCGAGTGCCTAGGGATTGCTGAAAGCTTTTCCAAAAATGCGATGTATATCTCGTATCCCTATCAGAGATGATAGACACTGGCACTCCGTGAAGAGATAAAATCTCGTCCACATACAGCTGAGCTAACTAATCTGAGCTGTGTGTTTCCTTAACCGTTAAGAAGTGAGCTGACTTAGTCATCCTGTCGACTATAACCCAAATAGTATCATTTCCTCGCATTGTTTTTGGTAACTTAGTGATAAAGTCCATAGTTACCATTTCCCACTTCCAGGTGGGAAGTTCAGGCTGTTGTAGCAAACCTGACGGCTTCTGGTGTTCTGCCTTAACTTGAGCACACGTCAGACATTTGGCCACATAAGTGGCTATAGATTTCTTCAAACCTATCCACCAGTAATTTGCCTTTAAATCCTGGTACATCTTGTAACTTCCAGGATGAACTGAGTATTTGGAGCTATGGGCTTCTTGAAGGATCACGTCCCTGAGTCCTCCATAAATTGGAACCCATATTCGTCCATTCAATCTTAGGATTCCATCCTTGTCATATGATAACTGCTCAGCAGTTACTCCCAACTTTTCATTTGGATAGTTGGCTTCTAATACAACTTCCTTCTAAGCGGCTAGCAACATTTCATTCAAGCTGTTCCTCAATTCAATGCTCTTGGCATTGATCCTAATGGGCTTAACCCTTTCCTTCCTGCTTAAAGCATCACCTACAACATTCTCTTTGCCTAGATGGTAGCGAATTTCACAATCATAATCATTCAGTGTCTCCATCCATCGACGCTGTCTCATGTTCAGATCCTTCTGGTTAAACAGATGCTGAAGGCTCTTGTGACCAGAATAGATCACACACTTGGTCCCATACAGGTAATGCCTCCAAAGCTTCAGTGCAAATACAACGACACCCAACTCTAAATCGTGGGTGGTGTAATTCTTCTCGTGCACCTTTAATTGACGAGAAGCATAAGCAATAACTTTGCCCTTCTGTATAAGCACACATCCCATGCTTGTATGCGATGTGTCGCAATAAACCACAAATTCTTCAATACCTTCTGGGAATGTCAACACTGGTGCATTGCTTAACTTTTGTTTAAGAATATCAAAGGATTCTTGTTGCTTAGGACCCTAATCAAACTTGATGTTCTTGCGAGTTAATGAAGTTAGGGGTGCAGCAATCCTAGAGAAGTTTTCAATGAAACGCCTATAATATCTTGCCAGACCCAAGAAGCTACGAATCTCTTTGGGCGTCTTCGGCTCTTGCCAATTCATGATAGCTTCAATCTTAGCGGGATCCACCTGGATACCACGCTCACTAACCACATGTCCAAGAAATTGGACTTCACGAAGCCAAAACTCACATTTTGAAAACTTGGCGTAGAGCTTCTCTTGCTGACGAAGTTTAAGAATACATCAAAGGTGCTTTTCATGATCACTCTGGTTCTTTGAATAAATAAGAATGTCATCAATGAAGACGATGACAAACTTGTCCAAGTAGGGTTTGCAAATGCGATTCATGAGATCCATAAACGCTACTAGTGCATTAGTGAGCCCGAAAGGCATCACCAAGAACTCGTAGTGACCATAACGAGTTCTGAATGCAGTCTTATGCACATCTTCATCTCTAACCTTCAGCTGATGGTAAATCAATCTTGGAGAAGTAACTTGCCCCTTGCAACTGATCAAACAGATCGTCGATCCTGGGCAATGGATATATGTTCTTGATTATGACCTTGTTTAGCTCTAGATAATCGATGCATAGACGCATCGATCCATCCTTCTTCTTCACAAACAGAATCGGTGCTCCCCAAGGAGACGAGCTAGGACGAATAAAACCTTTGGCCAACAAATCATCCAGTTGAGTTCTTAATTCTTTCATCTCAGTCGGTGCTAACCTATAAGGTGCTCTTGCAACTGGCGCTTCCCCAGGAATAATGTCGATTCTGAACTCCACTTGCCTATCTGGTGGTAAACCAGGTAGTTCTTCAGGGAATACTTCTGGATATTCAAAAATAACAGGGATGTCTTCAACCTTGGGCTTTGGTTCATCAATAGTTACATGTGCCATGTAAATGACACAACCCATCTTCAAACACCTTGACGCCTTAAGCATAGACACTTGCTTAGGCAACCCATACTGAGTATCTCCTTGTATTGTGAGGGGCTCACCATAGGGAGTCTTGATAACCACTTGTTTCTTGTCACAAACAATCTGGGCTTGGTTATGAGATAACCAATCCATGCCAATTACTATGTCGAAACCAGCTAATTTCAAAGGAAGCAAAGATAACGGCAAGGAGTGGTTCCTAATGGATATAAAGCATCCATCT
This sequence comes from Helianthus annuus, assembly GCF_002127325.2. Taxonomy (NCBI): domain Eukaryota; kingdom Viridiplantae; phylum Streptophyta; class Magnoliopsida; order Asterales; family Asteraceae; genus Helianthus; species Helianthus annuus. The sequence goes on along the minus strand of NC_035433.2, from coordinate 48,076,008 downwards.
AACATAGTTGAAGCAGTTTCTATGGTACCATCGGCCAATTCTACTTCATATTTTATGCTTAGGGTTTTAATAGGCAGATTTAATAACTTACAAAACTTATCATCAACAAACGACTTATCTGCACCCGAATCACATAATACCCTTGCATAGACATCATTGATAAGAAAGGTACATGTTATCACGTTGTCATTCTGAATCGCTTCTGGTGCATTCATCTGAAAGACCCGAGCATTGGTCTTTTTGCCTTCCTCAGGTTTCTTGGCATACTTTGGGCAGTTAGACTTGATATGCCCTTTCTCATTACAGTTGTAACAAGTCGCATCCTTTATCTTCTTACAATCCAACGTTTTATGCTCAGAAGATTTACAGATCCCACAAGCCCTAGGCTGCGATTGGGATTTTGATTCATACCTGCACTTTCCCAAATGACGCTTCTTGCAGAACTTGCATTTGGGCTTCTCACCCAACTGTTGGTCATTTTTCTTAAATCCCGAACTCTTCTGGTGATCTGAGTTCCCTTTACGCTTCTTATCTGAACGGTGTGAGTTATCATCCTCACGTTTCCTCTTCCCATCATTAGAGTTCCTAAGCGATCGCTGCCTGACCGCATCAAGGGTAAGGGATAGAGATAAATCAGCTACAAACCTAAAGGTAGTAGGTCGAGAGGCTTTCACACTAGCTTTGATCTCCGGGACTAAACCCCCAATGAAACGGGCTATACGTTTTGGTTCCGGTGTCACCAAGTAAGGAACCAATCGAGACATGGTGTTAAACTCGTGAGATATGCCTGACAGTCCAAGTTCTTCATAACCAATGTCAGAAAGTCAGTCTCGATCTTCTCAACCTCATGTTGAGGACATAAATTCTCTTTGATCAAAGCAACAAACTGATCCCATGTTAAGTTGTATAATGGAATCTTTCCAGTAGCTTGGATTAAGGACCTCCACCAAGCTAGAGCTTCTCCCTTGAACGATTGTGAAACATACTTCACAATATCTTGCTCTGCACATCCACTAATATCAACCACCGTATCCATCTCATCTAGCCATGTCATGCAATCAATGGCTCCTTTTTCCCCAGTGAAATCCCTGGGCTTGCAGGAGACGAAATACTTATAAGAACAGGTTTTTGCTCGTGGCTCCTTATCAAATACAATCTTCTTAGACGGAATGCTATGCTGATTTGAAGAGTGCTGGCCATCATCCTTCTTTGACTCGTGAGTTTTAGATGGTGGCTTACTATGAGCCACAGAGTGAGTCTTAGGGTGCGATTTAGAATGAGGTACCGATAGGGTCTTGCTCCGAGTACCACTTGATTCATTAAACTGCCTATCCATGGCCTTGGTAACAACATTATCAATCAATGCCTGAAGTTCCGCACCGGTTACGTTGATTCTGGTTGTATCATGATTCTCCCTCGAATGACTGTTGACTTCTTCTGATTCTGCCATGTAGCTTGATTGCTACATAAAATGATGACAATGATTTATTTAGAGGTCTGTAATAGGATTGTCATTCATGATGATTTATTAGCCATGGTATTAACAAATCATATCGGTTAGTTTATCAAACATATTCATTCAGGATTTTCATAATAATTATCCTTAGTTATAATTTATTAACATATTATAGTGGCATAAAAGGCCAAGTCACAAGGACAATTTTAAATTTCAAGCCATGATCTTATAGGATCTGGGCATTAAGGCTTGAATCATAGTTCATCACCTTTTCTTGATAGAGAGTTGTAGATTACATCTGTCTTCTGTCTCAAAGGACAATAAATATGGCCCGTAGGCACTTCATCACTAATGGATGATTACATATAATAGGAAAAGAATTGGAAAAATCCAATATAAGGATGACTTGTGTAATTTTATCAAATCACATTTTCCAGAAGTGTTAACATGTTTTCAGATGTTAACAAGGATCTGAATCTTAATAGAGAACTACCATCATGGCCCTGTCTTAAAATGACACATGGCTAGGTTTTGCCTTTAAGATTTTGTTTAATATATAGTGGCAGATCTTACAAAAGGAATGATATATTTTTATTTATTTCTTATTTTATATTAATGCACATAGTGACAAAATGAAATTTAATTAAAACATTCCACTAAGATTAAAAAGTAGTACATAATTGCCCTAAACAGGACTTTAACAGAAATCACTTGCCCACGCAGGGGCTAAACTGAAAATACAAGTCCTCGCAGGGACTAGGTACATAAATAGATGTCCACACAGGGACTTAATTGAAAATTAAAAAATACAAAACAAACAAACAAATAAGGAATTTCAATGATCCCTCCTGTTCTTCCCCTTGATTAAACTTGCCAAACCTTTAAGAAATCCCTGGTGGCTTCTATGCTCCTCTTGAACCTCACGCTCCACCTAGCTCAACCTTTGAAGAATCTCCTGCTGCTGCGGTGGTTGGATCTGCGGCGGCTGTAGCTACTGTTGCTGCGGAAGTTGAGGAGGTGGCGGGTATTGGTACCCATAGGCCGGGTACCCAGTTTGATATGGGACTCCATAGGGCCCCTCAGGATGAAGAGCATTGTAGTTTGCCGCTACTAGATACGGGTCAACATCGGGGGCATTGTAGTAATTGTAGCCAGAATGGGCTGGCTGCTCAAAAGGGTTATACGCTGCTGCACCAGCGTAAGAAGGTATTGGGTTACCAAAACCCATATGTGGTGGTGATGGTGGTGCGACTTACGCGGAGTCCACCTCGGAAACAGGGTTTAAAGGCCCTCCCATCTGCGGGTCTTCATACAGTGGCGGGTAGTGACTGCCACTAGAGTGTTAGGGGGTGCTGAAGTGAAATCCCCCTCGCACGGACATCCGTGCTCCTGATCTTCTCTGCCTCGGTGGCTCCGGAGGCGGTTGCTGCTCTGGCGATGGCGGTGGCGGTGGAGTAACCGCCTGGAAATGAGAATCCTCGAATGGATCCTGCTGCTGCTGAGGTGCTGGGTTAAAAGGGGGAGTGAACTCCCAAGGGTATGAGGCAAACCTTGCTTCATAATTGTCTGGGCCTCGGTAAGGTGAACCGTGAAAGGACGATCCATCTGAAATTTCGATGGGATGCGTCGGCGTCCCACTCGTCGGCATCTCCGGATCGGGGTCATCGTCCATATTCATAGCGTGCTCACTAGAGAAATGATCTTCTGGTCCCAATGGGTTGAAACCCACTGGTTCTTGCACCTGATTTGTCGGATTGAACCAGCTCTGAAAGTATGGGGTCGGGTCTTCAAAGGCGCGGTGTGAACCCAACCGCTGCAATGGCAAGTAGGAGTGGGGAGAATGTTCGGACTCGTTTCCTTGATGGAGCCCAAAAGAGTCATGGTACGAAGGTGAGGAGTTCAGCGAGACAGAACGCCTCGCAGGCTCTAAGTATGTCCTCCAATCTTCTTAGGGACTCGTGCTCATCGTCACTGAAGGAGTTCGCCGGTGAGATGGCCCAGCTTCATGATCATGGCTGTTGAATGGCGCCTTGCCTCGTCCTACTCTTCTGAATCGTGGCGGCATTTCTTGTTCCTGTCAAAACAACAAAAGAAACAACCAAGAAAACAATAAAGGATAAAACAAAAGATTAGGATTAGTCCTAAGTCCTTTGCCTAGACTCGGAAGTCAAGGAATATGCAACTGTGTCATTTTAGATTAAACAAAAAAGGCTAGTGTTTAATTCACTCAATGTTGGCTCTGATACCAACCTGTCACACCCCAATATTTCCACGTATTACCGATGGGCCCGGTGGGGAGTATCGTGACGTAGTTGATATCATCAAAGTCAATTTATCACATTTCAATGCACAGCGGAAGTCTAAAGTAAAATATTACAAACCGAATGAAAGTAACATAAGTATTACAAACGGAATGTATAAGGATCCACAGGCGGATCAAAACAAAAGAAGATATTCTTCAACAGATTTTAAAGTGATAAAGCTTGCATAATTCTTTATTTAATTCACTTAGGAGTAGCCAGCCTATTCCGCCTAGTCCCTGCACTTAACCTCTTTGGAAAAATACGTCAGTTTACACTGGTAAATACAATTAACTGACACTTTTGAAAATGTTTTAAAAAAATTGATTTAAATGCACAAGGCACAAATAATCTTTTATAACTTGGGATAATTATTTAAAAATAACTTGTAAAAGAATTTACATGTTTGTTATACGTTCAGTAGCCCGGGTTGAACACCGGGTTAAAGATTAATAGATACACCACATAATATAACCCACAACGAGTTATTCTCGAACAGGTGGGTTCATTAATTTTACATACGCACCGGCAGGTGTATGCCTACACCCCGTGCTTAAGTCGTGGCCATTTCAATGAATGAGCCGAGGATATCCAGGACATGGTCATTAACCCCCCAAAGGCTTAGAACAAACAAAACAGATTAAGCGGGTTATCTCAATGATTTAACCTTCATATGATTAAAAATTCAATACCCGACCAAGCGGTATTTTATATACCGTACCCCAAACCCGTATAAGGGAAAATAAGTTAAAAGTATTTACCTGAGCAAATTATACAATTTATCCCAGCCGCAAACAATTAGCAAGTGCAAATATCTTTTACTGGGCTCCTAAATCTAGAACGAAAGTTTTTAATAACCTATTAGATTCCTAACGGGTCTCACGTAAGTTTAAACTTAGACCGGTTATTTTTAAAGAAAGATATACGGTTCAAAATGCAAGATTAAGCGATGACCGGATTAGAATGTGGTTTAGACCCGACAAGTATGAAGACTTGTATAATATGCGTAAACTAAACACATTCTGGATTTTGAGGTATAAATGAGAAGGTTTGACCTATTTCGGTTAATTTATGCAAACTAGTTACATAAACCGCACTGAACGCGAAAAATGCATAACGTGTAGCCAAATGAGTCATGAACAGGTTTCCTAAGTTAATATTCCTTAAATATGTTGTGACATTAGTAGGATACCTTCCATTATGCCCAAAACGAATTTAAACTTAATTTAAGCCCCGTAGGGGTATTTTGGTCATTTTAAAGGTTATAAAAGAGGTTAAAAATTAATCTGAGGTTCTGGTCTAAAGTGATCAGTAAAAATATTTATTTTTGCAGGTTATATCAGTAGGGTATTGCATATATGTGAAATTTATCATTTATAACCAAGCTATGCACCGTAGGGGCATTTTGGTCCTTTCACATAAGCTTTAAAGGTCAAATTTGGAAATCTGGGTTCAAAACTTTTACTTACTGTTAAAGTATAAAAATTTACTTAAAACATCAGTAGGTATTAAGTCTTATATGCCAAAATAGTTTTAATCCATACTATGCGTTCAAAACGCGTAAAAAGTCGGTTTTAGGCGATTTTCAAGTTATATATGGAAAGCTGAGATTTTTATCAGTCCAGAAGGCTTAAAATATTTTATTTAACATATAAAATCAGTAGCAAAAGGTTTGGTATCAAAATGTTATGTGAAACTCATTTTATTAGCAAAAAGGGTATAACCGTCAATTACCGAATCCAAGCAAAAACCCTATGTTATGATCAGTTTAAAAATTAATAAAAATCTTCAAAAATCGCAAAATATTATATTATATCAGTGGGTAAAAGGTTTGGTGTCAAAATTTGGGATTAAATGGGTTCTATGCCAAAAATGTCGTTTAATTAATAAAAAGATTTCAATTTACGATACTAAGTATAACTCCTAGTTTAGACCTCCAACTGATGTCAAATTACTAGGACATGTTTATAAATCAGTAATAAAGGTTTTTGTCCTCTCACATTTTCAAACATCTCGTTTTAATACCAAAAGGGCATAATGGTCAACATTTAAGTAATTAACGGAAACATACAAATGAATCGGATTACAAAGGGACCATATTGTATAATCTCAGAGGGTTATACTAACATGTAATATGGTCCTAAAGAAACCCAAGGCATATCTAAACTAATCTAAATCGGGTCAAAACTGAAAGTCAAAGCAAAAGTCTATTTTTGCGACTTTCGGTTCCGAACCGAGCCTAAACTCAGAATTATCGGGTTGAACATGCTTAGACATGTTCTTACATCATTTACCAAGTTATTTTAGTGTTAAAACAGGTTCCATAACTTCTACATTGCTAATTATGAATTTATTTGCAAAAATAGCTTCTATTGACTTTTTAATATTAAGTTTGACCAGACAATTGACCAAGTTAGAGTGATAATCAGGGGGTGCTGTGACAACTGTGTTCTATAATCGTTATATAATGTAAAACAATGTTGGTTATCAATAAAACTATGTGCTTTGGTGTTATTATATGTGTTTTTGTGTTATTATGTGTGTATTTGTGTTTGGTGATTTTGCAATTTAATTAGATTCCAATTTCAAGCTCTAAATCGCTTTCTGAAAGGTTATACGCGCACGAATGCGTAAATATAACCAGTTTAATGCAACACACACTCCGAAATAGTGAAATAGGCTTAACATACCTTAAATAACCTCCACATAACTTAGAAATAAGTTTTGGATGGTTTGGTGTGTTGAAATCAAGTTTGTTCGATCGGAGGGACTATTTGTGTCAAACTGCGAAGCTATACCGATTTGTATAGTAACGAACATTCCGGAACTTGATCATAAGTTAAACATACCCTAAATAACCTTTACGTAGCTTAGAAATAGGCTTTGAGGGGTTCGGTATGCTAAAATAAACTTTATTGATCAATAGGGACTAAAAGCGTCAAAAAGTGCACAAGTTTGCATTTTCGCGCATATCTTACATTCTGAATATATCCGGACATCCAAAAATTTATGTAAGCATTAAAATATTTTATTTTAATGTTTGGCATGATAAAATTCCATTTGTCGCTTAATTTAGATCGTTTTTGCGTTCGTTACGACTTCCGTCGTAATTAAGCGAATAACGCAACCGTACGACCAAACGAACCGACATCCGAGATATTTTTGAGCATGTTTTGAGTTCCCTATGCTTTAACTTTATTTTAGAGCCTTGAAATGGGGTTAATGGGGCTTAAAAGTGCAAAGAAATCAAGTTTTACAAATGCAGGGACCATTTTTGAAATTTCTGACCAGATTCAATGAACCTAGTCAATTTTGAAGTGTTGATGGTTTTAACCCATGGTTTTGCAAAAACCATGGGCTGGTATTCAATGAACCTAGTCTATTATGACTCATATTAGGGGCTCCCATTGGTTTAGAAAACCATGGGCACACATGTAAGGTCCAGATCAAAGCTCAGTTTTCGATGAACGATCTTAACGGTTCTTGAATTCCTATAAATAGCCACCCTCACTTCTTCCCAAAGCGCACTTGAATCTGATTTTGGCTCTCTAAGTTGAAGTTTATGCTTCATACCTGAGAGTAAATTGGATCAAGAGCTTGCGGGGACCTTCTGTAAGTATTCTTTCATTCTTTTCATTCGTTTCTATCGTTAAAGTCAAACTGCGTTTGACTTTCTGCTTTGACCAGTTTATGGTCAGCACGAAGTTCATTTGAACTTCATAACGTGAGCGTAATCACGATGGTTATAGTCCCTAGTGACTATACCTACTGATTACCATGTTATCTAGGCTGAGTGACGAGTCTTAGTTTCGGCCAAAATGCATTTTCTCGCGTATTTTGTAACCAAACTACTCTAGGATATCAAAACCGTTTGTTTTGATATCAAAACATGTTTTCTAACTTAACTAAATGTAACATTTGTGCTTGAAATCATTGTGAACAGTTCAATTATCAATAAAACAAAGTTATTTGATCCTAATGTTTGTTTGGTTATGTTTTACATTTTTCATGTTTTGACTTTTGTTCGATTTTTAACTCTACATCGCTTTCTTGAGAATTATACACAAACTGGTGCGTAAACGTACTCGGTTTAATGTGACATATACTCCGGAACATCAACATATACTTAACATACCTTAAATAACCTTTACATAACTTAGAAATAAGTTTTGAAGGCTTTGGTATGGCAAAAACAAGTTTATTCGCTTACAGGGACTAAACTTGACAAACTACGAAAGTATGACGATTCGTACTAAAACAGACATTCCGGAACATGTCCGTAAGTTAAACATACCATAAATATTCTTTACATAGCTTAGAAATAGGCTTTGAGGGGTTTGGTATGCTAAAATAAACTTTTGGATCATTTAGGGACTAAAAGTGTCAAAAAGTGCATAAGTTTGCACTTTCGCGCATAACTTACGTTCTGAATACATCCGGACATCCAAAAATTTATGTAAGCATCATAATATTATGCCTTAGTGTTTGGCATGAGAAAAATCCATTCGTCGCGCATTTTGGATCGTTTTTCGCGCTTATGCGCATTCCATCGTAATTAACCGAACATCGCGATCGTACGGCCAAACGAACCAACATCCGACATATTTTTGAGCATGTTTCATGTCCTCAATGTTTAGGCATCATTTTAGGGCCTTAAAGATGGCTTAAGGGGCCTTAAACATGTCGGAAATGGCCCTAAACCACAACAGGGACCTAAACTGTCATTTATAAAACTTGTTTTCTGAACTGCACCTTCAGGCGACCCGCGTAAGCCTAGGGACAACCTTCACGCGGGCCGCGTCAGCCCTACAGATGCAGAAACTCATTTTTCTTGCAAAATTTGTGTTGGTGCACTACATCTGTTGATTTCGTCTAGGTGTCTAGGATCAAGTCTTTTACCATATTGTAAAGCATAGGGCTCGAAATACGAGAAAACAGGTGTTTGTATAGCTAGGGTCGCTTTTAGGGTTACACATGTCTTGGGTCGCTTTTGTGTCATCTTGGGTCGCTTATTCATACATGCTTGGACCGCTCATGTGTCACTTGACCACATGAGCGGCCCCAGATCCCTATATATAGGCCATGAGCGATCCACATAAGTTGTAGTTGTTGTTTTCCATGCCGAAGTTCTGCCGGTGTGACGTTTGAGCTGTAAACTGTTTCTAATCAATACAAAAGATAGTTAGAAGGAAGAACAAGCTATATCTACTTGCTTTTCTTATTATTCCGCATCTGAATTGCAAGAGATAACCTCTGAACGACTCATTCGGGTCAGCAAACGATCCTACAAGTGGTATCAGAGCTTCAGGAGGAGGAGTTCTACAGGAAATAGCTGAAAAGTGTCGAAAATTCTGTCTTCTACTCATTCTTTTTCAGTTTCAGATATTTTTCACGGTCGAAACTTGTTCAATTTTTCACAGATTGTGCGCAATAGTATCGAGATAAACCCTGAAAAGTTTGAAGACAAAATTCGAAGTTTTTATAGGTCAAAACATGTTCGAAATATGGACCGCTCATAATGACATCATCAGGAACCGCTCTTAGGTCACATCTGGAACCGCTCATTCATACACTTTTGATCTGGACCGCTCCAAAGTAGCCTCTTGAACCGCTCTTTCGAACAATGTTGGATCGCTCGAACAACTCACCTTGAACCGCTCGAAAGAACAAAGTGTGAACTGCTTATTTGAATCGCTCCAAAGTGCACATTTCAGGACCGCTCCAAGGAAAGTTGTTGGACCGCTCCAAAGATATTTTTCTGGATCGCTTTTTCGGATCAATCTTGGATCGCTTTTAAGGATTTCTCTGGACCGCTTTTCTGACTGTTGTCTTGAAAAACGTGTTAAGTCATCATGAATTCTGAGTTTTACAACGCCTTTGCTACATCGACTACTCCAGCCGCGATTGCTCAAGCTATGAACCTGGAAAATGAGACTGGAACCACTCAGAAACCCCCGAAACTGATGAGTATTGAAGAATACTATGGGTGGAAAGATCGCTTTGAAAACTGGGTTCAGGCAAATCATCTCAGATCGTGGGAATGCATATTGGAAAAGTACACATTGCCTCGAACAGAATTGCAAGTCATTAAACAGATATCTGAATTCTCAGAACAAGAACGTGCAATGTATAGAGCAGAGAAAATGATGATCATTTTGTTACAGCAGGCGATTAAAGAAGATATATTCATTTTGCTACAACACGACAAAACTGCGAAGTCAATTTGGGATGCTCTTAAAGTGAAATTCGAGGGTAGTGAAAGTATGATCAAAAGCAAGAAGGCATTGCTTAAAAAGGAATTTGATTTGTTTAGTAGTTTGCCGGGAGAGGATACTAAAAAGCTGATTGAGAGATACTGCCACTTAGTGCGCTCGTTATCAATGTTGGGAGTTGAAAAAGGTCGTGAGGAATGGGTTGATAAATTGGCTGACGCGTTACCTCAGAAAGAGTGGGGAACGTATTTGATGATACTGAAAAACACGGGTGTTTATGACAAACTTACTATTGGTCAGTTTATTGAGAAAATTGAGAGTCAGGATCTTGAGCAACAAAAGATCGCGAGGATGAATAATCCTAGTGGTCAACAAGATGTTAAAATGTACTATAAAGGTAGTATTCCAGTTTCTGAAGCTGAAAGAAGTCCGAAAATTCAAACTGCATTCAGTGCTGGAGATTCATCAGATAAAGTTGATCAGGGTTCGAACAAGAGTAGCAGCGGGTTTTCATCATTTCCGAGTGTGAATCCGAAAGAGACTAACACAAGTTTTCAGTCTCAAAGTACAAAAACTGGAAACGGATATATAATTCAGTGCAACATAGCTCTCAACCTTCCAGAAGGTCAAAGCTTCTCTGAAGACACTGCTAAAGACCACATGGCACTTCTGGGTTCAGTTCTGTTATCTTATGAAGGTCTAGTTGCTGGTCGGATCGGAAATCCTATGCTCACCAAAGAGGATTACGATCAGATAGACGCTGAGGAAATGGAACTTATGGATATCAAATGGTGTCTTGCAAGTGTTCTTCGTCGGGCTGAGAAATTCAAAACCATTACCGGGAGAAATGACTTTCTTGATGCACATGTTTCTACTTTAGGTTTTGATAAATCTAAAGTTACTTGTTTTCGATGCAGGGAGAAGGGCCATTTCAAGCGGGAGTGCAAAGGAAGAGAAGCTAGCGGAACACAAAATCCATTCGGGAAAGATGATTATTACCGCAAAGCTATCTATCAACAAGTTGGTCAATCTCAAGAACCTCAGACAGCTCATGGGAGAAAGATTGAAGATTCCAAAAGAGCTTGTGTTGTAGATTTCAGCTGGAGTGATTACATATCATCTGAAGCCACAGCAGAATGTGTTATCGATCAAGATGATGAGAAACTACCAGATGGTTTCAGTTGGGATATGTTTGTGGATGAAAAGGGAGGTTTTAAAGCTTTCATTGCAAAGATCGTTCGAGAGCCAAATTTATTTGCTACTTGGATGAGATCAATTGGAGAGAATGTGAGAAGTGGAGATGAAAAATCTGTGTCGTCTGATGAAAGTTCAGATAGTACTGATAGATTCTCAGAACTCTCTGGGGATGTTTCAGATATTTCAGATGAAACTGTTCAAGAAAAGGATGTTGTATTTGACAAAACACCATCTGATTCTAGTGTATCTGATGATGATTCTGAAAAATCTGTACATTTTGATCAATCACCAGATCATAGTAGCAGTGATGATGAAGAAGAGAAATATATAAATATTGCAAAATCTCAATTGTCTCCTAATAGTTTTCATTTCTATTTTGCAGAAAAAATGGAAAAACTGGCGGAGGAACGAGCTGAAAAAGATCAACAATCTGAATCTGAAGGTGAATTTCAGAATGTTGAAAGTGTTGCTGAGAAGATTACAGAAACTGTGAAAGAAGAAAAGGTGATTGAAGTGGAAAAGGTGATTGAAGTAGAAAAATTGGTTGAAGTCATTAAAACAGTCGAAGTTGAAAAAATTGTTGAAGTCATCAAGCCCTGTGAGAAATGTCTAGAAGCTTGCAAAGAATGTGCAGCAAAAGATGACATCATAGCTGAGTACGAGAAAAAGAAAGAGCAGTTATTGTTCAATCTCAATTATGTGAAGGAATCGTACGCCGTGTTGAACAAAACAGTAACTGGTCTCCAAAAGACAAACACAGAAAGAGAACAGGCGCTGACGATGATGAATGCAACTTTAATGTCGAAGCAAAAAGCTATAAATTTTTACATTGAAGAAAGTGCAAAATGGAAGCAAGAGTTGGAAACTGAAAAGATTGAAAATGAGAGGATTAGGAGGTTATTGTTGAGCTATTCTACCTCTGATTATGTTATTGATCGTGTTTACCCAACTGTTGCAGGTATGGAAGCTTTTCAAGCTGAGAAGCCGAAAGAAAAGAAAGATTGTGGTAAGAAACCGACCGTTAGCTATAACAAGTGTCCGCCTCCAATTTGGGATGGGTATTCACCTAGGAAACCAAATGAGGAACAACTTGCAAAAGCAGTCAATATACAGCTTAAAACCGACACAACTGACGTCTTACCAGAAAACATTGATGTGACGTTTACCTCATCCGATACTGATCATGAGTCAGAATTAATCAAAAAGGTGGTCGATCAGGTGTTGGATACTGATGAGGAGACAGAGTCAAAGTCTGAGTCTGGAGGGTCAAAGTTGTCTGTCAACAGTCAAAATTCGTCGGTTAAACAGTCTTATAGTAAAGAGTTTTTGTTATCAAAAGCTGATTTGAATGATGAAACATTCGAAGTTGTTTACACTTTGAATGGTTCTGACAAATTATATTACAACAAAGAGTTTCCAATTTTAAGTGTTAAAACGGATCTAATCAACAAAACTTTTAAACTAATAGAGGTTAATATTCCTGAATTAAAAGTTTTGAAAAATTTTGAAAAATCTAAAAAATATACTTCTAGAGTTCAACAACGTTTAAACAAGAAAAAAGGTTACAATTCTGGTCCTGGTTTTCCAAAGAAACCTAACCAAAATCGTAGCTATAAAAAGAAAGGTTTAGGTTTTATTCCACCAGAAAACGATAAAAATATGAAAAATTCTAAAATGAAATCTGAATTTGTGACAGGTGGAAGCTCGGAAGATGAACAGCAGAAACCATTTTGGAGACAAACTAACAAAGAGTTTCTTGCTGAAAAGAGAAAGAATGGAACTGGAGTATTTCATCCGAGAAATACTCAAATCTGTTTGAAATGCAATGAAGCTGGTCACATTGCATTGGATTGTTCGAAAGATATCAAAGTAAAACAGGGAGCTTCTCAGAAGATGAAAGACAAAGTTGAAGAAAAATCTGAGAAATCTAAAATTTTTAAAAATTCGAAAAATGAAGTTGGAGAATGTTCAAAGAAAAAGACAAAATTTTACAAAAGACAAGGAAATGACAACCAAGTGTGGGTTGCTAAAAAGGTAGAAGAAAAAGTCGGCGATGAATCTGGTTCCACAAAGCCAGAAGAGCCACAAGTTATGGAGAAAAGTTCAGAAAATGATGATGTTCTTCCATCATTGAAGTTTGAAGAGGTTAAAAAGAAAATTGGAAAAATTGAAATTTCAAATCAATTTTATGATGACGAAAAAGAATTTGATGTCGAGAAAACATTCAATGGGAATGTTAAGAAGATGTTTGGGAAAATGTTGAGTGGTAAAGCTAAAGGGGTAAAAGACTTTTACGCAACTAAAAAGGCGACATACAATCCTACAGCTGAAGAGTTGAAAGTCCTCAAGTCTGAGAAGACTTGGAGGGAAGTCTGTTTCCCAGAATAGTCAAAGGACTACGCCGGAGATCCCAAGTTTATATCGTGCATCATGAATCGGCATCTTTCTAGTATTTGAGAAATTTGAATGTTTGTGTTTAATGTTTGAATGTTTTGTTTACAGGTGAAAGGACTATGCCGGAGCTTCCAGGTGGTTAATTGCGAAGCAGGAATCGGCATTTTGATTGATATAATGGTGATGTAGACGTAATATTCCTACACGTGGTAGTTGTTGGGTATCTACAAGTGGTAATCCTGATCCCACAAGTGGTATTTGTGGTTAAATTTTGAGTGTATTCTTTAAAGTGCATTTACAAGTGATGCAGAAGGTTCTTAAATGCAAATGGTAAATCAGGGACATTAAATTGTACTTGATTTACTATTTATGACAAAAGATAGACAAGATGATGAACCACATCCCCGTTTTTAAAAGATAGACCTACAAGTGGTTGCTATCAACACAAATTCATTTTCCGGAAAAATCATTTTGATTAAAACAAACTTAAATGTTTTGAAATCTAAATGAGAAAATGATTTGTGATAGGGAAAGTTCAGATTGTTTATGCCTGATGAATGGCGATTTGATGTGATTCAGTGTCAGCTGTCAAGTTTTTGTACAGTTTGTTGTTGCATTTTATATTTCTAGTAGGTCATATATCTAGAAGTTTTCAAATTTTCTTTAAAATGTGTTTGCATTTTAGGGGGAGTAGGGAAATTTCAGAAAATCCAAAAACATTTGAAAAATTTGAAAAAGCCAAAAACATGATAAAATCAAAAATGAGTTTTTGTTGCGAAAAAGAGGAAATGATAGTACATCAGTGGACTATCACGGCACGCTAAAGAAATGAAAAGTTAAAAAGTGTTAAACAATCTTACTGCGGATGTGTCGGTAGATTTTCGCACATTCAGTAAATTGAAACGAGATATAAACCTAAATCAAACTTGCTTGATTCGTGGGTAACAATTCTTGGATATATGGGTAACCCCCGAAATCTTGTTTGAAAGGTCCCGTCTTCTGAAATACTAGGTCTTTATACTCATTGATATCTGGGGTATTATCCCGGGACTTCTGCTGTATGGAAGTACTGACCTAGTCCCCGGATAATACTTTATGCTTATGCTTGAAAAAGCACCGCCCTCAGCATGCTGATGAAACAATAAAATTGATAGTCGCTGCTGTTGTAATGCAAAAAGATCCTCTAAAGGGGACCCACCAAAAGTCGAGCCGTCATCTCTCTGCTGAACGGAAGTTCTGACCTGAGCTCTCACGGTTTCGCACCTAACCTCTTACAGATATCAGTTGTGGTATACTCACCTGTAAGACTGAATATTTGGGATCTGGATACAGGAGTATATTCAAGTGGAGTGATACACAATTAAGTTTAAGTCTCTAAAACATTAATATCATATCTCGAATCGATTGAAATTTGTGTTGAAAATTTAAGAGGACAAATATACTGACAATCTAGGTAAATTGTTTAAAGCTTAAAATGAAATCAAGCTTAACGGTGTTAGTGATAGGTTTCATAAACTGATATGATTCTCTTGCACGAACTCACAAAAATATTGTTTGTAAATATTTCATTCTTTGCATGTTATTTTCTCATATTGAAAATCCAAAAAGATTTTAGTGTGTTTTAGCATAAATTTTTGAAAAAGTCAAAAAGATTTTCGACAACTGATGTTGGAAAACTGATTTTCAAAATTCCGTGTGCTAAACATGATGAGGAGCATTTGAGGGGAAGTGTTTGTGTAAATCTAACTGTTTTCGTTAATTCTAACCTTCTTCAAGTGGTTCATCATAGATTGTTTTGAGGGGGAGTCATATGTTGGTGCAGAGGTATCTGATATGTGATAAAATTAGAAAATTTATTTCTGGGTTAAGATTGTGCAGGTAGCCAGGTTTCGATCTCAGAAATTAAATCTAAAGATTTTTGATAGAGCCTGGATATTTGATTCTAAAAGTCTGTGAAGATCAGATTCTGATTCTGAAGATCATGACAAACTGATGATGCTGATGAACTTAAGGAATCAAGAGATCTGATCAAGAGAATTAGAGTGTTTGAATGCCAGACAAAGATCCTGAAGATGTTACTGAAGAACAAAAGAATGCCAGTAAATCGAGAGGAGGAGTCTGTAGATTGAAAGAAGAGAAAGCCCAGAGACTGATCTAGACTGCAGATGAGAAAACACAAGTTTACAGTCAAAGTGTGTTGGCGACTCCATCAACATCTGAGGGGGAGTCTGTTGGTGCACTACATCTGTTGATTTCGTCTAGGTGTCTAGGATCAAGTCTTTTACCATATTGTAAAGCATAGGGCTCGAAATACGAGAAAACAGGTGTTTGTATAGCTAGGGTCGCTTTTAGGGTCACACATGTCTTGGGTCGCTTTTGTGTCATCTTGGGTCGCTTATTCATACATGCTTGGACCGCTCATGTGTCACTTGACCACATGAGCGGCCCCAGATCCCTATATATAGGCCATGAGCGATCCACATAAGTTGTAGTTGTTGTTTTCCACGCCGAAGTTCTGCCGGTGTGACGTTTGAGCTGTAAACTGTTTCTAATCAATACAAAAGATAGTTAGAAGGAAGAACAAGCTATATCTACTTGCTTTTCTTATTATTCCGCATCTGAATTGCAAGAGATAACCTCTGAACGACTCATTCGGGTCAGCAAACGATCCTACAATTTGGCCTTTCAAGCACCCAAGGGGCAATGCCTCTTCACAAGCACCCAAGTGTACGAATGAGATCAAGGCACGATATTCAAGAAACGATCCTAACGGTCTTGCTTTTCCTATAAATACCCCCCCCCCATTTGTGTTAAAACCCACAAAATCTGATCTAAAGCTCTAAGTTGAGGCCTTTGCTTCATACCTGAGCTCCTGGATCGAGATTAGCTTTCGGGGACCCTTCGTAAGTGTTCTTTCGTTCTTTTATTCGCTTTCTAGTCCTAAAGTCAAACTATGTTTGACTTTTTGCGTTGACCAGCCTATGGTCAACACGAAGTTCGTTTGAACTTCATAACGTGAGCGTGATCACGATGGTTATAGTCCCTAGTGGCTACACCTACTGATCACCACGTTATCTAGGCTCAGTGACGAGTCGTAGCTTCGGCCAAAATGCGCATTCTTGTGTATTTTGTAACCAAACTACTCATAGGTATCAAAATCGTTTGTTTTGATGCCAAACCTGTTTTCTAAACTTAGTTAAGCATGTTCTAACATGCTTAGCTCGTCACTTTTAGTTTAGTGCTTATATAGGGTCGTAAGGTAAGCGATCTAAACAATCGCTTATGCTTTCGAACCCGACCCATTTGGTCGATCTTTAGGATCCGACCAAACACATTAGGTGACCATAGTATATAGGGAATAACCTTCCGAGGTTATACCTTATGGTCACGATGTTAGGCGTTCCAAACACGTTTTACACGAACGACGCGTTAAGATAGCATAAGCTACCTAAACGGGTCGTAATGGGTCGTAAGCACTTAGGTTAGGTTTCATTTTAGAATGTAAGTTTTGTTAAACCATATTACCTGAGTCTCTATACTCGTTTGGTCTACGAACCCTCTTTCTATCCAATCTTCCGATTTAGGTCCGGTATATTAATATAGCTACCTATTAGGTGCCGTTTGATATTCCGTGATCTCTAGCATTGTGTGATTATTACATAAGGACTTCTGAGCAATCTCAGGTGAGTACATTGAACCCCATCCTTTACTATTTTCCAAACTGTTTTGGGGTGAAACACATGTGCCTACTTGCAACTTTCATGCTTTTCATGCTTTCATATCATATGCTTGTTATGTTCAATAGTACATTTATAGTACATGATTTCATTACTTTTTATGCTATGTATGCCCATTGTGTGCGTACTTAGTACATTGTTTTACATTACATTTTATGCTATATATGCCCATTGTGTGCGTACTTAGTATATCATTTTACACTACATTTTATGCTATGTATGCCCATTGTGTGCGTACTTAGTACATTTATTCATCACATGCTCACATTTTGTTATGACATTTGGTTTGTTTAAATTATACAATGTACATTCATTAACACCGATCATGCCGCCCGTTAGTAGATAATGGTACCATAGGACTTGACAACTCCCATTCCTGAAATCTCGGGTTTGTTTGGATTGAAAGGAATGACCGAATACAATAAACATAACACATATAGACCTTTAATTTGTTTAAAGATCTATTACCACAGTCACAAAGGCTTGAATGTATGCATTTTCACAATACCGCATAAATGTTTGTATCGGTATAGCATGCAATTGTTCCACAAAACATAACTTTAACTTAAACTATGTTTAATTCAATACCCTGTTTTTGTGCATTTTTACCTATGGCCTAGTTGATATATTTCACATGCCATACATGATATTTTTGATACACATTATATGATTTACAGTAAACATAAACAATTTGACATTTATGTACACACTTGGTGGTTTACATTAGACATGAACAATTTTGATATGGTTTACATAATAACACTTGACAATTGATTTATACACGAACAATTTACATGGTGGTTGGTTTGGGTAAATGGTTTGAGTAACGTGGCGTATGTAATATGATACAAACATGGTGGATACGCCGCTGGTACTTCCTATATATAAATGTTTGTATAATATTACCTATCGTAGCATTATTTAAATCATTTCAGTTTAGACGTATTACGTTTTACACAAATAACATATTCTTCACAAGACATTATTTTTACAAACAACTTATCTTATACAAACTCATTTTACTAGGTTATTCATTTAACCTTACATTTTATTTATACATATCATCTGATCTTATCGTTTTTCATATGATTTACAAAACAAAACAATTTACAAGGTTCATGACTGACTGTTATTAAACGTTTTCTTTAAACTTAAGTCATGAATCCCATTTTCACAAAACCTATGTATCTCAAAGGCATTTTTATGCTGACGTACCTACTTTCACATGTGTTTACAGGAGCTATCGCTTAGGATGACGATTGTGACACTAGGGCGGACCTGTGCCTTAGAGACATAAAACGAAGATAGACTTAGTTTGAATATGTTCTGAACACTTTATTTCCTGTTTTGAAACAATGTAACACTCGTGTTTAATAAATAAAATATAACTTTGTATGCCATAGTTGTGAAACAATTAATTCTGTCTCAACACTCCCTGACGTTTCCACCGCGGTTGCATGTTATACGCGGTCGGAGTGTGACACTAAACATGTTCTAGCATGCTTAGCTCGTCACTTTTTAGATTAGTGCTTGTGTAGAGTCGTAAGTCAAGCGGACTAAACACCCGCTTAGACTTTCGAACACGACCCGTTTGGTCGATCCATAGGATCCGACCAAACATGTTTAGTGACCATAGTAGTGTAGGGAATAACCTTCCGAGGTTATACCTTATGGTCACTTAGGTTTGATTAGTCACATGATAGGTAGTTTATATGCCTTTGGTAAATTACCAAAATGCCCTTTTCATACATAATTGGTAATTAAGTATATGTAACCTAAACTTTTATCACGTAACTAAGTATGTAACATATTTAAACATGTCTTGGCATATAATAGTTGTCAACGGACTAGTTAGACGTCTCGAACACGCTTTGCGCGCGCGACGCGTTAAAATAGTGTAAGCTACTTTAATGGGTCACAATGGGTCGAAAGCACTTAGGTTCGGTGTAGGATCGGTATTGACGATCTAATGAGTCAATCAGAGTCAAAATACCACAGTTTATGTGGCGGAATCACACAAACAGTTTGAATCAAAGAGAATGGAGTAGAAATATACAGAATATCACTTTAAACACTATTTCTCATTAATTGATCATTGAAAAATTTGGCAGCAGTTCGGTATACAACTTGACGAATTGGTACCTAATGAGAAACATACCCACATATATATACTGGTTTTGATTTCGCTTGAAATGACATGCTGTCATTTCGAGCAGAATCACAACTTCCTGATTTCGCTTGAAATGACAACATGTCATTTCAAGCGGAATAACTTCCTTAAATCATAACTTTTACATTCACCCCCTACACTATACATAACTGACATATTTGACCCCTAGACCCTATACAAGCATGACCAAGACTAAGACGTAGGCTTTAGACATCGTGCACTAACAAACTCCCCCTTGGATATAGCCGGAGTCTTCAGTCTTGTCATCGGGTCTTCAGAGTGACTTGAACCTTTCTTCTCTTTGTTTAGGCTTCTTTCTCAGCAAATTCCTCAGCCTATCGTTTTCTTTCTTCTTTTTCTTTTCTTCCTCAGCCTGCAACTTCATCCATTTCCCTTTGTTTTCATCAAGTTTTTCCTTTCTCGTTCAGCTTTCTTCTTTTCTTTCTCCTCAAGCGACCACCATTTAGAATTCCATTTACTTTCAGAATTTATGCCTTTCTGAAAGCAAATAGTTGCAACTTTTTGAAACTGCATAGCTTGCTCCCTGTCTTTAGATTGGAAATGGAACTTGTTGATGAATAAACATTCAATATCCTTCGCTGACCAGTTAACCAACCACATCAGGTCGTAGACAAAAATCTCTCTAATCTCTTTCCCAGCTCTATACGTGATCACTGCTTCAGTAGAGATACAACTATACACCCAGCCCATGAAACCTTTGTTGAACTCCTATTCCATCTTGGGCACTGGAATGTTCTTCATTGTTTTCGGGTTTTTCATGTTCAGGATAGTCTCTTCAATCCCTGTCACTGGATCTACCCTTTGAACTCTCTTCGGGTAATGAGGCTTCCAGTGTCTGAACTCTTTCAGAGCCTCAAACTTTATCAAACCCCACATTGGAATATCATTCTTCCTGCTTCCTCGGGCTGTAGGTGGAGCAGATGCCTGATGGAATCTTCATTCACCAAACAAAATATATGAAGGATATGCTTGAAAAGTTTGATATGGCCTAATGCAGTCCAGCAGCAACCCCCCTAGCACAAAATCATGGGATTTGCCCCGACGAGAGTGGTGTAAAGGTGGAAGAGACATTGTACCGGTCTATCATCGGATCCTTAATGTATCTCACTGCGTCCCGACCGGACATCATGTACCCTACATGTCTTTGCGCCAGATATCGGTCGAGTCCGAAGCAGTCACACCTGACGATTGTCAAAAGAATATTACGGTATTTGAAAGGCTGCCCAAGCATCGGCTTGTGGTATCCTCGCTCGGGTGACTTCTCTCTAACAGGTTTCGCTGATTCTGACTTTGGAAGCTGCAAGCAGAACGCTAAGTCCACCACTGCTGGGTGTCAGTTTTTCGGAACTCGACTTGTTACCTGGCAGTGCAAGAAACAAACCTCTTTGGCGCTTTCTACTTGTGAGGCTGAATACGTTTTAGCCTCCAACTGCTGTTCTCAGATCCATTGGATCCAACAGCAAATGCGAGACTTTGGTTTGCAATTTTTGGATACACCGATATTAGTGGACAATGAAGCAGCTCAATATAACTAAAAACCCGGTGCAACATTCTAAAACGAAACATATAGAGATCCGTCATCACTTCATCCGTGATTGTCACGAGAAGAAGTTGATATGAATCGAACATATACACATCGATGATCAGAAGGCTGATTTCTATACAAAACCGTTTGATAAAAAGAGATTTTATTATCTTTTAAAATTAAATTGGATGAAAAATTTGCGTTCTGGGAGGGTTGAAGAATGTGAAGCCGAGGAGGGCGGCGATCAGATGTGAACTATGTCGTGTTTTCAATTTTGTTTGTAAAGTTTGTTTTTCTGCTTTTCGATAAAAACAAAAACACAAAAATATGTTTTTATTTTTAGGGGGAGAAAGTCGCACAAAAATACAAAAACATGATAAAACTGAAAAATCCAAAAACAATAGAAAACCTGAAAAAGAGCTTGTGTATAATAGGGGAAATGATAGTACATCAGCTAGATAGACATAGTACGCTAAAGAAATGTAATGTTTAAATATGCGTTAAGCAGTCTCGCTGATGATGTGCCGATAGGTTTTTAAAAAATTAGTAGATTTGTTTGGGATATAAACATAAAAATTACTTACTTTTACGTGGGGAACACCTACAGGATATATGGGTAACCCCCGAAATTTCGTTTGAAAGATCCCTCTTTCTGAAATACTAGGTCTTTATGCTTAGTGATATCTGGGGTATTATCCCGGGACTTCTGCTGAATGGAAATTCTGACCTAGGCCCCGTATAATACTTTACGCATATGCTTTACTTGTAAAGCTTCCCCTCAGCATAAAAAATGATGACACATTGCAAAATGTTAATCATGTGCTATTGTAAAAGTCTCTAAAGGGAACCCACCAAAGTCGAGCCGTCATCTCTCTGCTGAACGGAAGTTCTGACTTGAGCTCTCACGGCCTCGCAATTCTCCCCATTACAGATATCATATAGGTATACTCACCTGTAAGACTGCATATTGAGATCTAGATACGGGAGTATATACTGAGGTGGGACACATGTAAAAGTTTAAGTCTTAAAACACTAAATCCGTATCCCGAACAGGTTGAAAATTCTGTGAAAATTTAAAGAGGATCAGTATATCGACAATCTATGTGAACTGTTTAAAGCTGAGTATGAAATTAAGCTTAACGGTGCTTGTGTCTTGTCGGCAGCTGATATGATCCCCTAACACGCTCACAAAAAGATTGTGTGTACAGATTTCTGTTTATCTCATTCTAAAATCCAAAAAGATTTTATTTTCATCTTATTTTCGACAACGGACGTTGGGGATCAGATTATCAAAGTCTTGTGCAGAACATGTCTGATTCATGAGGTTTGGGTAAGCAGGAGTTTCTGTAAAGTGACTGATACATGTTTGAAAGTTGGTAAAGTTCGAAAGTTCATTAATTTGAACTGCTTTCAAAATCAAAAAGTCAGCATACTTCATAATCTGGTCAACCAAGGTCATTAAGTTGGACTTGGTAGGCTGAACAGTTGACCAAGGTCATTAACTTGGACTTGGTTAACTGGGTGTGTCGGTAAAAAATCAGAAAAATGCTAAAAAGTTAAAATTTTAAATGTATGTTTTTAATTCCGCTTGAAAATGATTAAATGGCTGATTCCGCTTGGGTGCTTCATACATGATTCCGCTTGAGCAGCTTTTATGACCATTTCAAGTGAAATCAGATGGCCTATAAGTAGCCATCTGATTCCGCTTCAAATCATTATCTCATTCCGCTTCAAAAGTTCTGTCTTCGACGATTCAAGCGAAACCCCTTAAACTTCGATTTTCAAGTCGAATTGCTGTCCATTTTTTATCAGATTTGTTGTTATTATTTGGTTTACTCAACTAGTAACACGGGAAAGGTGAGAAATCGGCCAAATTTGACCCAGAACATGTATATTTTGAACTGTCGGTGATGTTCTTGACTGATAACATAGTTTTAGGGTTTTAATGTTGATAAAACTAAACATAGATCATATTAGTGTTGTCGGATTGTTGTGTAGATCATGTGTTGAGTGATGATTGTACCAGATCTAGGGTTTATGTTTGATTGTCGATGAACCAGTTGATAAAACTTAGATCTAGGTAAAATTTGAAGGTAAAAATGAAACTAAAACATAACCCTTTGCTCGGATTTCACTGATAAACACTACAACATGTTCAATTTCATCATCTGAAAGGTATTGAATGTTTAACCATGATTCCGCTTCAAAATACTTGATGTGATTTCGCTTCAAGATGATGTTTCAGTGATGTGTTTGCTTTCGCTTCAATGTGACATTATGTGATTCCGCTTCAAATCTTGTTATGTGTTTCCGCTTCAATTGAACTAATCTGATTCCGCTTCTAGGTGACTTAGTGATTTCGCTCCAAATTACTTCTTGTAATTTCGCTTGAAATGCCTGTCATTTCATGTGATTTCGCTTATAAGTGTTTGATGCTAAAATTTTTCTAAGTGATTGATTATTTTATGCACTGGAGTTTATGAGAAGGGTACCAATTCAGAAAGCTCTTACGGATCAACATTTGGTGTACAAGTCTCATGTTAAACGTTTCTGGAAGCATGCAACTTACGATGAAGCAAACAAAGTGATTCATTCAGTTGTGAAGCAGCATAATGAGAAGAAGACAATTGTTGTTACTGAGGCGCTTGTTCGTGAAGTTTTGAATTTTACGGATGATGCAAACTCGCCAACAAAGTTTCCTGAAAGAATGGTCAAGGGATGTATGCTGAGAATGGGCTATGATGGAGCGTTGAACAACGCAAACTACTTGAAGTCAAAGTTTCAAAAGCCTTACAAGTTTATCGTTCATTCAGTACTGCAGGCTTTAAGCCATTGCAAGGGAGGATATGATGCAATGCGTGATTACCAGATGAATATGGTTACAGCATTGGTTCTGAACAAGAAATATATTTTTTCTCACATCATATTTCACTACATGGCTGAAAACATCACAACAAAGAGTAGAACTTGGATTTATCCAAGATTTGTGCAAATGTTGATAGATCATGCTTATTCTGATATTGAAAGAGATGTAGACAATGATTTGTTGGTTTTATCTCACATGAGCATTGATTCTCTGAAGCAGCTAGCAAGATATCATCCGAATCATCCTAAGCCAACGAAAGTAGCTGAATTTTTCGGATTTATCAAATATGCAAACTATGTTGATCCAGATCCAGTGAATCACCAAAACTGGTGGAATGAAGAGGAGATAAAAGAAGCTGCTTTTGCTGATGAGTTAGAGGCTCTTGAAAAATTCAAAAATACACACATAATGATTGGTTTGTGAAAGAACCGAGGAAGAGAAGCAAGAAAGTTACTCCCAAAGTGAAAAAGGAAGAGGGTTCATCGTCACAGCCCAAGAAACGCCAAAAGAAAGTTGCAAAGACTATGCTTATTGATGAGCCTGATGTGGAAGAGTCAGTTCCTGAAGCTGATGTTGAAGAAGAACATGATGTTGAAGCTGAAGCTGAGACTGAAGCTGAAGCTAATATTGAAATTGATGTTCATTTATCGCCTAATTCTCAGAGTTTGCTGAAGAATTTAAAGGCATTTAATGCACAGAAAGATAAAGCTGTTGTTGATGCTCAGAAAGAAAAAGTTGTTGAAGATATAGAAGGTGATGATGTGAACAAAAGCACTACGAGCTCTTCTAGTTCTTCGGAAGACGAAGTTGATGAAACAGAACGTTTAAGAAGAATTCAAGAAGAGATTGCTAAAGAGAAGCAGTTAAGAAAGAGAAAAAGACAGGAGAAGGATGATGATGATGTATATGTTCCATCTGTGACAACTCGTATTTCGAACCTACTTTTGTGTAACGTTACGTGATTAGGTGAACTCTATTTGAATAACATGTTATACGTGCCTCGTGTGAAATTGTGAACGTTTGTTTATATGCTTGCATGACCCACTCGACTACACAAGCTCATTCGGGCCACACACATCCGACTCGAGACCATGGGGCAGCCCAAGAGAGGGTTCGGCCCATCCCCTAATCGCATAAACTTTGAGATGTGGTAACTATCTCACACTTTTGCAAAACATCCTAGCACACACACAAACCCTAGAACACACACTCTCTCTCTCTCTCGACTCGGAACCAAGGCAGCCGAACACCCCATCTCTCTCGAAGTTTTGTTTCGGATCATTCCTTCTCTAACCGGTTAGTGTGTGTTTACCGATTTCATGTTTATGGATGTTGTGATAAGCATGCTTTATGTGATGATGTTGTTATTAATCGGATTGCATGATCTAGAATTTCTGTTAGCATGATTGACTATGATGTTTCTTAGTGTTCAGGTTAATCGGCTCACATACATATTGATAGGATTGCATCATATAGAACCGAATGAATAATAAAATCGGCTGTTACATGTATGAGTATGATCCGATTGTGATTGTCCTTGATATTAATGATATGAACGAGTATGAATATGCATGATTCCTGGATAAAACCCTTGTTTGATCGAATATTAACTAAGTTTGAAACTGTTGATTTGTTGATTGATCTAAATTGCGAAACTGCCTAATCTGTTTGCTGATATTACGGAACTGATTGAGCTGATAATAAGGTAACTGTTACAAGCTGCTAGTCTCGACACGGGTTGCGAGTCGAGAACCCTTAGTCTCGACTCGAGACCACAACACTCGCACACAAACATCACAACTCGAGACCAGCGTTTGCGAGTCCGATTGCGACTCGAGACCGTGAAGTCTCGACCAGACCATGACAACTCGAGACCTCCTTTGTTGCGACTCGAGATCTCTAGTCTCGACTCGAGACCAGCTACACATGCACACTGTTTGGACCTTGCACTGTTACGAGCCCAACTGTTTGGGCCGGATACTTAGACTTGTTTACGTGTCTGCTATTGGACTGCTATGTAATACTTGTGTATGCCATGATTATATTTGCCACAATACGTGTAGAACCTATGTGCTATATTCGAATACGAACCTGACTTGTATGATAACCATGTTAGGACGTGGTTGATCACCCTATAGCTTACTCGAACTTTCTGTGTATCTGCCGAGCAAACCAAGGTGAGTTCACACAGCCAAGGCATGGGTTCCCGGGTGGGAATGGGATTGGATGACTTATTGTATATACTCGGATGATAGAACCTAACGACAAGATACGACTAGACTAGTAACACCTATTGAACTGATCTTCGCACACCTGCCAAGGGTTGGCCGCGATATTATGACTGACTTCGCATACCTGCCTTAGGAAGGCCGCGAACTAAATTTACTAATCTTCGCACACCTGCCTGGGGGGCCGCGATACAAATAAACCTAGTGTAGAATACTTGGGAAGAACATCCCCTAATATCTTCGCATACCTGCCTGGGAGGCCGCGATGGAAACTGATACGATATACGACATAACGAACGAACATACTACTACTCACACTATACTATTACTGAACTGTTAACTGTGAACTCGCTCAACTAGTTGTTGACTCTCTGCTGCATGCCTTGCAGGACCTTAGGTACTTATGGAGCTTGCACAAGGAGGAGCAGGTCGTTGTGGGTATGGAACATGAATGCTTATTAAACGTTTATGACATTTCATACATTATTATTTGTGTTGGGTTTTACTTACATGCTTCCGCTACCTAAACAAAGTTTGGTTTGAACATCAATCGTATTGAATTGGGTTTTATGAATTACTTCAACTACTATACACTATGTTTGATATGATTAATGGCTTGATCCTGGTCATGTCTCGCCTCAAGCGGTGGTACTCCGCGTGTGGATTTTTTTGGGGGTGTGACAGATTGGTATCAGAGCCATTGGTTATAGAGAACTAGGTTTTAATATGGGGAAAACGTTTTTATTAAAACCAGACTATAACCAGAACAGTGCTCTCAACGATCCACAATGACGCTTCGCTCCACGTGCAAGACTCGACATCCTAGGTAATATGGTTTATGTTTATTGCCTACATGCTAGAACTATATAGAACTTTGCTCGTAGTATGCCTAGATACACATGACCCTATTGCATGAGAATACCTATGTGCTTACACTCTTCTGTCATCGCACTACTCGCGAACCATTCTCACTTATGCTACTTTTACAATGAAGATCATGTCTGGACGAATTACCATGACTCAAGCTCAGTTGACGGCTCTCATTAACGAAAAAGTTGCTGCGGCATTTGCAGCCACACAAGCAGGAGGTCAACACGCACCGCAACCAGTCTGCACTTTCAAGAACTTCATGGACTGTCGTCCAAGTACGTTCAGTGGCACAGAAGGAGCAGTGGGACTACTCCATTGGTTTGAGAAGCTCGAGTCAGTGTTCGAGATGTGTGAATGCCCTGAGGCTCGCAGGGTGAAGTACGCCACTGGCACTCTCGAAGGAATAGCGCTAACTTGGTGGAACGCGCAAGTACAGATTCTAGGGTTGGCAGCTGCTAACGCCACACCTTGGAACGATTTTAAAGAACTGATCAAACGAGAATACTGTACGCGGGATGACATCCACAAGTTGGAAGATGAGTTTTACCATCTAAAAATGACGGGGTCAGAAATTGAAGCTTATACGAAACGGTCGAATGAACTGGCCATCTTGTGTCCAACCATGGTGGACCCTCCAATCAAGCGTATCGAATTGTACCTCAAGGGTCTAGCCTCAGAGATTCAGAGCCATGTTACATCGGCAAACCTCGACAACATCCAAGACATTCAGCGTCTTGCTCATCGCCTTACGGATCAGGCGGTGGAACAGAACAAGCTGCCCAAACGCATCAGTGCTACCACTACTGCTGTCACTACTTCTGCTACTCCCAGTGACAACAAGAGAAAATGGGATGGGGATTCCAGCAAAGGATCAGTTTCTGTTCAGTCTCAAGCACAGCAGCGCAAGACAAATGACTACCAGAGTCCGAATCAACAATCATCAGGCAGTCAGGGACAGGGCGGATATCGGGGAATTCACCCATGGTGTAGTAGGTGCAACAAACACCACAGTGGAAGATGTCGCAGGGAGCGTTGTCAAAGATGCCTCAAGATGGGTCATGAGGCCAAGGATTGTAGAAGTGCGCGACCAGCAAATCAGAACCAGCAACTCCCACCGCCAGCTCCACAGAACCAGCATCAGCAGTCACAGCGTGGAAACCGGGGATGTTTCCAGTGTGGGGCTGAAGGCCACTACAAACGTGATTGCCCTCAATTGAACCAAAACCAGAATCGCAACAACAACAATAACCAGGGCAACGGAAACAACAACAACGGGGGAAACAACAACAACGGCAACGAAGCTAGGGGTCGTGCTTTCGTGCTGGGTCAGGGTGACGCAAGGAATGATCCCAATGTGGTTATGGGTAAGTTTCTTCTCGACGATATTTATGTTACTGTTTTGTTTGATTCGGGTGCTGATACAAGTTACATATCGCTAAAAGTCAGTAAATTGCTAAAACGTGCACCAACACTCTTAACCACCAAACATGTAGTAGAATTAGCTAATGGTAAGAGTCTAGAAGCCACGCAAGTAGTCAGGGGTTGTAAGATTGTCTTAGCCGGTCAAGCTTTCTCCATCGACCTTATTCCCATAGTCTTGGGAAGCTTCGATATTGTTATAGGTATGGATTGGTTATCCCAACATCAGGCAGAGATCTTGTGCAGCGAGAAGATCATCCGTATTCCCCGTTCTGGTCAGGAACCTCTCGAAGTTCAAGGCGACAAGAGTGGTGCTGTGGTTGGCATCATCTCTTTCCTGAAGGCTCAGAAATGTTTGCGGAAGGGTCACACCGCTATTTTCGCACTCGTTACTGATACATCAACGAAGGAAAAGAAGTTGGAGGATATTCCAGTAGTACGCGATTTTCCTCAGGTGTTTCCTGAAGATTTACCAGGTCTACCGCCTCATCGTCAGGTCGAATTTCAAATCGAGCTCGCTCCAGGAGCAGCACCTATAGCTCGAGCACCGTATCGTTTAGCTCCAACCGAACTGGAAGAACTGTCAAAGCAGCTACAAGAGCTCTTGGAAAAGGGTTTTATTCGTCCAAGCTCATCGCCTTGGGGAGCTCCAGTGTTATTCGTGAAAAAGAAGGACAATACCTTCAGGATGTGCATTGACTACCGAGAACTCAACAAGGTGACGGTGAAGAACCGTTACCCTCTTCCGCGCATAGACGACTTATTTGACCAGTTGCAAGGGTCGTGCTACTACTCCAAGATAGATTTGAGGTCAGGTTATCATCAGCTGAGAGTCCGCGAGGAGGACGTCTCCAAGACAGCATTTAGAACTCGCTACGGTCACTACGAGTTTCTTGTCATGCCATTCGGGTTAACGAACGCGCCTGCCGTATTTATGGATCTTATGAACAGGGTGTGCAACCCTACTTAGACAAGTTTGTGATTGTATTCATCGACGACATCCTGATCTACTCCAAGAGTCAGGAGGAACACGAGCAGCATCTACGACTTATCTTGGAACTTCTACGAAAGGAACAAATGTACGCCAAGTTTTCAAAATGTGACTTCTGGCTTCGTGAAGTCCACTTTCTAGGCCACGTAGTAAATAAGGATGGGATCCATGTTGATCCATCCAAGGTAGATTCGATCAGAAACTGGCCTGCACCGCGTACACCAACGGAAATACGCCAATTCTTGGGTTTGGCGGGATACTACAGACGGTTCATCAAGGATTTCTCAAAGATTGCACAGCCGCTTACACTACTGACACAGAAGGGTGTCACCTACCGTTGGGGCAACACTCAGGAAACTGCTTTCCAACACTTAAAGGATAGACTTTGCAGTGCACCTATTCTCTCATTGCCAGAGGGCACAGACGACTTCGTGGTTTACTGTGATGCATCCATCCAGGGTCTTGGATGTGTATTAATGCAGCGCGACAAGGTCATTGCTTACGCTTCGCGCCAACTTAAGGTTCACGAACGGAACTACACGACGCACGATTTAGAGCTGGGAGCTGTTGTTTTTGAGCTTAAGATATGGCGACACTACCTGTACGGTACCAAGTGCACTATTTACACCGATCACAGGAGTCTCGAGCATATCCTTAAGCAAAAGGATTTGAACATGCGTCAACGACGATGGGTTGAACTGCTGAACGATTACGAATGCGCTATCAAGTACCATCCAGGCAAAGCCAGTGTTGTGGCTGATGCCCTCAGTCGAAAGGACACCCTACCTAAGCGCGTGCGAGCGCTACAGCTTACGATTAAGTCTAGTCTTCCTACACAGATACGAGATGCTCAGGTAGAAGCATTGAAACCAGAAAACGTAAAGGCTGAAGCCCTACGCGGCTCAAGGCAACGATTAGAACAGAAGGGAGACGGCGCCTACTATGTAACGGGGCGTATTTGGGTCCCACTTTATGGCGGTTTACGCGAACTTGTGATGGATGAAGCTCACAAGTCTCGCTACTCGGTACATCCAGGGTCGGATAAAATGTACCACGACATTAAAACTACTTATTGGTGGCCTAGCATGAAGGCCCACATTGCCACTTATGTCGGCAAATGCTTAACCTGTGCAAGAGTCAAGGCAGAATATCAGAAACCAGCAGGCTTACTTCAGCAACCAAAGATACCACAGTGGAAATGGGAGGAAATTTCCATGTATTTTTTTACAGGCCTGCCTAGATCTCAGCGTGGTAACGATACTATTTGGGTGATCGTGGATCGACTCACCAAGTCTGCTCACTTCTTGGCAATCAAAGAAACGGACAAGTTTTCCACACTAGCAGACATATACTTGAAGGAAGTAGTCTCAAGGCACGGGGTGCCCACCTCTATTATTTCGGATCGCGATGCACGATTCACTTCAGAACTATGGCAAGCAATGCACAAAGCTTTTGGCTCACAGCTGGACATGAGCACAGCATATCACCCCTAGACGGATGGACAGTCTGAACGCACGATACAAACTCTAGAAGACATGCTTTGGGCATGTGTTATCGATTTCGGCAACGGCTGGGAAAAGCATCTCCCTTTGGTGGAGTTCTCGTATAATAACAGCTATCACACCAGCATCCAAGCCGCTCCATTCGAGGCATTGTACGGGCGTAAATGCCGGTCACCTCTCTGTTGGGCAGAGGTGGGGGATAGTCAGATCAAGGGTCCAGAACTTATAGTGGACACCACGGAAAAGATTGCACAGATAAGACAACGCATGGCGGCAGCACGCGACCGTCAGAAAGCCTACGCGGATAAGCGTAGGAAGCCATTGGAATTTCAGGTCGGGGACCGGGTTTTACTTAAAGTCTCACCCTGGAAGGGTGTGGTCCGTTTTGGCAAACGAGGCAAGCTCAATCCACGGTATGTTGGGCCGTTTGAAATCACTGAAAGGATAGGCAAAGTAGCCTACAGACTGAGCCTACCAGCTGAACTCGGGGCAGTTCACAACGTATTCCATGTGTTGAATCTGAAGAAATGCATGTCAGATGAGACCCTCGTAATCCCTTTGAAAGAGCTCACTATCGACGAACAGTTGCACTTCGTCGAGGAACCAGTTGAAATCACGGACCGGGATGTTAAGGTCCTCAAACACAAGAGAATCCCTCTTGTTCGAGTTTGTTGGAACTCCCGACGTGGCCCAGAGTACACCTGGGAACGCGAAGACCAGATGACAGAAAAGTATCCCCAGTTATTCGGAACCAATGCAACCACTACTGAGGCTGAAGCTACTACTGCGGAATTTCGGGACGAAATTCCAGATTAACGGGGGGAGGATGTGACACCCCAGGAAAACCAGTGAACGATACAACTGACCTAGCTTCCTCAGTGAGTGCGTACCAAATTTCGGGACGAAATTTCTTTTAAGTTGGGGATAATGTGACAACTCGTATTTCGAAACTACTTTTGTGTAACGTTACGTGATTATGTGAACTCTATTTGAATAACATGTTATACGTGCCTCGTGTGAAATTGTGAATGTTTGTTTATATGCTTGCATGACCCACTCGACTACACAAGCCCATTCGGGCCACACACATCCGACTCGAGACCATGGGGCAGCCCAAGAGAGGGTTCGGCCCATCCCCTAATCGCATAAACTTTGAGATGTGGTAACTATCTCACACTTTTGCAAAACATCCTAGCACACACACAAACCCTAGAACACACTCTCTCTCTCTCTCTCTCTCTCTCGACTCGGAACCAAGGCAGCCGAACACCCCATCTCTCTCGAAGTTTTGTTTCGGATCATTCCTTCTCTAACCGGTTAGTGTGTGTTTACCGATTTCATGTTTATGGATGTTGTGATAAGCATGCTTTATGTGATGATGTTGTTATTAATCGGATTGCATGATCTAGAATTTCTGTTAGCATGATTGACTATGATGTTTCTTAGTGTTCAGGTTAATCGGCTCACATACATATTGATAGGATTGCATCATTTAGAACCGAATGAATAATAAAATCGGCTGTTACATGTATGAGTATGATCCGATTGTGATTGTCCTTGATATTAATGATATGAACGAGTATGAATATGCATGATTCCTGGATAAAACCCTTGTTTGATCGAATAGTAACTAAGTTTGAAACTGTTGATTTATTGATTGATCTAAATTGCGAAACTGCCTAATCTGTTTGCTGATATTACGGAACTGATTGAGCTGATAATAAGGTAACTGTTACAAGCTGCTAGTCTCGACACGGGTTGCGAGTCGAGAACCCTTAGTCTCGACTGGAGACTACAACACTCGCAAACAAACAGCACAACTCGAGACCAGCGTTTGCGAGTCCGATTGCGACTCGAGACCGTGAAGTCTCGACCAGACCATGACAACTCGAGACCTCCTTTGTTGCGACTCGAGATCTCTAGTCTCGACTCGAGACCAGCTACACATGCACACTGTTTGGACCTTGCACTGTTACGAGCCCAACTGTTTGGGCCGGATACTTGGACTTGTTTACATGTCTGCTATTGGACTGCTATGTAATACTTGTGTATGCCATGATTATATTTGCCACAATACATGTAGAACCTATGTGCTATATTCGAATACGAACCTGACTTGTATGATAACCATGTTAGGACGTGGTTGATCACCCTATAGCTTACTCGAACTTTTTGTGTATCTGCCGAGCAAACCAAGGTGAGTTCACACAGCCAAGGCATGGGTTCCCGGGTGGGAATGGGATTGGATGACTTATTGTATATACTCGGATGATAGAACCTAACGACAAGATACAACTAGACTAGTAACACCTATTGAACTGATCTTCGCACACCTGCCAAGGGTTGGCCGCGATATTATGACTGACTTCGCATACCTGCCTTAGGAAGGCCGCGAACTAAATTTACTAATCTTTGCACACCTGCCTGGGGGGCCGCGATATAAATAAACCTAGTCTAGAATACTTGGGAAGAACATCCCCTAATATCTTCGCATACCTGCCTGGGAGGCCGCGACGGAAACTGATACGATATACGACATAACGAACGAACATACTACTACTCACACTATACTATTACTGAACTGTTAACTGTGAACTCGCTCAACTAGTTGTTGACTCTCTGCTGCATGCCTTGCAGGACCTTAGGTACTTATGGAGCTTGCACAAGGAGGAGCAGGTCGTTGTGGGTATGGAACGTGAATGCTTATTAAACGTTTATGACATTTCATACAATATTATTTATGTTGGGTTTTACTTACATGCTTCCGCTACCTAAACAAAGTTTGGTTTGAACATCAATCGTATTGAATTGGGTTTTATGAATTACTTCAACTACTATACACTATGTTTGATATGATTGATGGCTTGATCCTGGTCATGTCACGCCTCCAAGCGGTGGTACTCCGCGTGTGGATTTTTTTGGGGGTGTGACACCATCTCCTGAACACGTATCTGAATCTCAATCAACTCCTTCAGGAGGAAGGAAGAAAGCTACTGCAAGCAGGAGGATTGTTTCTCTAAAGATAAAGAAGGTTACTCAAAAGATCAAGAAGCCATTGAAGATCAAGTTAAAGAAACCTTCCCAAGAACCTCGTAAACCACCATCACCACCACTTGAACCTATACCACATAAATCTCCTATACATTCACCACCACACCAATCACCTCCTAAACAACCAACACCACCAAGACAACCTTCACCATTCCATCTCACACCACCTCATTCACCATAACAAATTCATACCATTACACCACCACAAGAAACAACCTTACTTACATCTCAACCAATCTTGCAAACACCACCACCCTCACAACCAATTACTCAAACCTCACCTGGTTCTTCAGGGTACAGAGGTTTTCCACCCGTTCCTCCGAACTTAAGTATGGGGCTTGATGAGATTGGAGACTTTGATTTTGCGAGTAATGTTCATTTGAAGAATGTGGAAAGTAAAGTTGATCCTGTGATGGATGAAAACAAAAGATTGGCAGTTGAGAACAAAAAGGTGGCTGATCGTGAAAAGATTCTCGAGATGCGAGTAAAGAAGTTAGAGTCTGAAAACAAGTCTTTGTTGAAGAAGATAGATACCGATCAGACAGAGATTGATTTATTGAGGGTGAGAGTGGCGTAGTTAGAAGAAGAAAAGACTCGCCGAGATGAACAGAACAAATATTTTGAATTAAAGAACAAAGAGCTTGAAGCTGCAAAAGCGTTGAAAGAGCACAAATTCTATATGATGAACAAAGTGATAGAAAGTATGCTTGGGAAGTCAATAGAGCAAAGATTTGAAGAAATTCAAGTTGAAGAAGTCAGGGCTAAACGTCATGCTGAGATTGAAGCTCTAATGAAAGACAAAGGCAAGGGTGCTACAGGCAGTGTTGTAGTAGCTGAAAGATCAATCGTTCCATCATTAGTTGTTGAAAATACTGTTCCTATATCTTCCGTATCAGCAATCTTTGAAGAAAATGTATCACTTTAAGATATTGTTGTTGATGATGAGGAAGATGATAGCGAAGAAGATGACGATGAAGAGGGTGATGAAGAAGAGGATGATGATGATGATGAAAAAGTGTTTTCTGCGAGTAGTCATGGTTCTGGTGATGACAATGACGATGATAATCAGGGTGGTACAGGTGTAACTACTACAGAAGCTTCCAAAGAACAAAATGTTGATGACTTAATGAAAGATGATGCTAATGAAGAAACAGAGGGAGCTGATGGAGAGGGGGAGCATGGTGATGATCAAAACGTTGATCAAGTTGAAAAGTTGATTCTGCGTTTAGAACCTCATGTTGAAGAAGGTGAATTCAGGCATACTTACACGTTGAGTGAAATTCTGAAGATAACTCATGTAAATGAAAATGAGTTTAGGTTTGATTTTGAGGAAGAGC
The DNA here is from genome assembly GCF_002127325.2 of Helianthus annuus. NCBI lineage: Eukaryota > Viridiplantae > Streptophyta > Magnoliopsida > Asterales > Asteraceae > Helianthus > Helianthus annuus. The sequence continues at coordinate 48,040,732 of NC_035433.2, read as the reverse complement.
TGAATGCTTTCGACATCAACCCTCAACCTGAATATGAATACAAGTATGTGGAAGACGCTGATATGTATGACAGGGTTGAGGTTGAAGACTGTACTGATGAAGATATTCTGAATGAAGACACTTCTGAACTTCCAACACTGATGGAGTTCTTTAGTGAAGAGATCGGGATGAACTTAGAAGGAAAGTTGTTGAGATTCTTAAAGACAAGAACTTTGACGGTACTACAAAGGATCTTCTGAAAGAAGAACGTAAGAAATGGTTCAAGGAAAGCAATGAACGTAAATTCAAGCGTCCGTTGAAGTATTATCAGAGAGACATAAGTATTTCTTTGGGGGATATCATACGCTGGGGATTTCTACTGCAGGTTAATGCTTATGCAATTAGAAGAGAATGTGGAGTTCAATATTTTGAAAAATTGCATGATGTTATGTCCTTTCCATGGTGGGATGTGGATGAGTTATCGAAAGTAAGAACCTTGGGGTATCCTGTCAGGAAGAATGATATTGCAATGTGGGGTCTAATAAAGTTTGATGCTCTGAAAGACTTCAAACACTGGAAGCCTCATTACCAGAAGAGAGTTCAAAGGGTAGATCCAGTGACAGGGATTGAAGAGACTATTCTGAACGTGAAAAAGCCGAAAACGATGAAGAACATTCCAGTGCCCAAGATGGAACAGGAGTTCTACAAAGGTTTCATGGGCTGGATGTACAGTTGTATCTCTACTGAAGCAGTGATCACATATAAAGCTGGGAAAGAGATTAGTGAGATTTTTGTCTACGGCCCGATGTGGTTGGTTAACTGCTCAGCGAAGGATATTGAATGTTTATTCATCAACAAGATCCATTTCCAATCTGAAGACAGGGAGCAAGCTATGCAGTTTCAAAAAGTTGCAACTATTTGCTTTCAGAAAGGCATAAATTCTGAATGTAAATGGAATTCTAAATGGTGGTCGCTTGAGGAGAAAGAAAAGAAGAAAGCTAAACGAGAAAGGAAGAAACTTGATGAATACAAAGGGAAATGGATGAAGTTGCAGGCTGAGGAAGAAAAGAAAAAGACGAAAGAAAACGATAGGCTGAGGAATTTACTGAGAAAGAAGCCTAAACAAAGAGAAGAAAGGTTCAAGTCACTCTGAAGACCCGAAGACAAGACTGAAGACTCCGGCTATATCCAGGTGGAGTTTGTTAGTGCACGATGTCTAAAGCCTACGTCTTAGTCATAGTCATGCTTGTATAGGGTCTAGGGGTCAAATATGTCAGTTATGTATAGTGTAGGGGGCTGAATGTAAAAGTTATGATTTAAGGAAGTGATTCCGCTTGAAATGACATGTTGTCATTTCAAACTAAATCAGGAAGTTGTGATTCCGATCGAAATGACAGCATGTCATTTCAAGCGAAATCAGAACCAATATATATATATATATATATATATATATATATATATATATATATATATATATATATATATATATATGTGGGTCTGTTTCTCATTAGGTACCGATTCGTCAAGTTGTATACCGAACTGCTGCCAAATTTTTCAGTGATCAATTAATGAGAAACAGTGTTTAAAGTGATTTTCTGTCTATTTCTACTCCATTCTCTTTGATTCAAACTGTTTGTGTGATTCCGCCACATAAACAGTGGTATTTTGACTCTGATTAACTCATTAGATCGTCAATATCGATTCTACAATATAGGAACAAGATTTTCAACAACTAATAATGGAACGATTGATCTTTGAGCTACTGCAACACTGCCTGCAGCACCCTTGCCTTTGTCTTTCATTAGAGCTTCAATCTCAGCTTGACGTTTAGCCCTGACTTCAACTTGAATTTCTTCAAATCTTTGCTCTATTGACTTCCCAAGCATACTTTTTATCACTTTGTTCATCATATAGAATTCGTGTTCTTTCAACACTTTTGCAGCTTCAAGCTCTTTGTTCTTTAATTCAAAATATTTGTTCTGTTCATCTCGGTGAGTCTTTTCTTCTTCTAACTCTGCCACTCTCACCTTCAAGAAATCAATCTCTGTCTGATCGGTATCTATCTTCTTCAAGAAAGACTTGTTTTCAGACTCTAACTTCTTTACTCGCATCTCGATAATCTTTTCATGATCAACCACCTTTTTGTTCTCAACTGCCAATCTTTTGTTTTCATCCATCACAGCATCAACTTTACTTTCCACATTCTTCAAATGAACATTACTCGCAAAATCAAAGTCTCCAATCTCATCCAGCCCCATACTTAAGTTCGGAGGAATGAGTGGAAAACCTCTGTACCCCGAAGAACCAGGTGTGGTTTGAATAATTGATTGTGAGGGTGGTGGTGTTTGGAAGATTGGTTAAGATGTAAGTAAGGTTGTTTCTTGTGGTGGTGTAATGGTATGAATTTGTTGTGGTGAATGAGGTGGTGTGAGATGGAATGGTGAAGGTTGTCTTGGCGGTGTTGGTTGTTTAGGAGGTGATTGGTGTGGTGGTCAATGTATTGGAGATTTATGTGGTATAGGTTCAGGTGGTGGTGATGGTGGTTTACTTGGTTCTTGGGAAGGTTTCTATAACTTGATCTTCAATGGCTTCTTGATCTTTTGAGTAACCTTCTTTATCTTTGGAGAAACAATCCTCCTGCTTGCACTAGCTTTCTTCCTTCCTCCTGAAGGAGTTGATTGAGATTCAGATACGTGTTCAGGAGATGGAACATATACATCATCATCATCCTTCTCCTGTCTTTTTCTCTTTCTTAGCCGCTTCTCATTAGTAATCTCTTCTTGAATTCTTCTTAAACGTTCTGTTTCATCAACTTCATCTTCCGAAGAACTAGAGGAGCTCGTAGTGCTTTTGTTCACATCATCACCTTCTATATCTTCAACAACTTTTTCTTTCTGAGCATCAACAACAGCTTTATCTTTCTTTGCATTCAATGCCTTTAAATTCTTTAGCAAACTCTGAGAATTAGGCGATAAACGAACATCAATTTCAATATTAGTTTCAGCTTCAGTCTCAGCTTCAGCTTCAACATCATGTTCTTCTTCAACTTCAGCTTCAGGAACTGACTCTTCCACATCAGGCTCATCAATAAGCATAGTCTTTGCAACTTTCTTTTGGCGTTTCTTGGGCTGTGACGATGAACCCTCTTCCTTTTGCACTTCGGGAGTAACTTTCTTGCTTCTCTTCCTCGGTTCTTTCACAAACCAATCATTATGTGCACTTTTGAATTTTTCAAGAGCCCCTAACTCATCAGCAAAAGTAGCTTCTTTCATCTCCTCTTCATTCCTCCAGTTTTGGTGATTCACTGGATCTGGATCAACATAGTTTACATCTTTGATTAATGCAAAAAATTCAGCTACTTTTGTTGGCTCGGGATGATTCGGATGATATCTTGCTAGCTGCTTCAGAGAATCATTGCTCATGTGAGATAAAACCAACAAATCATTGTCTACATCTCTTTCAATATCAGAATAAGCGTGATCTATCAACATTTGCACAAATCTTGGATAAATCCAAGTTCTACTCTTTGTTGTGATGTTTTCAGCCATGTAGTGAAATACGATGTGAGAAAAATTGTATTTCTTGTTCAGAACCAATGCTGTAACCATATTCATCTGGTAATCACGCATTGCATCATATCCTCCCTTGCAATGGCTTAAAGCCTATAGTACTGAATGAACGATAAACTTGTAAGGCTTTTAAAACTTTGACTTCAAGTAGTTTGCGTTGTTCAATGCTCCATCATAGCCCATTCTCAGCATACATCCCTTGACCATTCTTTCAGGAAACATTGTTGGCGAGTTTGCATCATCCGGAAAATTCAAAACTTCACGAACAAGCGCCTCAGTAACAACAATTGTCTTCTTCTCATTATGCTGCTTCACAACTGAATGAATCACTTTGTTTGCTTCATCGTAAGTTGCATGCTTCCAGAAACGTTTAACATGAGACTTGTACACCAAATGTTGATCCGTAAGAGCTTTAAGAATTGGTACCCTTCTCATAAACTCCAGAATGCTGCTGAGTTTCGACAGCTCTATATTTCTATCCATATCAAAGTCACAACAGCTGTTGTGCAACGTATCAAATATCACATTCGAACCCTGCAACAAAACACAGTGCACAAAATAATTAATCACTTAGAAAAATTTTAGCATCAAACACTTACAAGCGAAATCACATGAAATGACAGGCATTTCAAGCGAAATTACAAGAAGTAATTTGGAGCGAAATCACTAAGTCACCAAGAAGCGGAATCAGATTAGTTCAATTGAAGCGGAAACACATAACAAGATTTGAAGCGGAATCACATAATGTCACATTGAAGCGAAATCAAACACATCACTGAAACATCATCTTGAAGCGTAATCACATCAAGTATTTTGAAGCGGAATCTCATGATCCAAGCAGAATCATGGTTGAACATTCAATACCTTTCAGATGATGAAATTGAACATGTTGTAGTGTTTATCAGTGAAATCCGAGTAAATGGTTATGTTTTAATTTCATTTCATTTTTACTTTCAAATTTTACCTAGATCTAAGTTTTATCAATTGGTTCATCGACAATCAAACATAAACCCTAGATCTGGTACAATCATCACTCAATACATGATCTACACAACAATTCGACAACACTAATATGATCTATGTTCAGTTTTGGCAACATTAAACACTAAAACGATGTTATCAGTCAAGAACATCACCGACAGCTCAAAATATACATGTTCTGGGTCAAATTTGGCCGATTTCTCACCTTTCCCATGTTACTAGTTGAGTAAACCAACTAATAACAACAAATCTAATAACAAATGGACAGCAATTCGACTTGAAAATCGAAGTTTAAGGGGTTTCGCTTGAATCGCCGGAGACAGAACTTTTGAAGCGGAATGAGATAAATGATTTGAAGCGAAATCAGATGGATATTTATAGGCCATCTGATTTCACTTGAAATGGTCATAAAAGTTGTTCAAGCGGAATCATGTATGAAGCACCCAAGCAGAATCAGCCATTTAATCATTTTCAAGCGGAATTAAAAACATACATTCAAAATTTTAACTTTTTATAGCATTTTTCTGATTTTTTACCGACACACCTAGTTAACCAAGTCCAAGTTAATGACCTTGGTCAACTGTTCAGCCTACCAAGTCTAACTTAATGACCTTGGTTGACCAGATTATGAAGTATGATGACTTTTTGATTTTGAAAGCAGTTCAAATTAATGAACTTTCGAACTTTTCGAACTTTCAGACATGTACCAGTCACTTTACAGAAACTCCTGCTTACCCAAACCTCATGAATTAGACATGTTCTGCACAAGACATTGATCATCTGATCCCCAACGTCCGTTGTCGAAAATAAGATGAAAATAAAATCTTTTTGGATTTTAGAATGAGACAAACAGAAATCTGTACACACAATCTTTTTGTGAGCATGTTAGGGGATCATATCAGCTGTCGACAAGACACAAGCACTGTTAAGCTTAATTTCAAACTCAGCTTTAAACAGTTCACATAGATTGTCGATATACTGATCCTCTTTAAATTTTCACAGAATTTTCAACCTGTTTGGGATACGGATTTAGTGTTTTAAGACTTAAACTTTTACATGTGTCCCACCTCAGTATATACTCCCGTATCCAGATCCCAATATTCAGTCTTACAGATGAGTATACCTAGATGATATCTATAATGGGGTGAATTGCTAGGCCGTGAGAGCTCAGGTCAGAACTTCCGTTCACCAGAGAGATGACGACTCGACTTTGGTGGGTTCCCTTGGAGAATCTTTTTTTACAACAGCACATGATTAACATTTTGCAATGTGTCATCATTTTTTATGCTGAGGGGAAGCTTTACAAGTAAAGCATATGCGTAAAGTATGATACGGGGACTAGTTCAGAATTTCCATTCAACAGAAGTCCCGGGATAATACCCAGATATCACTAAGCATAAAGACCTAGTATTTCAGAAAGAGGGATCTTTCAAACGAAATTTCGGGGGTTACCCATATATCCTAGAGGTGTTCCCCACGTAAAAGTAAGTAATTTTTATGTTTATATCCCAAACAAATCTACTAATTTTGTAAAAACCTATCGGCACATCATCAGCGAGACTGCTTAACGCATATTTAAACATTACATTTCTTTAGCGTACTGTGTCTGTCTAGCTGATGTACTATCATTTCCCCTATTATACACAAGCTCTTTTTCAGGTTTTCTATTGTTTTTGGATTTTTCAATTTTATCAGGTTTTTGTATTTTTCTGCGACTTTCTCCCCCTAAAAATAAAAACAATTTTTTGTGTTTTTTGTTTTTATCGAAAAGTAGAAAAACAAACTGTATAAACAAAATTGACAACACGACGTAGTTCACATCTGATCGCAGCCCTCCTCGGCTTCACATTCTTCAACCCTCCCAGAACGCAGATTTTTCATCCCATTTAATTTTAAAAGATAATAAAATCTCTTTTTATCAAACGGTTTTGTATAGAAATCAGCCTTCTGATCATCGGTGTGTATATGTTCGATTCGTATCAACTTCTTCTCGTGACAATCACGGATGAAGTGATGACGGATCTCTATATGTTTCGTTTTAGAATGTTGCACCGGGTTTTTAGTTATATTGATTGCTGCTTCATTGTCCACGAATATCGGTGTATCCAAAAATTGCAAACCAAAGTCGCGCATTTGCTGCTGGATCCAAAGGATCTGAGAACAACAGCTGGAGGCTGAAACGTATTCAGCCTCACAAGTAGAAAGCGCTAGAGAGGTTTGTTTCTTGCACTGCCAGGTAACAAGTCGAGTTCCAAAAAACTGACACCCAGCAGTGGTGGACTTAACGTTCTGCTTGCAGCTTCCAAAGACAGAATCAGCGAAACCTGTTAGTGAGAAGTCACCCGAGCGAGGATACCACATGCCGATGCTTGGGCAGCCTATCAAATACCGTAATATTCTTTTGACAATCGTCAGGTGTGACTACTTCGGACTCGACTGATATCTGGCGCAAAGACATGTAGGGTACATGATGTTCGGTCGGGACGCAGTGAGATACATTAAGGATCCGATGATAGACCGGTACAATGTCTCTTCCACCTTTACACCACTCTCGTCAGGGCAAATCCCATGATTCTGTGCTAGGGGGTTGCTGCTGGACTGCATTGGGCCATATCAAACTTTTCAAGCACGTCCTTCACATATTTTGTTTGGTGAATGAAGATTCCATAGGGCATCTGCTCCACCTGCAGCCCGAGGAAGAACTTCATCTCCCCCATCGAACTCATTTCAAATTTCTTCTTCATGACCTTCTCAAACTCTTTACACAGCTCGTCGTTGGTCGAACCAAAGATGATATCATCAACGTAGATCTGCACAATTAGGAGATGTCCTGCAACTTCCTTTGTGAACAATGTGCTATTGACTGTCCCTCTGGTTAACCCGTTGGCCAGCAGATGTTGGGAAAGCGTCTCGTACCAGGCTCTCGGGGCCTGGTGAAGTCCGTAGAGCGCCTTATCCAGCAGATAGACCTTGTTCTTGTGTAGTGGATCAGTGAACCCCGGTGGTTGTCCCACATACACCTCTTCTTTAATCTTTCCGTACAGGAAGGCAGATTAAACATCCAGCTGGTACACTTTGAAGTCTTTCCATGACGCAAACGCCAAGAAGATCTGAATAGCCTCAAGTCTCGCAACAGGCGTGTAAACTTCATCATAGTCGATGCCTTCTTACTGACTAAAGCCTTGTACCACTAATCGTGCTTTGTTCCGAACCACGACTCCTCTATCGTCTCTCTTACACTTGAAAACCATCAACTTTTGATTTTGAGGGAGATCTACTAGTCTCCACACTCCCAACTTCTCAAATTGTTGCAGCTCCTCCTGCATCGCATTCACCCAGCTATCTTCAGTCAACGCTTCTTTATATGTTCTGGGTTCGATCTGCGGAATAAAACATTTCAGTGAGAATTCTTCCTGTAAATGTGCAACGAACGAATAAAAACATGTAAGAGCTCGGTTGATTTGATCTCTTGTTTTAACACCACTTTGCAGGTCACCGATAATATTCTCTGAAGGATGATAAGACAAAGTTCGAGGCATAACGGTGTCAGGCACATCAACTTCCGATTGCAAGCTCGTTATGTCAAGATCACCGGTGTGATCCTCAGCTTCCATCATAGTAACGCTTGGTTCCTCGTCAAAAGTAGGAGCAGATTCCTCTTCTGAGTCGTTAGAGTTGTCAAATGTTGGAGCTGGTTCGTCTGGTGGTTCGTGAGCTGTTCCACTTGGACCGGCTTCGTGATCGTTCGTGCCACCTGTAGGAATGCTTGTATCCTCCTCGGGTTGTGAAACTACCAAAGGCCTTGGCACTTGATCTTGTGAACTAGATTGTTGTTGTTGGTATAGCATAATAAGTTCTTCAATTGTTGGCTCGGTCGGAAGATGAAACGACTCCCAGAGTTTATCATAATCGAACAGGAATCTTTGTTCGGGAAGTTGTGGTGAAGCAGTGTGCTTCTGAACTTGTATTACTTTTCCCAGGCAAGGTACGAACACCTTCTTCAATGGGCTCGCGTAACCTACAAAGAAACCATCATTGGACTTAGCACCAAATTTACCATTTTCATCAATAAAAGTACATGGAGACCTAAACGGCTCTAGAAATTCTAAATTTGGCTTGTAACGGTGTAGCAACTCAAAACTTGTTTTCTTATACTTCTTGACGGTGAGCACACGGTTCAAAGTGTAACAAGCTGCAGCCACTGCTTCGCTCCAAAAGAAGATTGGTAACTTGGAATCGGCTAACATCGTTCGAGCAGTTTCTATTAAGGTCTGATTCTTTCTTTCAGCAACGCCGTTCTGTTGTGGTGTATATGGCGCACTGAATTCATGAAGAATCCCCTTTTCATTGCAGAACTCGAGCATCTTGTTATTCTTGAATTCCGTTCCATTGTCACTACGTATTCTTCAGATAGGCAGCTTATACAGCGTCTCCATCTTTTTGAACAGAACCATCAACGACTCAAACGTCTGATCCTTTCTTTCCAAGCACACTACCCACGAAAACCTTGTATAATCATCAGTGACTACCAAGCAGTACAAATCACCACTGATGCTCTTCACATTGACCGGCCCGAAGAGATCCATGTAGAGTCTCTCAAGCGGTACTCTGATTGAATTCAGTAACTTCTGTGGGTGTGACTTCCGAGTTTGCTTTCCCTTCTTACAAGCTACACAATCATCAGAAAAATGAAAATTCTTTAAATTTACACCTTCGACTAAATCATTATGCACCAGAAAATTCATTATTCTAACATGAATGTGGCCCATCTTTCGATGCCACATAATAGACTCCTTTTCTGTTGCTTTCGTTTTCGACACAAAACATTGTTTTTGATGATTTGTTGGTGTTGCGACACTCATATCAAGAATATACAAGTCGTTCTCCCGTGGAGCGCGCAACAGCACCATATCATCAGGGATTTTAAACCCAGGTTTCAAAACCAAACATTCGTTTTTCATGAAATGCACAGTAAACAATTTATCACAGATTTGAGAAATACTAAGCAAGTTGTTTTCTAATTCTGTGATGTAGTTCACTTTTTCAAACGAAATGATCCCATTTGTCAGGGTTCCTTGGCCCATAATTCTGCCACCCTGATTTCCTGCAAAACCCACGTAGCCTTCGTTGATTGATTTTACGTCGTAAAGTGGTAAAAGCATCCCCGTCATATGTCTAGAGGCCCCACTGTCCATGATCCATTTGAAATGATTGACCTGGGCAGCCCCTGCAAACATTACATCAACTCATTCAAACAATGATACCCAAGACTTCTTGACTGGTGACACACTTCCAAACACTAAATCACACGGTACATCAATCTTTGGAAAGTTAAACGTGACATTCAGAACATCAGCTTTTACTTTTGGTTTTAATTCACTTTTGATTGGTGGAAACTCTGCAAGAAACTTATCAAGTTCAGATTCAAACTCAACTACATCATCTTTCAAAACCTTTGTTTCATTTTTCAAAATGTTTTCCATCTTCTTCTCCTCGACCGATGGTTTTGATTTCGCAAACCATGATTGATTTTCAAAAATTTTTGTTTTCGGATAAATCTTTGAAGTCATTTGAGAATTTGAAGATTCGCCAATCTTAAATATCGATTTTGGCTTATCTTCACACTTCAAAGATTCACCTCTCTTTAAGATGCGAAATTGTGAAACCATTGGTTTTTTACCCTTTTTGTCAACTGGTGACTTAGGTCGAGGTTTTTGAGCAACAGGTTTTACAGCGACAGGTTTTTCAAAAACTTTCTTGCATTGTTTTGCCATGTGCCTGATTTCATTGCAGCGATAGCAAACTCTTTTGTCATACTCGACAAAAGTTGATTTAAATGACTCCTCTTTCAGTTTCTTCGCCGCATTGAAATCGTCAACGGCTTTGTGACTAAAGATGTATTCTTTCTCATCATCCACACTTGGTCCAACAACAAAGACATCATTCATTTTATCATTTGGCTTAGCAACCTTCTTAGCCATCTTTTTCTCAAAACCAATTCCTTTGTTTTAAAAGTTGTTACCATTTTTCCTATTGTTACCATTCCCTTCCTACTCCTTTTCGCCAGAGTTGTTAGAACGTGACGTAACAAATGACTTTTTCAGTTTCGAAAAGAAATCTTTGTTGTTAACTTCAGCAATGTCAATTTCAACCAGTTTGAAAACTTTCTCAACATTTTCAATCTTTGCGTTCTGAAGCGGATACTCGAGATCAGAGTAAAGTTTGTCAGTTCCAATCATAGTGTAAACCACCATGATCGGATCATCATTCGCACTCTTGTCTGATTTCGGTATGAACTGGTCTAAAAAGTTACCCTCATCTTCAGAATCAGTAACAGACTTCTCAGAGTGAGATTTAATAACTTCAACCTCAGAGTTATCACTCTCTTCATCTAACACTTGGTCGACAACAGTCTTGATGACCTGTGACTCATTGTCTGTGTCGGATGCAGAGAATGTAACGTCAATGCTCTCTGGAAACTCTTCCTCAATTGTCCTCAGCTTGAGGTTCAATGCAGCTTCCACCCCATCTGGATACTTTTGAGTATAATGATTCCACATTGGGGGTGGAACGCTGTTAAAGACCGGTGTTGCACTGTGCTGTTGTGGAACAATCTGCTCAAGGACCTAGGATGACGCAACATAGCTCATCAATTTCTTATCAATTCGCTCATTTTCACTTTTAGTTAACTCTAACTCTTTTTTCAATGATGCGATTGTGTCAAGATGGAAATTAACTTCCACTTGTTTATCAAAAAGTGTTGCTTTTGCTAGTTTTGTTGCTTTATCATTTTCAACACTTTCTTTTTGAATCATTTTAACTGATCTGGCTAGTGTATCATATTCCTCTTTGACTTGTCCTAGATCATATTTTAACATGTCAGCATGTTGTTTCAATTCCTGAAACTTAGTGTCTTTTCCAAGACACTCCATGCACGGTTTTAAACAATTTTGACATGGGGTTTCAGACATTGAATCCACTTTCTCAACAACCTCTACTTCATGAGCAGTTTTCACTTCCTGTTTACCGACATCTTTGGACTCTTACTCAGACACTTTCTCAGATTTGATCTCCTCAATTCCCGACTCCTTATCCGACTCCATTTGAACTGACTCGGTACCGACAGACTCGGGTTTCACAAGTTCTGTGTCTACCTCTTTCAGTTTCGCCATGAGAGCCTTGTCAGCAATTTCTTTCAAAGTGTCTTCGGTCATTTCTTTTGTCACATCGATCATCTCCTCGACAGACTCTTTCTTTTCCTCATATCGTGGACACAATCCAGTCGTCGGTTCTTCAAAGAAACCTGCAAAAGATTCAAAAATTTTAGGAGGCATCATAGATCTCAATGAACTTGCTAATACCTCCTGCTCAGACTGGTAGTAGTAAACTTCTGCAGCTAACTCCTCAATATCAGCCACACTATCCACAGTGACATCGTCAACAACTACTTCAGGCTTTTCAATTATCTAAACCATCATAGCCTGTCCATCACTTCCAGGGATGTATTTATACCAGCTAAATCCCTCAACTACTTTCTCGTCGTCCTGGTTCACAATGAGAGCTTTCTCAGGTTTGTTCTCGATTTGTGGCCTTTGAACTACAGGTTGCTGATTCGGTCGGTGGAAGATTGCCTGTCTGTAATATTAATAATTCGTGAACGGGTTCTGATGATTATTCACTTATCTATTTGGGCATTCCCTTTTGAAGTGACCTCTCTCTTTGCACTTGAAACATGTTACTTTAGACTTGTTGAAACCTAGCTTCTGATCAGGTCCAGAAAGGCTGTTTCTGCCAGTGATCTCCATAAAGCGCTGCGCCCTCCTCACAAGACTAGCCATGCCCCCATTTAATATCTATCAATTCAAGCTCCTCCGGGTCGATCTGATCGTAATCCTCTTTGGTCATGTCTGGATTCCCGATCTTACCCGCTACCAGAGACTCATACGACTCTAACACGGAAGCCAACAATGCAATATGTTGTTTCGCAGCTGATTCAGTGAACTTATTTCCATTCTTGATAGTGACTGCAATGTTGCATTGGATCCCAGAAACATACGCCTGATTGTTTGAACTAGACGACTTTGAGGGGACGTCTGTTTAGTAGCTTTGACGTTTGGATCGTAGCTGACAAATGGCAAAGGCTTGTTTGTTTGTGGAGTATTTGATGAAGCACTTCATTTTGTGTCAGCAGTAAAACCAGTTTGTATCTTTGGGCTCTGGTTTGTTGTAACTGGAATACTGCCTCTGTAGTACAAAGATACATCTTGTTGAACATTCACTGAGTTCATCTTTTTTATTTTCAGCAACTCTAACTCGTGAGCTTCAATCTTTTCTATGAACGCACTAAGATTCAGATTTCCAAAATCTGAATTGTTTTTCAACATCATCAGATAAGTGCCCCACTCGTCATATGGTAATGCATCCGACAACTTACCAATCCATTCTTCATTCATCTTTTTGATTTCTAATCTCTTCATCTCAAGTACTAAATGGCAATATCTTTCGATCAGTTGCCTTGTAGTTTCACCCTTCTTGCCGGTAAAAATATCAAACTCCTTCTTGATCAAAGCCTTCTTGCTCTTGATCATGGACACACTACCTTGAAACTTTACTTTCAATGAATTCCAAATAGATTGAGCATTGTCCTCATGTTGCAACAACACTAAAATATCCTCTTTGATAGCCTGCTGAAGGATACTAATCATCTTTTTCTCGGCTTTGAAATCATTCTGTTCTGTCTCTCTCAGACTTCCAATACCCTTCACTATACCTAAACCATCAACCGGTGGAAAGTACTTTGCCTCAATCTTCATCCAGCATTCGAAGTGGTTAGCCTGGACCCAGTTCTTAAATCTGTCTGACCATCCTGCATATTCATCTATGTTCATCAGCTTGGGAGGCTTTTGCATCGTTCCCAATTCGTTTTCCATGTTGACGTTCTGAACAATACTTGCTTGATTCTGTCCTGCTGTCATACAACTGCCCGCGAAGAAGTTATAGAAATCTTGATTTTCCATTTTAGGTGACAATTACTGAAAAATTTTCAACTTTTTGAAAACATGTGACTTTGATGAAAATACTTGCTACACAAACTGAATTTCAGACGAAGTATCACGAACCATGATTTTAACACTCAAACCATGATTTTCAAACTTAAAATGTTATTTCAAGCGAAATCTAAATTTAAATCTCAAGCGAAATCAAATTTTAACTCTTCAAGCGAAATCAGTGTGATACTTTGGAGCGGAATCACAAGGTAATTCAAGCGGATTTACCAACTGGAGCGGAACCACTGATAATCCTCAAGCGGAATCAGATATACAAGCGAAATCACTGATTTCGCTTCAACAGTTCAAGCGGAATAAGAACTTTACACACAGAAAACTTGATTTCGCTCGAAATTCTAGCGGAATCACAAGAACCTTCGTTCAAGCAGAATCAGGTTATAGGCCATCTTTTACCACTTTTAAGCCGAATTTTAAGCTGATACTTTCAAGGGTTTGTTAAATGTCACTTTTACACCATATGTCAAAAACTCAGTCCATTTTGCCCGTGGAAATGTCCAGAAATCCAAAAAGTGTAGTAAAAAAGCTCTGATTCAGGTATTTTAGCTCATAACTGGCTCTGATACCAATTGTAGGATCGATATTGACGATCTAATGAGTCAATCAGAGTCAAAATACCACTGTTTATGTGGTGGAATCACACAAACAGTTTGAATCAAAGAGAATGGAGTAGAAATAGACAGAATATCACTTTAAACACTGTTTCTCATTAATTGATCACTGAAAAATTTGGCAGCAGTTCGGTATACAACTTGACGAATCGGTATGTAGGATCGTTCGTTGACCTGTTTGAGTCGTTCAGAGAAGTTCGTATCCGAATTAAGAGGCGGAAACTAATAATTCGGTGCTAATTAAGCTGTATTCACTTTAATCTTGCTGTTTTATTGATATTGAACACAAATACACGATCTGACAGCACTTCGGCAGAGTACCGGAACAATACACCATCAACTATGTGTTTATGAATCGCTCATGTGGACCTATATATAGACATTTTGGTCCGCTCATACGTACATGTTCATATGAGCGGTCCAACATCTTGACACATAAGCGGCTCAACAACAATGTTCATATGAGCGATCCTAAACTGGACTTGACACATAAGCGGTCCTAGATCATGTAAATATAAGCGATCCCTATACAATCTCCTGTTTCTAGGTATCCGTGCAATTTCCGATCTGTTCAATCTTCAAGACTCGATGTAAGACGTAGTCAGCAGACGTAGGTGCACTAACAGACTCCCCCTCGGATGTTGACGGAGTCTTGATAGAGTCTTCGCACATGACTATCTACAATCTTCATCAGTCGACAATCTGCCTCTGAAATATCTGTCGTTCCAAGAATCCTCGTTCTTTATCTTCATCATCAACACACTCTTCTTTCTTAAATGTTGATTCGGTGTCTTCAGACTCCCCCTCTCACACAGCTGGGATCGTAGTCTGGAATTCAAACTTTCACTGGTTCTAAGATCGTTAACAAGCTCCCATCGGGTTCCAGATCGATACCTGGCTCCATTCTCTCTCAGGATCAATATCTGGCTCAAGTCCTGCACAATCTCTACCCAAACATAAGTTTCTACAAATATTAAAACTTTTCAACAATTTAGAAACTATGTTGAACCAATACAGGAATGATTTTGCATTCAAGAAATGATTACTGGTTTTTATCAAAACAACTTTACCATTTACACATCCATACTCCCCAAACCAGTTCTTCAAGTTTAGCACTTTGAATTTCGAAAATCAGCATCTCAACACCAGTTGTCGAAAATCTTTTTGATTTTTCAAAATTTATGCTAAAACACACCAAAAATATTTTTGAATTTTCTGAATGAAAATAAATGCAGAAATGAAATATTTACAAACAATATTTTTGTGAGTTTGTGCAAGAGGATCATATCAGTTATGAAACATATCACAAACACCGTTAAGCTTGATTACATGTTAAGTTCTAAACAATTTACTTAGATTGTCAGTATGTTTGTCCACTTAAATTTTCACACAAACTTCAATTGATTCGAGATACGATATTAATGTTTTAAAGACTTAAACTTAATTGTGTATCACTCCACTTGAATATACTCCCGTATCCAGATCCCAAATATTCAGTCTTACAGGTGAGTATACCACAGATGATATCTGTAAAGGGGTAGATGCGAAACCGTGAGAGCTCAGGTCAGAACTTCCGTTCAGCAGAGAGATGACGGCTCGACTTTTGGTGGGTCCCCTTTAGAGGATCTTTTTTTACAACAGCAAAGATTATCAATTTTATTGTTTAATCAGTTTGCTGAGGGTGGCGCTTATGTTTCAAAGCTTTTTGCAGAAAGTATTATTCGGGGACTAGGTCAGTATTTCCATACAGCAGAAGTCCCGGGATAATACCCCAGATATCACTGAGCATAAAGACCTAGTATCTTAGAATACGGGACCTTTCAAACAAGATTTCGGGGGTTACCCATATATCCAAGAATAGTTACCCACGAATTAAGTAAGTTTGATTTAGGTTTATATCTCGTTTCAATTTACTAAATGTGCAAAAATCTACTGACACATCCGCAGTAAGATTGTTTATCACATTTTGACTTTCCAATTCTTTAGCATGCTGTGATAGTCCACTGATGTACTATCATTTCCTCATTTTTCAATTTTTATCATGTTTTTGGGTTTTTCAAATTTTCTGATGTTTTTGGATTTTCTAAAAATTCTTACTCCCCCTAAAATTCAAATACATCTAATGAAAATTGAAAACAAACTGTACAAAAACATGACAACTGATATCGAAACACTTCAATTCTCCATCCGTTTGGCTTAAACAATCAGAACTCCCCCTCACAACAAACTATTTTCCCATAATGATTTCAAAACACTTAAGTTTGTTTTAATCAGAATGGTTTTTTTCGGAAAATAAGTTTGGTTGTTTTTACCTTTTGTAAAATTGGGGCAAAATCATCACATTGTTTACCAATTTCATGAATGATAATTAAATCAAGTCCAATTCAATGACCTTGATTTAACCACTTGTAAGATCAACACCATTCCATCATCACATTGTTTACCAATTTCATGAATGATAATTAAATCAAGTCCAATTCAATGACCTTGATTTAACCACTTGTAAGATCAACACCATTCCACAACTAAAAACTTTCAAACCTGTTTTTCAACCAATTACCATCGTTTGGTTGAATTCTCAAGATGTCGATTCCTACTCCTCGCTTACAAACCTGGGAGTTCCGGCAAGTCCTGCAAAACCTTAAACACAGATTTAGAAAGATGCCGATTCATGATCCACAATACCATCTTGGGATCTCCGGCAAGTCAGGTTTTCATTCTTGGAAAAATATATCCACCCAAGCCCGACCTTCCTTGGGTGTAACCTCATCGTTTTCATTATTTCTTTCAACTGTCCTGTAAACCCATCCTTTGGAAGCATAAAAATCCTTAATGCTTTGAGCCTTACCACTGACCATTTTTCCAAAGATGCGTTTTACATTTCCGTTAAAAGTTTTTTCAACATCAATTTTCTTTTTGTCAGAATAAAACTGATTTGAAATTTCAACTTTTCCGATTTTAGATTTGTAATTTTTAGCACTTAGTGGCGGAAAATTCACATCGTCCACTTTCGGAACTTTTCTTACAATCTTTTTCTCAACACGTGGCTCCTCTGATTTTATGGAATCAGATTCATCACCAGACTTTTTACCTGAACCTTTTACAACCCATTTCTGATTTGTAGCATTGTCTATTCTTTTGGAAGCACTCTTTGAAGATTCTCCTTTTTCATAAGTCGAATTCTCAAAGCCTGTGAACTTCCGGGTTAACAGTTCAGTCTTCTCAACAATTTTTTCTTTCATTTTTCTTGAGACTTCTTGTTTTGGTCGAAATGTCTTTGGACAATCTTTCGCAACATGACCCACAGCTTTACACTGAAAACAAGATCTCTTTTCAACCTTCTTCGGATCTTCCTTCTTCTTCATGTCCTCTTGCTTCTTAGCAAGGAATTCTTGATTCGTTTGATTTCTGAAAGATTTTTCTTTTTCAGCTTCTGTAGTTTTTCCTGCAACAAACATTGTTTTTGGTTTATAAACTTTTTCATTTTTATAGTTTTTTGTGGAATAAAACCAAGACCTTTCTTTTTGTAATTACGATTATGGTTTGGTTTCTGTTGGAAACTATAACCACATTTGTAACCCATTTTCTTGTTGATTCTCTGTTGATCTCTTGAAGTGTATTGTTTAGGTTTTCCATTAAGATTAAAATCTATTTTTTCAGAAATATTAATTTCTGTTATTTTGAAAACCTTTTGAATCATTTCAAGTCTGACACTTCTTATTGGAAAACTCTCGTCAGGATATAATTTTTCAGAACCTTTCAAAGTATATGCCACTTTGACTGATTCATCATTCAAATTAGATTTTGAAAGTAAAAATTCTTTATCATAAACCCGTTTGTCCTTTTTGACTGTTGGCTTTAACGCACTGGACCCAGACTTTGACTCGGGTTTAGACTTCGGTTTTGATTCCTCATTGTCATCTGTGTCTAACACCTGATCGACCATACTTTTTATCAACTTTGACTCATGATCAGTGTCTGATGACGTACATGTGACAGCAATACTTTCTGGTAAGTTATCCGACGTCCCAGACTCCCATTTCAAATTGATCGCTTTATTGACTCTTTCTGAATTTGGTTTTCGAGGTGAATATCCATTTTCGACCGGGGGCGGACATCTGTTATAGGATACACTCGGTTTCTTACAAGAAGTCTTCAATATTTCTTCATCTTTTGTCACGGATTTTTCTTCTTCAAATATCTTCACTTCTTCAAATGTCTTCAAATCTTTCACCACTGGATAAATCCTGTCAACAACAAAAGTAGAACATGAGTAACTGTCTAATAATTTCTTAACTTTCTCAGTTTCTATCTTTTGTGTTGCCAACTCAAGCTCGAGATCTGCACATTTCTTTATGTTATAGTTTGCCGTATCAAGCTGTCTTAGGTAAGCTATCTTCAAAGTATTCATAGCTTCAGCTTGTTCACCATCAGAATGTGTATATTTGTTGATTTCTCTGTTCATTGTATCATACGATTCCTTCAACTTGTGAATGTTGTGCAACAGCTCATTATTCTGCTTAATCAAAGAATCACAGTTCATGCATTTATCTTGGACCATGACCGGTTCAACATCCACTTTAATCTCGAATTCAGGAACCTCTTTGACTGTCCTGCTTGAATTTAAAAATTGAGCTCTTCTTAATTTCTCAGCTTTTGCTTCTTCCTTCAATCTCTCTTCCTCTTCTGCCTCCTCTCTGTTCTTTCTTCGTTTTTCTTCAGCAGCTTCCATGACTTTTCTGCACCTTTCTCCACATTTTAAATCATAAGCATTAGCAAAGAAAGCATGAGAAGTATTTTTGGCCATAAAGTCTTTATCTGAACAGAAATCATCCCAAATAAATCCTTCAGCTAACTTCTCGTCATCTTGTTCAGCTAAACACACTTTGCTTTCTTTTGGAAGATACTTTTCCCAGGTAAAATTATCATATTTTCCCTGACTCACAACACATGCCCTTTTATCAACCACATCTCTCCCATGAGCCGTTTGTGCCTGATGCTGCTGTGCTGGTTGAGTGATTTGATGATAGATGGCCTTCTTGTGATAATCATTGTTTCCGAAAGGATTCTGGACACCGGTAGCTTCACGGTTTTTGCATTCCCTCTTGAAATGCCCCTTCTCTCTGCAACGAAAACACGTAACTTTAGATTTATCAAAACCTAAAGCTGAAACATTTGCATCACGAAAATCATCACGGCCGGTAATTTGTTTAAACTTTTCAGCACATCTCATCACACTCGCCATACACCATTTTATATCCATCAATTCCATTTCCTCAGCATCAATTTGATCGTAATCCTCTTTCGTGAGCATTGGATTACCGATCTTTCCTGCAACAAAACAACCATAAGACTCTAAAATCATCCCTAACAAAGACATTTGATTTTTAGCAATCTCTTCAGTGTAGTCTTGATCATTTTCAAGGCTTAATACAATGTTACACTGAAGTTTTCGACCATTCTTTGTTACAGAGATGTTAGGATCGAAAGATGAAAATCTTGTGCTGTTGCTTGATCCTTGAGATGCCGTCTTCTCAGAAGAATCTTTAACACTGTAAGCAGTTTCGATCTTAGGAGAATACTTTGTTGATTTAGTAGCACCATGCTTGTAGTACAGACTGATATCCTGTTCTCCATCGTAGTTCTTCATCCTAGCGATCTTTCTTTGCTCCATCTCTTGAGCTTCCAAATGCTTGATAAAATCTCCCAAGGTCATAGTTTTGTCATCTTTTCTGTTAGACCTCAGCATCATCAGAAATGTTCCCCATGTTTCGTATGGAAGAGCATCTGCAAGTTTTTCAACTAACTCATCAGTATCTTTCTTAATACCAAGTTTTGTCATATTTCTCACCAAGTTACAATATCTATCAATAATCTGCTTGGTGTTTTCAGATTTTAAACCACGAAACAAATCGAATTCTTTCTTCATGAGAGATTTTTTATTCTTAAGCATATCATCACTTCCAATAAATTTTGCTTCCAACTCTGTCCAAATTGAATATGCAGTTCCGTCATGTTGAAGCAGTATCAAAATATCTTCTTTTATTGCTTGCTGAAGTAGACTTACCATAAGCTTCTCATCACGATATTTCTTTTTATCATCTGAACTCATTTCTCGAAGAGTTTGCTGCACACCATTTTTAACTGGTCTAACATATGGCTCTTCAGTATGTTCCCATGCATCGAGATGATAAGCTTCGACCCAATTTCCGAATCGTTCCGACCACACGTTATAATCATCAATATCCATGAGTTTAGGTGGTTTCTGAGACGTTCTGGTTTCATTTTCAATCAAAGCATTCTGAGTAATCGAGACCGGGGTAGCAAAAGCGTTATAAAATTCAGAATCCATTGTTCAAATTGTTCACAAATTCTCAACAATTTCCTAGCTTTTAGAAACTGTTCAAATAAGTGGACCAACAAGACAAATTGTATAAGCGAACCGGCAAATGAGCGATCCAATCAAGTTACCAGATAAGCGGACTAGACAACGTCTGTTCGAGCGATTCGTCAAATAAGCGATCCAATGAATTTAATGAATAAGCGGTCCAGACAGTGTCCGTTCAAGCGGACTAGGAGATTGTAATATGAGCGGTCCAGAAAACTGTCAAATGAGCGATTCAAGTTTAAATTTACAAGCGATTCAGACGTTTTTCATTCGAGCGGTTCAGAAGTTTTTCATTTGAGCGGTTCAGAAGTTGTCAATTCGAGCGGTTCAGACAGTAAATTGAAGCGGTCCAGATGCTGATGTCACTTTTTGCGCGAATCCGAATGAACGAATCACCTAAAATCTTAGTTTCTACGTCGATTTTAGATCTGAAAACTTCAAGGATTTGTTAATTCATGATTCCGAGTGCACAGTGTGATTTTGAGCCGTTTTTACCGTGAAAAATTTTGAAAAAGTGAAGAAAGAGTAGAAAATCAGAAGAATTGCAGCTAAAATGGCAAGAACTCCTCCTCCTGTGCTCTGATACCACTTGTAGGATCGTTCGTTGACCTGTTTGAGTCGTTCAGAGAAGTTCATATCCGAATTAAGAGGCGGAAACTAATAACTCGGTGCTAATTAAGCTGTATTCACTTTAATCTTGTTGTTTTATTGATATTGAACACAAATACACGATCTGACAGCACTTCGGTAGAGTACCGGAACAATACACCATCAACTATGTGTTTATGAATCGCTCATGTGGACCTATATATAGACATTTTGGTCCGCTCATACGTACATGTTCATATGAGCGGTCCAACATCTTCACACATAAGCGGCCCAACAACAATGTTCATATGAGCGATCCTAAACTGGACTTGACACATAAGCGGTCCTAGATCATGTAAATATAAGCGATCCCTATACAATCTCCTGTTTATAGGTATCCGTGCAATTTCCGATCTGTTCAATCTTCAAGACTCGATGTAAGACGTAGTCAGCAGACGTAGGTGCACTAACACGGTACCTAATGAGAAACAGACCCACATATATATACTGGTTCTAATTTCGCTTGAAATGACATGCTGTCATTTCGAGCGGAATCACAACTTCCTGATTTCGCTTAAATGACAACATGTCATTTCAAGCCGAATCACTTCCTTAAATCATAACTTTTACATTCAGCCCCTTACACGATACATAACTGACATATTTGACCCCTAGACCCTATACAAGCATGACTAAGACTAAGACGTAGGCTTTAGACATCGTGCACTAACATTAGGTTTCAGTTTAGGATGTAGGCTTTGTTAAACCATATCACATGAGTTCCAACAATCATCTGGTTTACAAGACCTCATTCTGTCCGATCGTCCGATTTAGGCGTCTATTGTTTGACTAGTGGTTCGACTACTAGGTGCTGCATGATTTCTCTAGTTTGCTTGAGTTCTATTGATTGAGGATACTTTGCACTTCATGTGAGTACATAGTTCCCCTATTTTACTGTTTTCAATTGTTTTGGGGTGATTCATATGTACAAAACGATTTTCAAGGTTTAAACTATGGTTTTTCAAAAACAATTAAGATGGTTTATACAAAACTAATAACGATTTCAATAAAGTGAACAAACTTGTTGGTTGTAGTTACATAACAAAGACATTCATTAGCATTGATCAAGCCGACCAGTATTAGGTTATGGTACCATAGGATCTGACAAATACCGTTACTTTACTACACCCATGGTTATATGTGGGGGTTGTGGGTAGCGACTGAATCTGATGTTTGTTAACTTACCCTTTGGTGGTTTGTTAATTCGAGAAGCGAGAAGCGAGGTGATCGAGTCACGAAGGTTTGAATGTTGTTAGCGAGACGACCATAAATAGTTTTTCACAAATTAAAATGAGGATGATTTAAACGATTTTAACGAGTTAAACGATTTGGGTAAACGATTGGTTTTTGTTCAGTGTTTAAATAACGGGACGGATGTAATGTGATGAAAGCATGGTGGATACGCCGCTGGTACTTCCTCTATATAAGTGTTTTCAACATATTACATACCGTGGCGTTATTTAGTTCACTTGGGTAAACGATTTTGAAACAATGTCACACAAACGATGTTTTTTTCTAAAAGATATAAACCATACGAGTTTTTAACAAGTTTTTACAAGATGTTTTACAAGTTGGTTTTTCTAAACCAAATGTTTTCAGGTTAAGAAGCATGGCTACGATATTTTATAAACTATAACCATCTTGATTTGAGTTGGTTAACTTTGTTGCAATACCCTTTTCAAAACGAGGTTTGTATTTTGACTCTTGTAGTCTAATTAAGTACTGCAACATGTAAACGAAGCCATGAATCCGATACCCTTATAAAACCTATGTACTCGCCAGCATTTCTTTGCTGACTTTGTTTTTACATATGTTTCAGGTGATGTTGCTTGATGTGATATCTAGGATGCATGCGTCACATAGGATCTGGACGAGGCCTTAGTGACATAATAATAGTGATAGACGATGTAAAACTTGTATGTTCTATGTTAAGATAATGTTGATGTTTAATATTTTCAATAAAACGAAACACTTTTTGTATCCATGGTTATGAAACAATAGCTTCTGTTACAACACTCCCCGACGTTTCTGCCACGGTTTGTTGTCCTACGTGGTCGGGGTGTGACAGAAGAAGTTGGTATCAGAGCCAATGGTTATAGCGAATTAGGTTATTAGTAATGCTTTGACCTAGACTATAACTTTAGGACCCTAACGCAAGTTTACTTGTGTTTAGATTTTAAAACAATACCGTCACCTACCCTTAGGTGATAACCACAATAAGTTCGAATCCGCTTTGAAAACTAATCATCTGTTCTAGGATGATTGATTACTAGGTTTTGAACCCTCTGTTATAAGGTTTTGAACCCTTTAAGTTTTCAAAGTCTCGTCAAAGTTTGGGCCAAAATAATGTGAACACGTGCAATCTGGAAGAGTGAATGCCTGTACCCTGGGTTTTCTGTCTAAGGCTAGAGTGTTCGTACAAATCCACATAATCGGACCAGTCACTCTTACCTGGGAACTCTTGGGATGAGTGTTCACTTATAGGCGAACATGTCTTCTCGATACATTTGTTCGACCCATTTACTTTGATTAATCACTGCGTGTCCTTTGTTTGTTCGAGGTAACGAACAAATGATCGCCTTCCTTGTGTTTTGTTGGTATTTTCAATACCTCTTTTGCTTTTCAACCTCACTCGTTTCTCTTGTTTCCTTATTAGACAATGCCTCCTTGACGTGAAGCACAATCTTTCACTATTGAAGAAATTGCAGCCTTGGTTTCTCAGCAAGTGGCTGCTGTACTTCCAGGCGTTGTGACCCAAGTCCACGAGATATACAACAACAATAACAACAACAATGCACCGTGCAACTTCAAGAGCTTCAATTCTGCTAAGCCTCTAAAGTTTTCTGGGTCGCAAGGAGCAACTGCGCTCCTGCAGTGGTTTGAGAGTATCGAGAGCACATTCAGACATGTGCAGTGTCTGAATGCGCGGAAGGTTGAATTTGCTTCAAGTGTATTTGAGAAGCGAGCGCTTACCTGGTGGAATGGTGTTATGCGCGAAAGGGGTGACGAAGTGGCAGTGGCACAAACATGGGAAGAGCTTCGGGCTCTCATGATGAAAGAGTTTTGCCCCTGTCACGAAATCCGAACTTTGGAACGAGAGTTTGATGATTTAAAGTAAGATGGGGCTGAACACCGTGCCTATACGGATCATTTTGAGGAACTCAGTCTATTGTGTCCCACTATGGTTACACCTCTGGAAAAGGCAATTGAGAGATATATCGATGGTTTGCCCGATTCCATTCAGGATATTGTGACCGGCGTTAATCATACTACTGTCTGTCACGTAATCGAATTTTCTGCTACCCTGACTGAGTCGCAAGTCAGGAAGGATAAACTTACCCGTAAGGGGGACAAGAAGAAGTCGGCTGATTCTGAGAAGAACAAGAAAAAGGGTAAGGGTAAGGAAGGTGAGTCGTCAAAGAAGTCGAGGAAGCGAAAGGATGCTCAGAATTTTGCTGTTACAACACAGACTGCTCAGAACCCGCAGAACCCACCGGCTCAGCCACCTGCGAAAAAGGCATATGCTGGTACTGCACCTCATTGTGCACGCTGCAACGATCATCACGTTGCACAACAAGCTTGCAAGCAATGCACAACGTGTGGAAAACTTGGGCATTTGGCCAATATTTGTCGTCTGGGACAAAATCAGGTTGCTCAGGTTCAAGCTCCGGTTCAAGGGAATGCTGCGAGATTCCCACTGGGTTCATGTTTCAACTGTGGAGAGTTTGGTCACTTCCGCAACAAATGTCCAAGACTGGTGAATGCAAATGCGAATGCTAATGCAAACCCGAATGCGAACATCAACGTCAATGTGAATCCAGCACGTGGACGAGTGTATAACATCAATGAGGCAATCAATGATGCAGCAGTGAAAGATTAGTATTTTGTAATTCCTCTGGTTGTTATCTTTTAACATTTAAAGACAATGCGGTTGTTATATAAATAAAAATTTATGGTTTTTATTTTTGTGAACCAATGCAATTGTATGGATGTTTGATGCAACCTTATGATGTCAATACAAAAATAAACTACTCGTGTGGTTTTGTCATTTTTATGATCACTTGTGATCTCCCCAAGAACCTTAAACTCTCGTTTCTTTTAAGAAACAAAATCCCAAAGTTATTTGAGAAAAGGATATGTTGCTTTCCTAGCACCTGTCACTAAGGAGAAGGACAAGAGTAAGTGTATTCAGGATATTCCGATTGTTCGGGATTATCCAGAGGTGTTTCCTGATGAACTGCCTGGTTTGCCTCCAGTTCGTCAAGTCAAGTTTTATATTAACCTTGTACCCAATGCCAACCCAATTGCAAAAGCGCCTTATCGTCTTGCACCGTCGGAGATGCAAGAGTTATCGAAGCAGCTTCAAGAGTTATTTGATAAGGGATTCACCCTTCCGAGCTTTTCACCCTGGGGAGCTCTTGTCCTCTTCGTGAAAAAGAAAGATGGGTCTTTTCGAATGTGTATCGATTATCGTGAGCTTGAGAAGCTTACCATCAAGAATCGATATCACCTACCTCGAATCGATGATCTCTTCGACCAGCTGCAAGGTGCTACATGCTTTTCCAAGATCGACCTGCGTTCTGGGTATCATCAACTTTGTGTTCTCGAAGAAGATATTCCCAAAACTGCTTTCCGAACAAGATATGGGCATTATAAGTTCACTGTCATGCCCTTTGGTTTGACAAATGCTCCAGCCATCTTTATGGACTTAATGAATAGGGTCTATAAACCTTATTTAGACAAGTTCATCACTATGTTCATCGACGATATTCTTGTCTATTCAAAGTCTCGAGCCGAGCACGGGCAAAACCTTCGCTTAACATTGGAACTCCTGAAGATGGAACAACTTTTTGCTAAATTCTCCAAGTGTGAATTCCGACTTAAAGAAGTTCAATTCTTGGGTCATATAGTCAATGAGCAGGGTATACATGTGGATCCATCCAAGATTGTTGCTGATGTGTGTAAAATGCAACATATAAAACACATCAATTAAGGCATAAAACTAACCCTTTTTAAGTACTAATGTTGGAAAAATAGTGTTTTTGTCTTCCTTTTGTATTTTCAGGATGAAATGAGCTCAAAATCACAAAAGAAGCAAAAAGACTACTAATTCTACCATAAATACAAGAAAAGGAACAAAAGTGGACTGCCCGGACCCTCAACGGCATCTCCCAAGGCAAAAGAGAAGAAACAGAGTCTGAACACGCCCCGTGTCCAGCGAACACGGGGGCGTGCCCAGGAAGCAGCATAAAAGACAAACCAGTAGAAGCTTCCATTGCCCACCACGGGGCCGTGTCCAGCGAGCACGGGGGCGTGGTGAAAGTACAGCAGGCGCATTAATTGTAATTCGCAATTACAATTAATGAGGAGAGAGAGTGTCAGGCGGGCACGGGGCCGTGTCCAGCGGACACGGGGCCGTGTCCAGCCTTCTGTTCAGCCTATAAATAGAGGAGCTTGGCTTCATTCTCTCTCATCCCTTGGCACACCACCTCTCTCACACCTCATCCACCACCCACCACCACCATAACACCATCATCCACCACCATCATCCATTGTCCATCGTAGAGTGTGTGAGTCGTCTCGGGATCCAAGATTGATCGTAAGAGTTCTTGACAATCAAGGCCATGTTTGCCTAAGTCTCTTACATCACTTGGTGAAGACAAGTGTTTAGTATAATACTTTTTATTTTTAATCTTTTGCACTTTTTATTTGGTTTTGTATTAATGACTTTAATAACTAGTTACTTATGTTGAAGGTGATCTTTCCTTATCGTTTGTCCGTGGTGTCTTGGCATTATTTTACTGTCTATATAAAATAAAAGATTTTCACCATTCATATCTCCACGGTCTATATGGAGGTATGTTGGCTACCTGGTCGGGGGTTAAGGGAACGGTTTGGTAAGGGTCTTGCCCTTGTTCAGCGTTTAGAGGTCCTGCTTGGGACCTGGGTCAAATTTAGTAGGATCTCCTTCAATGCCCATAGGTATTGGATGGCGGGGATCCAAACTCTTTGACCCCCTCATAAGTTAACTACTATTAATACTATAACCCGGCTATTTAGGACTGTATCCCTGCTGACTCAGACTACTTAGCCGAGGGTAACGTCACCGCCAAAAGCGGGGCCTACCACAATTTGCATTAATAACTTAATTCATTATCTTTCAATAATCCGACCCTTTAGGATTGTATCCTTGCTGACTCAAACTACTGGGTTGAGGGTAACGTCGCCTTCAAAAGAGGGGCCTACTACAATAACTAAGATAATCTCTTAAACAAGTGCAAAAGTGCAAAAATAATCAAAGGTTATACTAATACACGTGTCGGATCCAAGTGATTCATCTTGTCTATCTGTTTTTATTTTATTTTTATTTTCAGCATTTAGTTAGTTTTTATTTTTCTTAGTTTAAAACATTTTTCTAACCTTTTTGATTTGATTAGACGTTGAGGATAAACCGGTATTAAAAGCTCTTGTGTCCTTGGACGACCTCGGTATCTTACCAACACTATACTACGACCACGATGGGTGCACTTGCCCATATGTGTGTTTAGTGTTAGTGAATATCGTGTTTTATAAATTTAAAACTTGGCTAAAAGTGTAAAAAGGGCTTAAATATACAACTAAAAATATAACACACTTCACGCACATCAAGTTTTTGGCGCCGCTGCCTGGGACACAAGGATTTTAAGAAAGTTAGGAATCAACGGCCTAATCATATTTTTATTTTTCTTTAATTTTTTTGGGATTTTTTCTTAGATTTTCAGCTTCTGCAGAGCTCAGCACGGGGCCGTGCCTGGTCGGACACGGGGGCGTGCTCAGCAAAGTTACTGGCAGTTTTTGTTTTTCAAGTTATAGAAGGCTGACCACGGGGCCGTGCCGGTGCAACACGGGGCCGTGTCCAACTTCCAGTAACTGGGATCTGAAAAACAATCACTGTATTTCCGACCACGGGGCCGTGTTCGCTCAACACGGGGCCGTGGTGAACCTTCTGACCGACATTCTTTTTTGTTTTTATTGCAGGACTTGGAACCCGACGCCATCCTCACATAGTGTATGAGCTCCAGTTCCAATAAAGACATAAAAGAACCGCTAGAAGAACCCGAACGCTTTCTCAGAAAAAGGTTAAAGCCAAAAACCAAGAGAAGGTTTCTGGTGATCCACCCCCAATGGCGGACCAACGTACCCTTATGGATTATCTACGGCCCACCGTAGGTAATCTAGGCGCCGCTATCAATGCTCCGAATGTCGAAGCCAATAACTTCGAACTTCGACCGCATTTGATACAAATGCTCCAAAACTCCGCAACCTTCCACGGGCTTGCGGACGAGGATCCTCATCTACATATAACTAATTTCTTAGAAATATGTGATACCTTTCGGATCAATGGAGCATCAAACGACGCCATACGCCTCCGTATGTTGCCGTTCTCACTAAAAGACCGAGCGAAAGCTTGGCTCAACACCCTCCCAGCTGGATCGGTAAACACCTGGGATGAACTAGCCCAAAAGTTTCTATACAAGTATTTCCCTCCTTCTAAAACTGCTAAATTAATGGCTGAAATTAACACATACTCGCAAGAGGACGGGGAATCCTTATATGAAACATGGGAAAGGTTCAAGGAGCTATTACGCAAGTGTCCCCATCATGGCCTCGCAATATGGCAACAAGTATCCACTTTCTACAATGGATTGTTGCCACACACTAGGCAGACACTTGATTCTAGCTCCGGGGGACTTTTAGGTAATCGACGCCCACACGAAATATATAATCAGATTGAGGAAATTGCTCAAACCAATTTTCAATGGCACACTCCCCGGGGAAATAAGTCTATCGCCCCGGGCGCCCATAAGGTCGACGAAAGCACCTCTTTACAAGCCCAAATCGAGGCCCTTTCTTCAAAAATAAAAAAATTAGAAATGACAAAAACAGTCTCGGTTATGGCTTGTGAAGGGTGTGGTGGGTCACATGAAAATTGGAGTTGCATGAAAGAAATGGACGATCAACAAGAAATGGTAAACTACATTGATAATAGACCTAGGCCGTCGGGTCCTCCAACGGGAACTTACAACCAAGGATGGCGAAACCAACCAAATCTTGGTTGGAGGGAAACCGGCAATAGTAGTAACCAACAAACCCAACGAACAAACTTTCAGCAATCAAGAAATGAGTCACAAAATTTCACTCAACAACAAGGTGGACGAGAAAGGCTCGAAGATACTATATCTCGCCTCGTCTCCGACACTGATAAGAAAAACTCGGAAAGATTTCTACAATTAGAATCTAATTTTAGGAATCAACAAGCTAGCATTCAAAACATAGAAAAACAAATAAATCAACTAGCACAAAATTTTTCCGAGAGACCGCAAGGCGCATTACCTAGCAATACCGAAACAAACCCAAAGGCGCAAGTTCACCTCATCACACTACGAAACCGCACCGTAGGGCCCGCAGAAGTACCTCCACCAACGGAAGAAACAATGCCAACACATCTGCAGGAAAAGAACTCTCCCCCATCACCAGAGCCTACCAAGGCTCCTCAAGTTCCGTACCCCGGTAGGTTAATTCGTCAAAAGACCAATGAGCAATTCGCAAAATTCGAAAGTCTGTTAAAACAATTGCATGTCAATATTCCTTTTATCGAAGTCCTAACCCAAATGCCCAAATACTCTAAATTTATGAGGGACTTCCTTACACATAAAAAGAAAATTGAAAATTTACAATTAGTTAATTTAGGCGAAGAATGCTCTGCCCTCGTACTCAATAAACTACCCCAAAAGAAAATCGATCCCGGAAGTTTCACGATTCCATGTTCAATAGGGGAATCACCCGTTCGCAATGCCTTGGCCGACTTAGGGGCTAGCATTAACCTCATGCCCTCATCGATGTTCAAAAGGCTTGGCTTGGGAACCACGAGCCCTACAAAAATAAGCATACAACTCGCTGATCGATCAGTCAAGTTCCCACAAGGTGTCATCGAGAATGTCTTGGTAAGGGTAAGCAAATTCGTTTATCCCGTTGACTTTGTCATACTCGACATGGAGGAAGACACCGAGGTCCCCCTTATCCTAGGGAGACCCTTCCTTGCCACAGCACAAGCAGTGGTAGACATGAATGAAGGGACACTGACTTTGAGGTATGGGGACGATGAGGTGAAGTTCGGAGTTGGGAAGAAAATAGAGGACGACGACCCAGTCAATTACATGAAGGTTATTGATTCAAGCTTGGATGCCGCTCTCCGACGGTGTAACTTGGGAAGCAAGGCACTCCACTCAGGAGATATATAACCAGGAATCGGGTCTAGCCAAGGACCCTTATAAACGTGGCGCACCACGGAGGCATTCCGCGGATCTATCCTTAGTTTAGTTTAGTTTAATCTTTTAGTTTTTGCAGAATAAAACACACTCACGGTGGTAATGGATGAAAAAGGGAACGAGAAAAATGGAACCATGCACGAAGAACAGAGCAACCCGACAAAAATCTCCATCACAGAAGGCTCAACACGGGCCGTGCTCAACCAACACGGCCCCGTGCTGAGCCCCTGCAGAAAATCACCCAGTTCAGGTAACTGGACACGGGCCGTGTTCAGCGGACACGCCCCCGTGTCCAGGCTTCTGTTTCAATTCTGTAATTTTTTGTTACTGGCACTTGACCACGGGGCCGTGCCCGGTGAACACGGGGCCGTGTCCAGGATGCCAGTAACATAAATCTTTGCTTTTTAACCCACTTTTATACATTCTAATCAACCAAAAACATTATTTTTGGACACATTGAGGACAATGTGTAATTTAAGTGTGGGGGGGATGCTAAAACCTTTGAAATTTTGCAAAATCCTAAACACAAGCCTTACACAAAACTCTATTGGAACCGCTAAACACCCCAAATTTTTTCAAAAACTTTTTCATTTTTTTTATTTACTTGTCTTAGTTTAAGTTGGGAATAACAAGTTCTAAAAAGGTTATATTTTTACAAGTTTACAACCGATAGCGTCGTGATAAAAAAGGAACCAACATAAGAAAATTATGAAACGGCATAACAAGTCTAGTTTAAAATTCGATTATATATGCTTGGTCACATTAAAAACCCATTCCCACAAAAGTGAGTTTTGAGCCTTTATTGAGCACAAAAATACACATATTTAGATTAAATGCTCATTTTTCGTTTCTTGTGTGAATAGTCATTCGGTCCTTACAAATCTAGAACTTGCCACGACGATACATTCCCGGTCCTTACCAACTTAAACCCAAGTAAGTAAATGATGGAGGCATTAGGACTAACCATTTTTCTTTCAAAACCATTATTTTTCATTTTTTTTACCTACCCAAAATCCCCCTAGATAGCCCCTTTGAGCCTAAACCTTTCATTTCATTACCCCAAAACCCTTTTTACCCACCAAAAACCTTTTTATTTATTTTTTTTTAGTAACAAGTTCGCTTTTTCGTAAACATCGCCTTTTTATGTGACGATCGAAAAAAAAAAAAATGATGAAGTCAAAAACAAACAAAAGCTATAAAAGCTTGTTTGGAAAAATACTTCAAAATAAAAAGTCACTAAAAACAAGGTACTTCACGAAAACCGACGCTTGTTACGATTTTCGCCCTTTTTACTAACCACTAACCAACCACCCACCTTTAAACCCAAGCCTTCACCCCAAAAGTCCTCGTGATATTTACAAAGGTAAAAAGTTAAAAAGGAGGAGGATTGATTGCTTGGCAAGCCTATGGAAGACGTAAGTTCCGTGCCACTCTCGAGTGATTCACTAAAAATATACACCTTCGGCCGAGTGTTGAGTGATCTCCCGTGAGGTATGTGAACTTGTATATAAATGGAATTTTAATAAGGCATGCTATGCCCAAATAAATAATTCATCTTATAAAACGTTCAAAATAAATCATAACGAATAGGATTGTAAATGAATAAAAATAAAACCTATAAAAACCTTGGATTCCCGACACTCTAGGACAAGCTAAAAAAACTTCTCTTCTACCTATTCCATTTGGGAGTGTAAGCCACATTTAAAGAGTTTTGCTTGAGGACAAGCAAAAGTTCAAGTGTGGGGGTATTTGATGTGTGTAAAATGCAACATATAAAACACATCAATTAAGGCATAAAACTAACCCTTTTAAGTACTAATGTTGGAAAAATAGTGTTTTTGTCTTCCTTTTGTATTTTCAGGATGAAATGAGCTCAAAATCACAAAAGAAGCAAAAAGACTACTAATTCTACCATAAATACAAGAAAAGGAACAAAAGTGGACTGCCCGGACCCTCAACGGCATCTCCCAAGGCAAAAGAGAAGAAACAGAGTCTGAACACGCCCCGTGTCCAGCGAACACGGGGGCGTGCCTAGGAAGCAGCATAAAAGACAAACCAGTAGAAGCTTCCATTGCCTACCACGGGGCCGTGTCCAGCGAGCACGGGGGCGTGGTGAAAGTATAGCAGGCGCATTAATTGTAATTCGCAATTACAATTAATGAGGAGAGAGAGTGTCAGGCGGGCACGGGGCCGTGTCCAGCGGACACGGGGCCGTGTCCAGCCTTCTGTTCAGCCTATAAATAGAGGAGCTTGGCTTCATTCTCTCTCATCCTTTGGCACACCACCTCTCTCACACCTCATCCACCACCCACCACCACCATAACACCATCATCCACCACCATCATCCATTGTCCATCGTAGAGTGTGTGAGTCGTCTCGGGATCCAAGATTGATCGTAAGAGTTCTTGACAATCAAGGCCATGTTTGCCTAAGTCTCTTACATCACTTGGTGAAGACAAGTGTTTAGTATAATACTTTTTATTTTTAATCTTTTGCACTTTTTATTTGGTTTTGTATTAATGACTTTAATAACTAGTTACTTATGTTGAAGGTGATCTTTCCTTATCGTTTGTCCGTGGTGTCTTGGCATTATTTTACTGTCTATATAAAATAAAAGATTTTCACCATTCATATCTCCACGGTCTATATGGAGGTATGTTGGCTACCTGGTCGGGGGTTAAGGGAACGGTTTGGTAAGGGTCTTGCCCTTGTTCAGCGTTTAGAGGTCCTGCTTGGGACCTGGGTCAAATTTAGTAGGATCTCCTTCAATGCCCATAGGTATTGGACGGCGGGGATCCAAACTCTTTGACCCCCTCATAAGTTAACTACTATTAATACTATAACCCGGCTATTTAGGACTGTATCCCTGCTGACTCAGACTACTTAGCCGAGGGTAACGTCACCGCCAAAAGCGGGGCCTACCACAATTTGCATTAATAACTTAATTCATTATCTTTCAATAATCCGACCCTTTAGGATTGTATCCTTGCTGACTCAAACTACTGGGTTGAGGGTAACGTCGCCTTCAAAAGAGGGGCCTACTACAATAACTAAGATAATCTCTTAAACAAGTGCAAAAGTGCGAAAATAATCAAAGGTTATACTAATACACGTGTCGGATCCAAGTGATTCATCTTGTCTATCTGTTTTTATTTTATTTTTATTTTCAGCATTTAGTTAGTTTTTATTTTTCTTAGTTTAAAACATTTTTCTAACCTTTTTGATTTGATTAGACGTTGAGGATAAACCGGTATTAAAAGCTCTTGTGTCCTTGGACGACCCCGGTATCTTACCAACACTATACTACGTCCACGATGGGTGCATTTGCCCATATGTGTGTTTAGTGTTAGTGAATATCGTGTTTTATAAATTTAAAACTTGGCTAAAAGTGTAAAAAGGGCTTAAATATACAACTAAAAATATAACACACTTCACGCACATCAGTTGCTATTAATGACTGGAATACACCAACAACACCTACAGAGATTCGATCTTTTCTTGGTCTTGTTGGATATTATCGTCGATTCATTTCAAACTTCTCAAAGATCGCGGTTCCACTAACTGCTTTGACTCAGAAGAATAAGCCTTTTGAGTGGGGACCCAAACAAGAAGAAGCATTCCAAAAGCTATCTGATCTTCAAACTCGTGTTCTTCAAGCTCAGTAATTTTGTGTTTCACAAAATTTGATGGGTACGGAATTACCACATCGGCTTGAGCTTAAACTCGAAACGAAGGACGATGGGTTGCTCTATTTCAAGGATCGTTTGTGGATTCCAAAACAAGGCGATCTTCGCACCTTGGTAATGGACGAATCTCCTAAGTCTCGATATTCTATCCATCCTAGTGTTGATAAAATGTACAAGGATCTTCGTACTAAGTTCTGGTGGCCTGGTACGAAGAAGGATGTTGCCTTGTATGTATCTAAATGCCTGACTTGTCTCAAAGTCAAGGCTGAACATCAACGACCTTCTGGTTTGCTTGTGCAACCAGAGATACCGGTTTGGAAGTGGGAGAGCCTTGCGATAGATCTCATCACTAAGTTACCGCGTACGTCTAAAGGTCATGACGCTATATGGGTTGTTATCGATCGATTAACGAAATCAGCTCATTTTATCCCGATTCGCAAGGATCTATCTGCCGATAAATTGGCAAAGATTTATGTTGATGAGATTGTATCACGACATGGTGTTCCTTTGGATATCATTTCTGATCGTGATGCTCGATTTTCATCTCATTTCTGGAAGTCCATGCAATCTGCTTATCTCATTTCTGGAAGACCATGCAATCTGCTTTGGGAACCCAACTGAATCTAAGCACTACTTATCATCTCCAAACAGATAGTCAATCTGAGCGAACGGTTCAAACTTTGGAGGTTATGCTTAGAGCATGCATGATAGACATGGGTGGTAATTTGGATTCTCATATGCCATTGATCGAGTTCTCTTACAACAATAGTCATCATGCTAGTATTAATATGGCACCATTAGAAGCTCTCTACGGTTGAAAATGTCATTCACCTGTCTGTTGGAACGAGACCGGTAAAGCTCAGCTTACTGGACCTGAACTCGTTCTAGAAACAACAGACAAAATCAAGAAAATCCGCGATAATCTTGTGACAGCTCGAAGCCGTCAAAAGAGTTATGCGGATATGCGACGCAAGCCCTTTGAATTTCAAGTCGAAGATCGTGTCCTACACAAGGTTTCACCTTGGAAGGGAGTGGTGAGATTTGGAAAGAAAGGAAAACTTGCACCTCGATATGTGGGACCATTTAAGATTGTGGAAAGAGTTGGGAAGGTTGCCAATCGACAAGAGCTACCTTAAGAGCTTGGGAATATTCACCCGACTTTTCACATGTCCAATTTGCGAAATTGTTTAGCTGACGCTGATCTTCACATTCCTCTCGACGAGATCCGAATATATGAAACGATGCACTTTGTCGAGAAACCCGTGGACATCGTGGACCGTACTTTCAAACAGTTGAAGAAACAAACGGATTCGATTGGTAAAAGTTCGCTGGGAATCCAAACGTGGCCCAGAGTTTACTTGGGAACGTGAGGACCAGATGAAGGCGAAATATCCGCATTTGTTTTCACAAGCTTCCTCTAGTTAAAATTTCGAGACGAAATTTCCTGAAGTAGGGGAGACTGTGACAACTGTGTTCTATAATCATTGTACAATGTAAAACAATGTTGGTTATCAATAAAATATGTGCTTTGGTGTTACTATATGTGTTTTTGTGTTATTATGTGTGAATTTGTGTTTGGTTATTTTGCAATTCAATTAGATTCCAATTTCAAGCTCTAAATCGCTTTCTGGAAGGTTATACGCGCACGAATGCGTAAATATAACCAGTTTAATGCAACAAACACTCCGGAATAGTCAAATAGGCTTAACATACCTTAAATAACCTCCACATAACTTAGAAATAAGTTTTGGATGGTTTGGTGTGTTGAAATCAAGTTTGTTCGATCGCAGGGACTATTTTTGTCAAACTGCGAAACTATACCGATTTGTATAGTAACGAACATTCCGGAACTTGATCATATGTTAAAAATACCCTAAATAATCTTTACGTAGCTTAGAAATAGGCTTGAGGGGTTCGGTATGCTAAAATAAACTTTATTGATCAATAGGGACTAAAAGCGTCAAAAAGTGCACAAGTTTGCATTTTCGCGCATATCTTACGTTCTGAATATATCCGGACATCCAAAAATTTATGTAAGCATTAAAATACTTTATTTTAATGTTTGGCATGATAAAATTCCATTTGTCGCTTAATTTGGATCGTTTTTGCGTTCGTTACGACTTCCGTCGTAATTAAGCGAATAACGCAACCGTACGACCAAACGAACCGACATCCGAGATATTTTTGAGCATGATTTGAGTTCCCTATACTTTAAATTTATTTTAGAGCCTTGAAATGGGGTTAACGGGGCTTAAAAGTTCAAAGAAATCAAGTTTTACAAATAGAGGGACCATTTTTGAAATTTCTGACCAGATCAATGAACCTAGTCCATTTTGAAGTGTTGATGGTTTTAACCCATGGTTTTGCAAAACCATGGGCTGGTATTCAATGAACCTAGTCCATTATGACTCATATTAGGGGCTCCCATGGTTTTAGAAAACCATGGGCACACATGTAAGGTCCAGATCAAAGCTCAGTTTTCGATGAACGATCTTAACGGTTCTTGAATTCCTATAAATACCCACCCTCACTTCCTCCCAAAGCACACTTGAATCTGATTTTGGCTCTCTAAGTTGAAGTTTATGCTTCATACCTGAGAGTAAATCGAATCAAGAGCTTGCGAGGACCTTCTGTAAGTATTCTTTCGTTCTTTTCATTCGTTTCTATCGTTAAAGTCAAACTGCGTTTGACTTTCTGCTTTGACCAGTTTATGGTCAACGCGAAGTTCGTTTGAACTTCATAATGTGAGCGTAATCACGATGGTTATAGTCGCTAGTGACTATACCTACTGATTACCACGTTATCTAGGCTCAGCGACGAGTCGTAGTTTCGGCCAAAATGCGTTTTCTCGCGTATTTTGTAACCAAACTACTCTAGGATATCGAAACCGTTTTTTTATATCAAAACCTGTTTTCTAACTTAACTAAACATGTTCTAGCATGTTTAGCTCGTCACTTTTTAGATTAGTGCTTGTGTAGAGTCGTAAGTCAAGCGGACTAAACACCCGCTTAGACTTTCGAACACGACCCGTTTGGTCGATCAATAGGATCCGACCAAATATGTTTAGTGACCATAGTAGCGTAGGGAATAACCTTCCGAGGTTATATCTTATGGTCACTTAGGTTTGATTAGTCGTATGATAGGTAGTTTATATGCCTTTGGTAAATTACCAAAATGCCCTTTTTCTTACATAATTGGTAATTAAGCATATGTAACCTAAACTTTTGTCACGTAACTGAGTATGTAACATATTTAAACATGTCTTGGCATATAATACTTGTCATAGGACTAGTTAGACGTCTCAAACGCGCTTTACGTGCGCAACGCGTTAAAATAGTGTAAGCTACTTTAATGGGTCACAATGGGTCGAAAGCACTTAGGTTAGGTTTCAATTTAGGATGTAGGCTTTGTTAAACCATATCACATGAATTCCAACACTCATTTGGTTTACAAGACCTCATTCTGTCCGATCTTCCGATTTAGGCGTCTATTGTTTGACTAGTGGTTCGACTACTAGGTGCTACTTGATTTCTCTGGTTTGCTTGAGTTTGCTTGAGTTCTATTGATTGAGGATACTTTGCACTTCATGTGAGTACATTGTTCCCCTATTTTATTGTTTTTAATTGTTTTGGGGTGATTCATGTGTACAAAATGATTTTCAAGGTTTAAACGATGGTTTTTCAAAAACAATTAAGATGGTTTATACAAAACTAATAACGATTTCAATAAAGTGAACAAACTTGTTGGTTGTAGTTACATAACAAGTGACATTCATTAGCATTGATCAAGCCGACCAGTATTAGGTTATGGTACCATAGGATCATGACAAATCCCGTTACTTTACTACACCCATGGTTATGTATGGGGGTTGTGGGTAGCGACTGAATCTGATGTTTGTAAACTTACCCTTTGGTGGTTTGTTAATTCGAGAAGAAAGAAGCGAGGTGATTGAGTCACGAAGGTTTGAATGTTGTTAGAGAGACGACCATAAATAGTTTTTCACAAATTAAAACGAGGATGATTTAAACGATTTTAACGAGTTAAATGATTTGGGTAAACGATTGGTTTTTGGTTAGTGTTTAGATAACGGGACGGGTGTAATGTGATAAAAGAATGGTGGATACGCCGCTGGTAGTTCCAATATATAAGTGTTTTCAACATATTACATACCGTGGCGTTATTTAGTTCACTTGGGTAAACGAATTAGTTCACTTGGCGTTATAAACCATACGAGTTTTTAACAAGTTTTTACAAGATGTTATACAAGTTGGTTTTTATAAAACAAATGTTTTCGGGTTAAGAAGCATGGCTACGATATTTTATAAACTATAACCATCTTGATTTGAGTTGGTTAACTATGTTGCAATACCCTTTTCGAAACGAGATTTGTATTTTGACTCTTGTAGTCTAATTAAGTACTGTAACATGTAAACGAAGCCATGATTCCAATACCCTTATAAAACCTATGTACTCGCCAGCATTTATTTGCTGACTTTGTTTTTACATATGTTTCAGGTGATGTTGCTTGATGTGATATCTAGGATGCATGCGTCACATAGGATCTGGACGAGGCCTTAGTGACATAATAATAGTGATAGACGATGTAAAACTTATTTGTTCTATGTTAAGATAATGTTGATGTTTAATATTTTCAATAAAACTAAACACTTTTTGTATCCATGGTTATGAAACAATAGCTTCTGTTACAACACTCCCCGACGTTTCCGCCACGGTTTGTTGTCCTACGTGGTCGGGGTGTGACAGGTGCCCTTTTAAGGACTTATTACCCACATAATTACCAACTCATAGCAACTTTCAAATCGAAAAATGACTGGACCATTAGTGATTAATCACTAAGTCAAAGCTTAATTATGACGGCTTTGACTTTTGGCCATTAGACTAACAAAACTTGAACTAGACAAGCTAAGAATGCTTACAAAGGCTCTTAGCACGAATTAGGAACTTGAGGAAACTTGCTTGAGCTCCAGGAAGTTCCAGAGATGAGTTTGAGAAATATTTTTGTGAATGAGCATGAGCTAGCTAACAAGAAATCCTTATATAGGAATTTAAATCTCACAAGATCATTCCAACAAAGTCTACAAGTGATTCCTGATCATCCCAGGTGTCCCCTATGCATGTAAAACCATTGGTTCAGTCCCTGAATTCGAAAACCACCATGCAAAGGCGGTGCAACGGGCTGTACAAGCATCTGTCCAATTTTTCTGCACCTGATGGTTTTACGCGGCCCGCGTAAAGCTTGGCCGTGGGTATACACGGCCCGCGTAGAGGTCAGATCCGGTCACCAAGTTTCAAATATTACAATTTTAGTCCCTGGTCCATATAATCTTTGTTTAACTTGCGTTTATTGCACTTTTAACCCCCAAACTTCATTTTTAAGGGTCTTGAATCTTCAAACTTTTAATAATTGGCCTTCGGTTAGTTACGAGGTCACCCGAACGGTCTTGAATTGCAATATTAACGCATTTGGCCCTTATTACTTGTAATTACCGCTTTGCTTATTTATATGCGTCGAAACTCCACGAATTTAATATTCGTTATTCTTGGGATTAAAATAAATATCACCTTGTTTTTGGGATTGTTAAAAGGTCACTCAGAGGTTACTTTCAACATGTTGACACTTTCACAAGATCCTTATTTCAAGCACAAACGACTTTTCAAGTTCGGTAAATTATTCTTTAAAGAATACGAACGTCGTGTGAGGTTAATCAGAGGCACAAGAATGGCATGTTGGCACTTTGGATCCCTTTATTAACATATTTACATTGTTTAACAATTTCAGTCCCTCTGACATAATTCTTTACACGTTTAAAGTCCATGACACGCGTCTTTATTATATAGGGCGTGATTTTATGAGGTGTTACAAGCGCAAGGCTGAAATGGCTTCTTCATTGCATGAGAATTCTATTGGTTTGCAGGCCAAGAATTCTATATAAGAACAACCGTAAGAGACAGTTCTTCTTCTTTTAGGA
This sequence comes from Helianthus annuus, assembly GCF_002127325.2. Classification (NCBI taxonomy): domain Eukaryota; kingdom Viridiplantae; phylum Streptophyta; class Magnoliopsida; order Asterales; family Asteraceae; genus Helianthus; species Helianthus annuus. The sequence continues at coordinate 48,000,507 of NC_035433.2, read as the reverse complement.
ATTAGAGCCAGGATTATTGGTCCGTTATTTCGTTCACCCTGTGACTTGGTTCAGTGTGTTGGCCTTTACTTCCATTTGCAGATTTATTATTTTATGCTTCTTTAACAGTCTTGATAATAGAAGGCATAGCATCTATAATTCCTTGTGCTACTATATGTTGGATGGCACTGTTATCTATTTGGTTTCCGTTATTCTCATTATTATGGTTTTTGTGATTTACTTCATTTTCCGTCTGGATTGGAAATATTTATCTAGTATTAATTATCACAGAATAAGATCTAATACAAACAATTACATCAACAGATTGATAAAAAACGTCGAACATTGCGATTTTACTCTTTTCATATATATATGCGTCGATTACAAACTACAACCGAAAATTAAACACACAAGTAGTTATGCATCAATATCTATTTTAGTCTCTCTCTCTCTCTCTCTCTATATATATATATATATATATATATATATATTTATCAAAATAGAAATTATACATATATCTAGGTATTATTCTAGGTGTCATGTATCCAATACTTCATCTCATTCTCATCATATTTCCAAACTAGTTTCTCCCCTATCCGTCGGATTCTATCCCCTTCTTCCACTAACTCATCACCATATGAGCAAAGTTTTTCCAAATTTTCTTGACTGATAGGTGGCATGGGTGTTGGTACTTGATCAGGGTATCGAGGAATGGGGTGTCCAATTTCATATTACACTCTGCTTCCACCAATCGTTGTTCCAAAATAGGTCTAAAGGGTTCAGGACGGTATACTGAGCTATGGGGTTTGGTGGGGGAATTCTGGGAATCTCATAGGGATCGAATGCAGGTATCGGGAATTGGTTTTCCTAGTTGGGTTCTAGCATTTGTTGGTCTAGGAATAAGGGTAATAGTGGTGGTTCAGCTATTTGGTTTAGGTTAGAGTCTACTGCGGTTGTGGCTAACATATGGAAATCTGCCAATTGCCTAACTAGTTCCTCTTCCCACAGTGGTCTATTGATTGTTTCCTGAGTTTGTGCATTTATTTCCCTATTAGCTCTGACTAATGCTCTCTATTGTTGTAATTTCTTCATCCTCTTTCTTCTCTCATGTGCTCCCCTATTAAACCATCCTTTCTTTTTGGATGGAAATGGTTCCTCAGACTATGCCTTAAAGATAAATATTCCTTCCTCAGTATCAGCTGAATATCCTGAGGGATTTGGCTGAGATGATCGTTCCTTCATCTTTTGGTGAACTAGCTAAGTGACGATAAGCGTCAGATGTACCTTACTCGCTGATACTATAAACTAACAAATAGTCAAATAACACAAAAACATATTTACACATAATCACATAGATTATTTCCTAACACAGAATTTAAGTGTCAGCGGAACACTTCATTGGCTTAAACTAGTGGCTGTAGCTCTGATACCACCTACTGTCGCATCCCCCGACCCCAACCCCGAGAGCGGGCAGCCACGGGTACTCAGAGTTGGTGGTATCGCCGTAGTTAGGAAATATTTTTAGCAGAGCTAAACACCAAACTTTTATAATAATAATTGGTATAAAACCCAAGTTCATTTGACAATACATTTGTAGGTATAAACCCTAATTATTGAAAACATAAACTCCGTTTCTTATTTGGTAACTTTTATAGCCACAACTTTAAGCCTTCAGTGCTCTCCAACTGGATTCTATTGGCTTCACATTAAGTTAACTGAAACGTGTTTTAAAAACATTTTATCAGCAAGAAAAATACAGTACATTCCAATTTGTAAAACATCAATGGTTGCACATTACAGTATTAAGGGCGATTACAATTTTTATATCTACACAATTACTCGTTCAGTACGTGTCACTCGACGGATCTGTGACTATGGTCATATCACATATTGGATACCCGTGCCCAATTGTGAAGGTTATCAAGTACTGTATACAAACCCCATAATACTGGCAGCAATTGTAGAATTACAAAGACTTAATCACTGTAATTGTAATTGAAAATTTGAGGTTTTGGTAAAACAATTTGGTATAAAAAGAGAGTGACTCACAAAAAGAGTTTATTAAAGAGAATGTACTCACATTGTTTACTTAGGTAATTCAATGGCTTCCTGGAGAATCTCCTGGTTATTATCTATTAAAATTAAACAATGCACACGTGTTAGTAAAATAACCCAAATCACATTAACCGTACAACTCGAGACAGAACTCCAATGACTGAGTCAGGCAGAGCCTTGACATGCATTACGGAGTCCTAGATCAATCGAGTGTAACACGAGACAGAACTCCAACGACTAAGTCAGGCAGAGCCTTGACATGCGTTACGGAGCCCTAGATCAATCGTGTAGGGTAACAAATAGGGGTTATAATATTTACAACGAGTCAGAGCTTCGCTTTTTAAGGGTATAAATATCCCGAGAGTTTATACTAACATAAATTGAGAGAGAATATCAGAAAATGAACGTTGAGAAATGAGGCCTGAAGCCTCTATTTATAGGTTGGTCAGACAGCGAGTCGCGGCCCGCGACTCCTTTGACTTCGGCCTTCGTGGCCCGCGAAGTAGACCGGCTAGGCACTAGCCTTGGTGAGTCAAGGGTATAGCTTGGAAACGTAACCGGACACGTGGCGCAATGCCTTGTCCTACAATCAAAGGGGCTCACGCCACGCGAGACCTACAACCATCTGGGTCGCAGCCCGCGAGCGGCTCCCAGATTTTGTTTTCTTTGATTTTTATAAATATTAAGGTATTCAAGGCCCGCTTCTCGTATATGGGGTATATTTTAGGACGTTTAGGGTTATCTAAGTGTGTTTAGGAGGGTTGTTATATTTCCTGACTCATGTAGCTTCTTTTTTTGGTTAAGCTCTCTCTCATAAGTGAGGAGTCTACCATGAAGCTGAGTCAAACTCATCTCCTTAAAACCCACAGAATTTCTAGTAACAAAGGCTATAGTATCCCTTTTTTTGGTAGTGATCTAAGAAATCTACTATTCAGAGCTGAATTAGCATATTCTACATTTACTAGTTTTAGCTCACTAATTAAACAACTAAACCTTTCAAACTGTTGGGTTAATGACTCTCCTTTGACATGAAAAAACGTTTCATATTGTTGGTTCAAAACCTCTCAGTTGTTCTCAATGACCTCTTCTATACCACCGAACTGCTCTTTTAGTGCATCCCATAAATCCTTTTCACTGTTACAATGTAACAGACCAACATAGATATCATTCAGTAGTGCTGTAGCAACTATACTGAATGCTTTAGCATCTAACTCAATTTTCTAAAAATTCTGCTCGGAGTAATTTTCAGGTTTCTTAGGTACTTGGACCTTGGGATCTTCTGCACTCGGCACCATCGGAACATGTGGTCCGAAGATAACCGATTTCCAACATCCGGTGTTTTGCTGTGCAAGTACATGACCCATCCTATGTTGCCAAATATTATACTCAGATCTGACAAGGATAGGTGGTTTATACAGTGTTATGATGATCTTGTGTGTTTTGAGACATTTTGATTGTTAGCTTCGTTTAAACTACTTTGAACGTGATTAAAACTTTTAACTCTGTTTTTCAACTTCTTACGAACAAATGATATCAGTGAAATGAGTTGATCTTCTATATCAAATTGATTGTTAAATTAGATTTGATTGACCAAAGCTCTGATACCAATTGTTAGGATTTGAGTTTGAATTGTTTGTAAAAGTTTAGGATAAAAGGTGTAAGAAGATAACAATTATGGAAATAATGTAGCGGAATAAAGATAAACTTTAATTCACAAACAATGAGAGATTTGCTTTCACCATGAATACTTTTAACTGAATGAATGCAATTACAATGATTCACGTATGCATGAAATACAAACTCCTCCTCAGCCTGAGATCACTCAATTTTGCTCATACAAAATGTCAAGTGATGAAGTGATAAATAGAACAGTACATGCACTGTTCTATTTATAGTACAATGCAAACCACTGAGGAATCTAAGTTGACGTCACCTAGACAGTGACATCTAACAACTTCTAACAACCTCTAACATCTTCTATAACTAATACACTATTACATTCAAAACACTGATATACATCATCTGTTGATTCAACATCTGATGAGCCTTATCCTCTGTTGAGCCTCAACAGACCTTCTTCATCAGACTTTGTCTTCTTCAGTGGTTCTCTTTGGCAGACCTTGTGAATCAGTAAACTTTAGCTTTTAGCAGACCTTTGGTTGCAGCAGTTGTTTGATGCCTTTGCCATTGGGTGAAGAATGACATCAAGCACTGTTATTATGGATTAGTTGACTGTAGACTATTTTGGCTTTCAATCATCTATTCTTTTGGCGGGGTCCACATGAGCTAACAGCTTCTATCTGTGTTAAACAAGAAAATGAAATTTAGAGACTAAATGCACGTTTAACTGCGTAGGAAGAGTTGAGGCCACAACCCGTCTCTAAGGACATGGCATGGCTGGCAAGGATGCTGAGATTGTAGAACTCCAGCATTACTTACGCGAGTCACAAGAGAAGGTGGACTCTCTTGAAATTGATCTTGAAGCGGAGAAGCAGAAAGCAGAAAGCTGAGAGTGCCGTAGAGGCGTGCAAGGTCTCCCAAGCGACCTTAGATGTGGCACAAGACAATTATGTGGAGGTCCAATCAGTTGGCGAGCCTTTAGTCAACAACTCGGAGTGGATGTGGTAATATGGGATTGCACATGTAAGTTACCAACTACTATCTCTCTTTTGTATTGTATCATATTGGCTTCTAAACCTTAATTTCCTGAACAGGTTGCTGATGCGGTTCTAAACTCTGTCGAGTTGGACCAGAATGTGGCGGCGCTTACTGTAGCGACCGCCACATGGGCCATCGCGAAGGGTACATGGAATGTGCATCTCATGTTAAGGCCGCGTTGAAGATGAACTGGGACACGAGTCGTTGTTTCGTTAATGTAGAGGTAGAAAAGGGCTTTGCCCAAGCTCAAAAAGGTATAATACTCTCTCTCTCTCCCTACCGATCATGGACTTGGTCTCTGATGCGCTTCAACACGATGACTTCGTTGAGCGTCTGCAAGCTATCTTCCAGGTTGTAGAAATGCAAGAGCTGTCAGACGACGAAGAAGAAAATGCTAGTGATGGTGGCGTGGAGTGATGGCACTTAGTTTGTAGTTTTTGTGACTTAGGTGTTTAGTGCCATGTAAATTTTTTTAACTCTTTTTGATAAACAATCCTGGTGTGTAATCGATGCGCATCACGCTTGTTCAATATGAATTGACTTATTCTCTTGATCAGTTATAATGTTACAATTATTGCATTGTGTTAGAAACTTTGTTTAGGTAGCGCGAATAAATGTAAGTGTGACTCATGTTTGAACGGTGTAATCCAACTCTGCGTTGTGTCGCGGGAATCTTGGAGATTAACCAGTTCATGAGCTCGTAATTTACTTGCTGTTTTTGCGCGAAATAAAAGTTGAACATGCATTTTTAACTTGAATTAAATGTAGGAAACAACAAGCGAAAATAATGTAAACAACACTTTATATTAATAAACTTGTCAGGCGTGTGGCCATTGCTTACAAAAGGTTGTGTATTAGATGTAGCATTTTCTCAATTGTTGTGCATTCCATGTGCGTGGAACAATGTGACTGTCCAAAGTACGTAGTGTGTACGTGCCTTTGCCCAGGACATCATGGATGATGTAAGGGTCTTCATACTTATGCGCGAGATTATGACTTTTTATGGTTGACATTTCAGTGTTTATGACTTTTTACACTTTTTAGGAAATTTAGACTTTATAGCCAACTCCTAGCCTAATATATAATACCAGCAATACTAGTCACTTAGAAGATGTCCACGAATCAAAGTGGATGATGTCAAAAGGCGATTTAGCAATTGGTTCTAAGTGCTAATTGGAAAGTTTAGTTTGTTTACCTAACTAAGATGCATGGCAAAATGAGGAAGGTTTGCTCTTAGCACACAAGATAATACCATTTGATACTAAACTCTTGAGAACAACATCACCAGGGTGAGCCAAACATTAATGCCAAATCGAATGGCTTTGAGAAGGGAAAGCAAAGACAACAGGTGAGCAAACCTTATAAAGATCATACTATTATAACAGAGAAGTAGGTGTTTGGCATGTAAATCTTTTACACAGAAACGATATGTATCGGACTTAATAGAACATTTATCATCAATTGGAAATTGTCTTAGAGAGCAATGATTTTTAATTGTCTTATAGAGATACGGTTTTAATGATGTTTCAAGTGACAAAAAGTTATAAAATCAAAGGGGTGATATGAGGGCAGTGATGTGTATATTACCCATGTGTGTAATTGGTATGGAAGATGCATCACTGAACAATGCTAGTATTAAAAAGGGAATTAATATACCATATACCCACCCAAAGGAATATGTAAAATAGTTGTAGTATCCATATCCCAATTAAACACATGTGAATGAAAAGGTTGTAGGCCAAAAGCCATTATGCCCGTAGTGAATGTGCAAGGTTGGGTGTATTTTCAAGCACTCGTCATAATATAAAAGTACGATCAAACAAATAAATATAAGGTTTTTATTTTTCTTTGTTTTTCCCTTTATACATCACAAAAGGACAAAACATGGAAAGTTACAATGCTTTTGGAATTACAATAACTAAAACTTAATAGTATTTGTCGATTGAGCGTGTTTTTATAACTTGAAAACAAGATCATATGAACTAACACAAATGTGAAATGAAACCTATAAAGAAAGAAAGCAAAATTAATAAAAATGACATGGTCGATGACTTAGAGCATTCATATTTGGTTTTCCGTCTCTATCTTCTCTCCATAATTTGGAGGTTTACTATATTTTACATCTCCATCAGAATCTCCATCTCTATCTCAATCTCTAAAATTTAGAGTTTTATTAATAGCGTTTCTCCAAATATAAATATCCACCATTTATCATCTCTATAGATGTCTGTAATTATTTAAGAATGAAAAACATAATAAAATATAGAGTTAATTGTTTGGTTAGTACATGTGCTTTGTAGATTTTACACGTTTGCTTCCCAGGGTTTAATAATTACATAGATGATCCTGGTTTTTTGCAATTTAAAACTACATGGTCCCTATACCTAAGGACTACCTATTTTCTTCACTGGGTCCGTGTAAAATGACCAACGTAACCTCTGTTATAAATAAAATAAAAATATAACTAACTAAATTATAAATAAGTTTAAGTGGGCCCATCCCACCTTCTTCTATAATAAGTCAACTTGTAATCACATCCCACCTGCCACCACCACAACTAGTATAACCGGAAAAACAAGATCAATGTTGTTGAAACATACCACATTTGTCGAAGACATACCTAGTGTTGTCGGAATACTCATGTCACCGGCGGTAGACGTCCTAAGTTACAAGAATCAACTCCTATCATCATCCCCGATCAATCTCTGCCTGAGTACCTCTATGAATTGTGCTCATCACCGCCAAGTACCATTGTGAAACCCTAGTTCACTAGTGTAGATCTCGAGCTCCTTCATCGCCAACGTGAGAGATCACCTAGTAGTGACCACCACCGTCATGATCATTTTCGGACTTGCAGCGGAACCCTAGCGCTGCCAAAGTAGTACACCATTGCCATCGGTCTCACATGTCACCGAAAAGAGATGATCGACCAGAGTCATTGGCTAGAGATGCCTTATCGGCTTTATGATTGTCGCCAATGTTAGTCATCGTGGGAGAAGACTTTCCAACACAGAATTAATAAGAGTAAGTCTCCCCCCTATCATGATAGATTTAGCTTTCCAAACCGACAACCTTTTATCAAAAACCTCAATTATCGGGGTCCAATTACTTATTCTATTCATATTAGCCCCCACCTTAATCCCCAAGTAGGATAACGGGATATTATCCGTGTTACACCCCACCACTACAGCCATATCTTTGATATCGCTATCTTCCACCCCCATCCCGTATAGATTGGATTTAAGTAAATTAATTCTTAATCACGAACACAGATAAAAAAAATCCTTAAACATCTCAACACGCTCATCACATTATCCTTATCCCATTCCCCCATCAATAAAGCATCGTCCGCATAAAAAAGATGCGAGATTTCCAGACCATTATTAGGCATTTGGATTCCTTTATACCGTCCATCTATCCCCGCTTTATTTAAAATACTAGAAAGAGCTTCCATAACCACTAGGAACAGAAACGGTGATAAAGGGTCTCCTTGTCTAATACCTTTGGAACATCCGAACTCAAAGGTGGGAGACCCATTAACCAACACCGAGGACCTAGCTGAAGAAAGAACCCCTTCCACCCATTTGCTTTCACTATTTGACTTGTGAGTGAGGGTGTGGGTTTTGGGCGTTTTGTCCCTTTAACATCGGGTACTCCACCTCGGGTTGGTGTTTTGGTCAGCATTGCCCGTTTGGTGTGAGATTCTGCCTGGGGTGGGGCGGGGGGCTGGGTGACATGGCGGGCTGTGGTTAGCTGGTTTAATGTAGTTTTTTTTTTAATTTTCTTTGTAGTTTTTCAAAAAATTCCACATAGCTGGCCACGCCCAGCTAAGCGACGCCCCACCACACCCCTAGTTCTTAAGTATTAACTAGTAGATCTCACCCTCATCACGTGTCGATCAATGCCCCCAACCCAAACCCCTCCACACCCCATAGTCTAAGTTAAGAGTAAGATTACAGAAAGATCATGTGTGTCGTGTTGAGTTTGCGCACATGAAACCAATAACTTGTTGTTATGCTACTGTTGTTGTTGTTGTTGTTTGGTTAGTCGCTGTGCTTTGCAGATATTGCAGACTTGGTTTTGTGCCTTCAAGAATCACACTTGATCCCGATAGTTGTAATTTTTGCACTCGGGTTATCCTTATGACTACCTTATGTTAAATATTTCATTTAAGTGTGTTTTAAATGATAGATTACCCTTATGGTTAAAAATAAAATATTTACAAAAAAATAAAAAAGTAAAACAAGGGGCCCACCCCATCCCCATGGATGCAAAGTTTTAACATCGACTCCGGTCGGCGGTTGAGATGATGATCGAAAATTCATATAGCAAAATCGGTTTTCCTGATCCACCACCGCAGTTAACTTCCGTTGTAGAAACCACCGTTTAACCAATTCCGTTGCCACATTTTCGTCTAACTGCTCTCCTCCTTTGCCGTACCTATCACCGAAGCTCACAATTTGATCTACAAATCAGATATATATAGAGGATTTATTCTATCTATGGAGTGTTCAGATCTCCGATCTACACATTCATTCTTAATGTTCGCATTCTATACAAATCCATTAGATGCAATGTTATTATTGTGTGATTTTGCTTGTTTTCAATTTATACTAACAGAAATCACAAATTGATAACTAATTTGTTTGTAACTTGTGTATGCCATTACTGTTGGCTAGTTTATACATTGATAAATAGATGACTCTTTGTAGATGTTGTATTAATTTCTTTGTGAAATCTAATTATATAACCTAAATAATTCATGTTGGGTATTGAGGTATATGCTCTAAGCTAGTAATGAAGTGTTATGGGTGGTGGGTTTACGGTGAAGGTGGAGATGGTGGTGGGATAAAGGTGGAGGTGGTGGTGGTGGGTGGTGAAAGGATGAAGAAGATGAGGGATGTGCTCCATTGTTTTTTTTAAATATTTTGTTGAGTTAAATGCCATTTTAGTCCCTGTATTTTGGGCCATTATGACAGTTTAGTCCAAAAATTTCATTTTTCGCATGTGGATTCAAAAAGGTTTCATCGTTGTCATTTAAGTCCAATGGGTTAACTTTATCAATTTTTTATGTTTACGAGAAGGGCAATTCGATCATTTTATATGTAATTCTATGAACTATAGGGCAATTCATCCATATAAAATGATTGAATTCCCTTTCTCGTTAACAGAAATAATGGATAAAGTTAACGCAGTGGACTAAAATGGCAACGGTGAAATCTTTTTGGATCCACAGGCAAAAAATGAAACCTTTGAACTAAATTGGTAAAATAGCCCAAAGCACAAAGACTAAAATGGCATTTAACTCTATTTTCGAAGTGTTTTTGTTTTTTAGTTCAAAGGCAATCTAGTCATTTAACACATACTTAACTAAGATATTTAACATAAGTTAGTGATAAGGATCACCCGAGTGCAAAAATTACAACCACCGAGATGATGTGTGTAATTATCAAAGACTCGAGACCAAGGCTGCATTATCTACAAACCATAGAGACCAACCAGGTATTTATTATTATTATTGTTGTTGTTGTTGTTGTTGTTGTTGTTGTTGTTGTTGTTGTTGTTGTTGTTGTTGTTGTTGCTGTTGCTGTTGCTGTTGCTGTTGCTGCTGCTGCTGCTGCTGCTGCTGCTGCTGCTGTTGCTGTTGCTGTTGCTGTTGCTGTTGCTGTTGCTGTTGCTGTTGCTGTTGCTGCTGCTGCTGCTGCTGCTGCTGTTGCTGTTGCTGTTGCTGTTGCTGTTGCTGTTGCTGTTGTTGTTGTTGTTGTTGTTGTTGTTGTTGTTGTTGTTGTTGTTGTTGTTGTTGTTGTTGTTGTTGTAAACCCTTAACATGATCTAGTAGTAAACCCTCCTTAAGCTAATCATACCATGTAATAAACGCTTGTAATAATCATAACATCTATTTCACCCCCGAAGTATAAAACTGAAAACAGTTAAAAGAAAAGGGGGACATAAACTCACAGTAGTACGTCTTGTACCGACAACTCAAATCTCCGCAGCTAGTCACTACTACCTACAGTGTACTAACATCTATTAGACGAACGGACCATGCCTTGGCTTAGAGTTTAACGTTTTTGAGTTGCGTTTCTTGTGTTATTCCAATATTATTCCAGGTTATAATTATTTGTTAAAATAATTATTATTTTAACTCTAAATTATATTTAATTTTGGAATAATTGTTTAAACAATATTTCGTATTAATGCTTCTCAACTATTTTAACTTCGTATTTCTTTCCCAATGATGGGGGTATTTATACATGTATATTGTAGTTATGAAATATTATATTTTTAAGTCCCACTTAGAAAATATATTTAACTTATTTGTCTAAAATAATGTATTCCCAAGAAAATATATATTTTTTCCAAAAATTATATATTTTCTAAATATACTAGGAAAATATATATTTTTATCTCCCAAAAATATAATATATTTTCTCTTTGTTGAAAATATGATATAACTTAGTAATATTCACAAAAATCATATTTTCACCTCTTTTGTTTCCAAAATAATATTTACCAAAAATTATAGTTGTAAGAATATTTTCCGGAATATTTCATAAGTTACGTTTTTAAGTTCGGTTTCACAATATCAAGTGTGTAACTTAAATATTTTATTCCTTGTAATTTTGGTATTATTTTGGAGTTGTAATTTCATGGTATTTGTTAAGATATATTATTTTACCTTAAAATAATATAACTAGTTCACAAATCATACAAATATTCACACAAGTGTCTTAGTATAAAATATATATTCTAAATATATATTTAATCATTTTTATTTGTAAAAATCAACCTCCAATACTTTGTATTTTTGTAACAAAACCTATGGCGAAGTTTATTTTGTAAAAACAAAGTTAAAAACATACTTGTAAACTGCTTGTTAGAAAATATTTTCTAAGTGTTGGAATTTTTAGAAAATTTTGCCACAGTTTCCTTTGTAAATGGCAGTGTCCATGCTATTTAGCATATCATTTTCTTTTCCAAAAATCATTCAAACAATCAACAATCATACCCTAAACATCTTATACTTATCAAGTGTAAAAACAATACACTTTACATAGTAACATGAACTTGATCTTTCATAAAAATGTGTAGTAACTTGGTAAAGTGTTTAGTGGGTTTAGTTACTCTCTAAAGTGTGTTTACTACTTGTTAATCTTCTTTCTTGAAGGTTTTTGATGTTTACAACTTGTAAACACATTTTGCAAAAATGTTTGTTCATCGCATCTTCTTGTTTCAAAGGTATTTCTACACTTATTTTGTCACTAAAATAGTGTAGGTTTAATAAAAATCATGATCTTCTAAAAATCATCTTTTTAAACTTGGTTTTCTTGAAAATCATTCACAAGTCTTAGGTTCACAAGTTTACTATTTCACTTGGTTTATTACTTTGCAAGAAAATCATTTCATTATCAAGTTCATGTCTTAATAAGAAGATGATCATTTTATGTAAACACATAATCACCTCTTATCTTGTTAGACCACGTTTTTAATCATAATCTAAAAAGTTTCACATGATGATCAACATCATATTACCAAGAAATCAACAAGCAATCATCAACATATACAAAACAACATCATACTAACAATATTTCATCATATTTCATCTTTATGTATCAAGATTCAAGTGCATGTTATTTTAGTGTTCTTGTTATTTCAACATGTTATATCTTTTAACCACTAAGAATATGAAGTAAACAAGGGTTTATAAGGATCTTACAACTAGCTTAAAGCTAGGGAAGAACAATGGTGTAAATCAAGTGGATAAAAGCTTGTGGTGGAGGTCCTTCATGATCCGAGCTCATAAACCTTCTAATATGGCTCCTTGCACCTTGAATGAAGCTTGGAATGGATGGAGCTTGATCGAAAAATGGTGGTGTGTGGGGGACTACCTTTGGCCAAGAACAAGGGGAAAGAAGGGAGTGAGTGTGGTGTGTTGGAGGAGATGGATGCTTATGTTTACTTATAATCTTCAAGTCCTATTATCCATAGGTTATAATGTTTCACAAAGTACAAACCAAATTTTTCAACAAGATTATGGAAGATCACATGGGGATTTAAAGAAGATTTAAGGTAATCTTGAGTGGGGCCACCTATGTGAGTCGTGAATTGTGAAGGGGGGAGGGGGTAATTTGTAAGTTGATGGCACATGATGTTAATTAGTGGAGGTGTTAAGTGTAAGTCTAGTGTCTTATGTGTATGATGCTTTGTATAGTAACTTAGAGTGTTCGGGAACCATATCTAGCTCAGAAAAATAAAAACAATGCTTCTTGCAATATTTTAGTGTTCCGGGTAATGTCCGGTTGTTCGGTTAGATACCGTTCCCTTAAAGTGCTAAGTTATTCTGTATAGTGTCCTTTATGTAACTTTTTGTGACACTTTTAATTCCTGACACTTAGGAAAGCATGCAGGACCATTTTGCCATACTTTTGCATGTTACTAGCATGTTAAAATGTTGATTTTTGTTGTTAAATGCAGAATTCTGCACTTTGAGTGGGTTTTAGGCACTTTCCGGCACTTAAAGATAACCTAGTGATGCAGTTTTATGGTCCTTATTTCCCTACACCCCATACTAGTGTAGTACCTTGTCTCTGGCTCATACTGGGCATCAAACCATTGTCTGTCTATGTACTGGCACTGTCAGTATATTTCTGAGTTATCCGCTAACCGTGCTAACTGTGCTTTGTGCATCAAGTATGTCACTAAAGTTTGTATGTAATAAATGGTGTGACCGTATGAAATGTGATGCACATGTATGTATGATAAGAATTCAGAAAGCAGTTTACATCATCAGTTGTAATTAAGCACAGTCATTAAGCACAAATTTAATATTAATTAATTGTACGGATACCTGTAATTATGAGGGTTGTCATATTCTCCCCCTGTTAAGAAAATTTCGTCTCGAAATTTAACTTCTGCTACTAGCTGCAGGGGTCTTGGGGAATAAATGTGGGTATTTGGCTTTCATGCGATCATCACGCTCCCACGTGAATTCTGGGCCATGTCATGCATTCCATCGAACCTTGACGAGTTTGACACTACTCCTGCGTGTCTTGTTAACCTTCCAATCAGTAACCTCAACGGGTTCTTCAGTAAAGTGGAGTGTGTCGTCAATAAGAACTTCGTCGGCAGGAATGACCACTGTTTCTTGAGTTTGACTCTTTTTCAAATTAGATACATGAAATGTATCATGGACGCCATTTAGTTCAACAGGTAAATCCAACTTGTATGCTACAAGACCAATCCTTTTCAGGATTTTAAATGGACCAATGTATCTGGGGTTCAACTTCCCACGCTTCCCAAAGCGTGCCACACCCTTCCAGGGTGAAATCTTCAACAAAACCATATCTCCCACCTCAAATTCCAGAGGTTTCCTTCTTCGTTCCGCATAACTCTTTTGCCGATCACGAGCCGCTTTAATGCGCTCTCGGATCTGTATAATCTTGTCAGTCGTTTCCTAGACCAATTCTGGGCCAACAAGCTGTCTATCACCCGCGTCAACCCAGCATAATGGTGATCGACACTTGCGTCCATAGAGAGCTTCGAACGGTGCGGCCTGAATGCTTGCATGGTAACTATTGTTGTATGAAAATTCAACCAATGGTAGGTGAGTGTCCCAACTTCCGCCTAAGTCCATTACGCAAGCTCGCAGCATGTCTTCCAACGTTTGAATCGTTCGTTCACTCTGTCCGTCTGTCTGCGGATGAAATGCAGTACTCAGATTTAACTGAGAACCAAAAGCTTCTTGAAAGGATTGCCAAATCCTTGACACGAATCTTCCATCGCTATCGGAAATAATTAAGAGAGGCATTCCATGTCGTGCAACAATCTCTCTCAGGTATAGCTCAACTAGCTTGCTAGTGTTGTCTTTTTCTTTGATTGCCAAAAAGTGTGCAGATTTCGTTAAACGGTCAACAATTACCCAAATCGTATCGTGACCTTTGGGCGTCCTTGGCAATTTTGTTATAAAGTCCATCAAAATTTGTTCCCATTTCCATTGGGGTATTTCAGGTTGTTGCAGAAGACCTGAAGGCTTCTGGTATTCGGCCTTTACCTTGGCGCAAGTTAAACATTTGCCAACATAAATCACAACATCGCCTTTCATTCTCGGCCACCAATAGATGTCCTTTAAATCTTGGTACATTTTGTCCGATCCTGGATGGATCGAGTACCGTGACTTGTGAGCTTCGTCAAAAATAACATTTCTCAAACCACCAAACAAGGGAACCCAAATTCGTTTCATGAAGCACAACGTTCCTTCCCCGTTTGGTACCAACTGCTTCTCCATCCCACGGAGATACTCATTCTCGAGATTCTTTTCTTTAAGAGCTTCTCTCTACGCGGCACGAATGCGCAACGAGAGGCCCGTTTTAACAATCATTTCCAAATCCCTAACCCTTATGGGCTTGATCCTTTCTTTCCGACTCAGGGCATCGGCGACCACATTTGCCTTCCCTGGGTGATACTTAATCTCACAATCATAATCATTCAATAGCTCAACCCAGCGTCTCTGTCTCATGTTAAGCTCTTTTTGATAAAAAATGTGATGCAGGCTCTTGTGATCCGTAAAGATTGTGCATCGCGTGCCATATAAGTAATGTCGCCAGATTTTCAAAGCAAACACCACTGCGCTTAATTCCAAATCATGCGTGGTATAATTTTTCTCGTGGGCCTTCAACTGGCGAGAAGCATATGCTATAACCTTCTGACACTGCATTAATACACATCCCAGACCTTGACGCGAGGCGTCGCAATATACCACGAAGTCGTCCGTGCCTTCGGGTAGAGATAAAATCGGTGCATCACAAAGCTTATTTTTCAACAACTGTGAAGAAACACTAGATTAATCAATCGGAATCAATTATCTAGGGGGTTTGAATCCGCATAAAAAGGTAAGTTTCCTCTCGTTTGATTCGATTGCAACTGATCTCCTTCTCCTATAACTCTGCAAAAAAGAAGCACTGTTAGCCTCGCCAAGGGGAGAAAAGGGTTCTCTCCTTGACCCGACTCCGGTGTGAGAATAAGTATGGCTTATGAAGAAGAAGAAGATGTATTTTAGAAGTGTGTGTAACTTGTCCTTATACCTGGGTTGTTTCTCATATTTATAGCCGGGAATCTTTGGGCGGGAAAACCTGTTAGTGAAAAAGTTAACGGAAGATGCTAACCTCGTAAGCGGTTACATCTCCTTCCGTTAAGCTTCTTGATCCGACGTGAGTGCACACGGATCGCTGATTAGATCTATGGCTGGGGATTTGCCACGTGGAAAGTGATTAAGTGGGGTTTTCTTTCCAATTACATGCCATCGTTGTGATTTCAGGGAGGCCTGAGATGGCGACACGTGTCCAGACGGTTATAACCGTCTTAGTGGTGCACGATTGAGTTCCTTCTAGAAGATTACTGCTGTAATCTGGTGTGACTCCTTATCGTGTGGAATCAGCTAAATAACTAAATCCCAAGTCTGGGTAAATAATATCAAAGTCTGGATATTGAGCGGAAGTGTTTACTTTAGGATTTTCATCCTTTGCTCATGGGAGAAAGCGCAAGGACTTATGATTTCCTTTTGGCGCAAGTGTTGACTGTTGCTTTAAGACCAGTGCGCGGCCACGCAAGGTTAAAAGGTTGAAAAGCAAGGTTGTGGTATGGTCCCAAGTATTTATTATGAGGTTTTTGGGACCTTACCCTTTCAAATTGGAATGCTTCTTCTTGTTTGTCTCCCCAATCAAACTTCTTGTCTTACGTGAGGGAAGTCAAAGGTTGAGAGATTTTCGAGAAATCCTCAATAAACCTGCGATAATATCCTGCCAAACCTAGAAACTGTCGAATCTCGGTTGGCGTCTTCGGAGTCTCCCAGTTCTTGATAGCCTCGATCTTTGTGGGATCCACATTAATTCCATTTCCGTTAACTACATGACCTAGAAACTGGACTTCGCGTAACCAAAACTCGCACTTCGAGAACTTAGCGTCGAGAACTTAGCGTACAACTTCTCCTTCTTAAGCAACTCTAGAATAGCCCTTAGATGTTGCTCATGTTCTTCTTTTGTCTTCGAGTAGATCAAAATGTCATCAATAAACACGATCACAAACTTATCGAGGTACGGCTTACAAACTCTGTTCATCAAATCCATGAATACTGCTGGCGCGTTTGTCAAACCGAATGGCATAACCAGGAACTCGTAATGTCCATAGCGAGTCCTAAATACAGTCTTGGGAATACTTTCATCTTGTATTCTCAACTGGTGATAACCTGATCGTAGATCGATCTTTGAGTAAAAACTCGAACCTTGTAATTGATCGAACAGGTCATCAATCCTTGGCAAAGGATATCTATTCTTGATTGTCAACTTATTCAGCTCCCGGTAGTCGATACACATGCGGAAACTACCATCTTTCTTTTTAACGAACAAAACTGGAGCTCCCCAAGGCGAGAAGCTTGGTCTGATAAATCCCTTGTCTAACAATTCCTGAAGTTGCGTCGACAACTCCTGCATTTCCGAAGGCGCAAGTCGATAAGGTGCCTTAGCTACAGGCGCGACGCCTGGTACTAAGTCAATGTGAAACTCGACTTGTCTTTGTGGCGGCAATCCTGGCAAGTCTTCTGGAAAGACTTCAGGATACTCCTTCACGACTGGAATGTCTTCTAACTTCGGCACAGCGGCTTCTTTTTCCACGTTGTGTGCCAAGAAGGCAACACACCCTTTCTGTAAACATTTTCTAGCTTTCAAACAGCTAATGATCCTCAGGGGCGTATCGCGCTTCTCTCCATGTACCACAATCGTTTCTTCATCCGCCATTGGGATGCGAATGGTCTTCTCGTGACAAACAATCTCAGCTCTGTTGCTTGACAACCAACCCATCCCTACTACCACGTCGAAGCTTCCCAACTCGATTGGCAGTAGATCCAGTGTAAACTCGTGCTCTCCCAGCTCTATTACGCATCCTCTGATGACTTCATTTGGTTCAAATAGCTTTCCACTAGCCAGTTCAATTAAGTACGGAATGTCTAACTTACTAGCAGTTAACCCAAGCATTTTCTTAAATTTTAGCGATACAAAACTATAGTCGGCACTAGTATCAAATAGCACAGATGCAAAGCGTTGATTAATAGGGAACGTACCAGTAACGACATTTGGATCTTGGCGTGCTTCCCTCGCACTGATATTAAAAACTCTTCCTTGTGCTTGGTTGAGCTTTGGGCACTCCCGCTTGAAATGCCCCATGTCTTCACAATTGAAGCACCCTGGTCCTCGACCATTCCCATTACCATTACCACCTCGATTATTGTTTGCTCCCCGGTTACCAGCTTGATTCCCAACATTCCCACGAATTCCATTTCCGCCATTTCCTTGCGGACGGTTTCCATTACCATTTCCATATCCTCGCTGACCACCACGACCAGCACCAGTACCAGCCCAGCATGTTTCTTTTGAGTGGCCAGTCTTCCCACAAGACTCACATTTCCTTAATCTGCACTGGCCGGAATGATGATACTGGCATACATCACACTTGGGCAGAGCGCCCATATATCCTCTTCCCTTGACTTCAGCACCAGTTTTAACTTCCTCTGGTGGGTTCACATTCTTTTTCTTCCTTGTGCTGCTGGTACCCTTTTAAAGTTGGAGAACTTCCTTTTGTTCTCTCCTGAGGATTCAACATGAGTTTCTTTCTTTTTCTGGTCGGTATTCGAAAACTTGTTTAGCCTGATAGCTTCCTCAGTCAGTGACACGCTCAGATCGATAGCTTCAGTAATTGTTGCAGGCTTTGATGATGTGACCATACTCATAATCTGAGGTGCCAACCCCTAGATGAAACGCTCCACGCGTTTGAATTCAGGAGTAACCATGTATGGTACCACGTGAGATAGATCATGGAATCTCTGTACATACTCGGCGATCTTCGGGCCGTCCATCTTAAGGTTCCAAAATTCAGTTTCCAGCTTCTGAATTTCGGCCCTGGAGAAATACTTTTTGCGCATGAGCTCCTCCAGCTCGTTCCAAGTCAAAGCGTAAGCTACTTGATGTGCGTGAAGTGTGTTATATTTTAGATGTATATTTTAAGCCCTTTTTACACTTTTAGCCAAGTTTTAAATTTATAAAACACGATATTTACTAACACTAAACACACATATGGGCAAGTGCACCCATCGTGGACGTAGTATAGTGTTGGTAAGATACCGAGGTCGTCCAAGGACACAAGAGCTTTTAGTACCGGTTTATCCTCAACGTCTAACCAAATCAAAATGTTAGAAAAGGTTTTTAAACTAAGAAAATAAAACTAACTAAATGCTGAAAAATAAAAATAAAAATAAAAACAGATAGACAAGATGAATCACTTGGATCCGACTCGTGTAACCTTTAATTATTTTCGCACTTTTGCACTTATTTAAGAGATTATCTTAGTTATTGTAGTAGGCCCCTCTTTTGAAGACGACGTTACCCTCAACCCAGTAGTTTGAGTCAGCAAGGATACAATCCTAAAGGGTCGGATTATTGAAAGATAATGAATTAAGTTATTAATGCAAATTATAGTAGGCCCCTCTTTTGGAGGTGACGTTACCCTCGACTAAGTAGTCCGAGTCAGCAGGGATACAGTCCTAAATAGCCGGGTTATAGTATTAATAGTAGTTAACTTATGAGGGGGTCAAAGAGTTTGGATCCCCGCCATCCAATACCTATGGGTATTGAAGGAGATCCTACTAAATTTGACACAGGTCCCTTGCAGGACCTCTAAACGCTGAACAAGAGCAAGACACTTACTAAACCGTTCCCTTAACCCCCGACCAGGTAGCCAACATACCTCCATATAGACCGTGGAGATATGAATGGTGAAAATCTTTTATTTTATATAGACAGCAAAATAATGCCAGGACACCACGGACAAACGATAAGGAAGAATCACCTTCAACATAAGCAACTAGTTATTAAAGTCATTAATACAAAACTAAATAAAAAGTGCAAAAGATTAAAAATAAAAGGTAGTATACTAAACACTTGTCTTCACCAAGTGATGTAAGAGACATAGGTAAACATGGCATTGATTGTCAAGAACTCTAACTATCAATCTTGGATCCCGAGACGACTCACACACTCTATGATGGACAATGGATGATGGTGGTGGATGATGGTGTTGTGATGGTGCTGGGTGGTGGATGAAGTGTGAGAGAGGTGGTGTGCCAAGGGATGAGTTGAAATGGCTCCAAGCACTCCTATTTATAGGCTGAACAGAAGCCTGGGCACGGCCCCGTGCCCGCTGGGCACGGCCCCGTGTCCGTCTGACACTCTCTCTCTTCACTAATTGTAATTCGCAATTACAATAAATGCGCCTGCAGCATCCTGACCACGCGCCCATGTCCGCTGGGCACGGCCCCGTGGTGGGCAATAGAAGCTTCTATCACTTTTGTCTTTTCTGCCAGGGCTGACCATCCTGGACACGGCCCCGTGCTCGCTGAGCACGGCCCCGTGTTGAGCTGGACACGACCCGTGCTGAGCTGGGCACAGCTCCGTGTTCAGCTGGGCACAGCCCCATGCTCAGCTGGGCACAGCCCCATGCTCAGCTTTCTTCTTGTTTTTGCTTTGGGAGATGTTGTCGAGGAGTCGGGCATGCCACGTTTCTTCCATTTCTTTGTATTTATGTTGGATTTGGCTGCATTTTTGCTTCTTTTGTTCATTTAAGCTCTTTTAACCCTGAAAATACAAAAGGAAGACAAAAGCACACTTTTTCCAACATTAGTACTTAAAAAGGGTTAGTTTTATGCCTCATTTGATGTAATTTATATGTTGCATTTTACACACATCAAATACCCCCACACTTGAATCTTTGCTTGTCCTCAAGCAAAACTCTTTAATATGTGGCTTACACTCCCAAATGGAATGGGTAGAAGAGAAGGTTTTGGGCTTGTCTTGAGTGTCGGGAATCCAAGATCTTTATTGGGTTTTATTTTTATACTATTTACAATCCTATTCGTTATGATTTATTTAGAACGTTTCATAGGATAAATTACTTATTAGGGCATAACACGCCTTTTTAAAATTTCATTTATATACAAGTTCACATACCTCACGGGGGATCACTCAACACTCGGCCGAAGGTGTATTTTTAGTGAATCACTCGAGAGCGGCATGGAACTTATTCCTACCATAAGCTTGCCAAGCAATCAATCCTCCTCCTTTTTAACTTTATACCTTTGTAAATATCAAGAGGACTTTTTGGGTGAAGGGTTAGGCTTGGGCTATAGGTGGGTAGTTGGGTTAGTGGTTAGTAAAAGGGCGAAAGGCGTAAAAAGCGTCGGTTTTCGTAAGACTCTTTTTTTTGACTTTTTATTTTAATAAAGCAATTTTTCAAACAAAGTTCTTTTTCATAACCTTGTTTGTTTATTTCTTTTGGCTTCATTATTATCATCATTTTTCTCTCTCTCTCTTTTTTTTTTTTTTTTTTTTGATAAGGAAGTCATAAGAAAAACCGCGCTTTGTTACTAAAATAAAGGGTTTAAAATGAAAAAGGGGTTTTGGTGGGAAAAAAAAGGATGTTTGTTTTAGGTTAAGAAATGAAAAGGTTTAGGCTCAAAGGGGTTAACTAGGGGGATTTTGGGTAGGCGGTAAAAAAAAAGAAAAATAATGGTGTAGAAATAAAAAGGGGTTAGTCCTAATGCCTCCATCATTTACTTACTCGGGTTTAAGTTGGTAAGGACCGGGAATGTATCGTCATGGCAAGTTCTAGAGTCGTAAGAAACCAAGCGGCTATTCACACAAGAAACAAAAAATGAGCATTTAGTTTAAAGATATGTATTTGTATGCTCAATAAAGGCTCAAAACTCAGTTTTTGTGGGAATGGGTTTTTATGTGATCAAGTATATATAATCAAATTTTAACTAGATTTGTCATGCCGTTTCATAATTTTCTTATGTTGGTTCTTTTTATCACGACGCTATCGGTTGTAAATTTGTAAAAATATAACCTTTTTAGAACTTGTTATTCCCAAATTAAACCAAGACAAGTAAAAAAAATGAAAAGTTTTTGAAAAAATTTGGGGTGTTTAGCGGTTCCAATAGAGTTTTGTGTAAGGCTTGTAATTAGGACTTGCAAAATTCAAGGTTTTAGCATCCCCCCACACTTAAATTACACATTGTCCTCAATGTGTCCCAAAAATAAGTTTTTCGGTTGATTAAAATGTGTAAAAGTGGGTTAAAAACAAGATTTTATGGTACTGGGTAGCTGAACACGGTGTGGTGTTGGCTGAGCACGGCCATGTGTCCAGACTGCCAGTACCAAAAGTAAACAGAAGGCTGGGCACTGGGGCGTGTTCAATGAGCACGACCCCGTGTCCAGGTACCTGAACTGGGCATTTCTGCAGATTTTTGGGCACGGGGGCGTGTTGGGTTGAGCACGACCCCGTGCTAAACTTGCTGTAATGAAGAAAAATTGTCGAGAGGCTCTGTTTTTGTGCATGGGGTGTTGGTTCAAGCTTCCCTTAGTATCCATCACCATCCTGAGTGTGTTTTATTCCTGCAAATTAAAACTAAACTAGAAAGCATAAAAGTTAAACTAATCTAAAACTAAGGATAGTTCCGCGGAATGCCTCCGTGGTGCGCCACGTTTATAAGGGTCCTTGGCTAGACCCTCCTTATCAGGTGGTTCTGGCTCATCTTCAATTAGGGGGTCATTATTGCCAAAAGGATATTTTATTGAGCGCTCAAGATCTATGCTCCTTTTGAATGCCCCTAATTGAAGAGGTAGATTATTGTACTTACGGTTTTTCAAAGCTTCATGAGTTTTTACAAAAGGTCGTCCCAACACTAGAGGAGCGTCTTCAAGGATGACAAAGTCGGTTGGGATTACCATTTGATTTGTTTGAACCAAGATATCCTCAACTACACTGATTGATTTTATTATTCTCCGATTGGATAGAAAAATGGGTATTTGAAGTGGAGCAAAATCACTAATACTCAATTTCTCGAAAATGTAGTTAAGCATTATGTTAACAAAAAGATCCTTATCATGGTGACGTTACTAATAAATGAATTTTGAAAGAAACACGGAACCGGTGTAATGTAATTTCAAAAGGGTCTTCTTTTATTAGCGAAGTTTGATCATTAGTTAACTTAACACTTACCATTTCTTCAATTTTAGTGTTAGTGTTTAACTCTTTTAAAAACTTAGCATGAGCGGTTACTAAACAATGATTTTCAAAAGAAGGTGACAAGAGATTAATTTCTTCAAAATTAGACTCTTCTTGAATTTTAACGTTATCGGCCTCACCTTTTTCGTTGTTTATCTCATGTGTCGGTTTTTCACTTATTTGTTCTTCCATTTTTAACTCCTCAATTACCGTTTCTTCTTTTTTTAATTCTTCTCTTGCGCGGGACTCCTCTTCCCTTCCGCGAGATTCTTTTATGCATCTTTCGATAAATTTGAGTTTTTCTATTATCCTATCGGCTATGTCCGTGATAGAGTAAGGATCGGGATCCTCATGGCTTGAATCCGGTTGTTCGATCCTTGGTTCCTCATAGTACCCTGTAACACCTCGAAAATTTGCGTCCTATAATGTATTGACACGTGTCATAAGCGTGAACGTGTTAATAAATACGATAGAGGTACTAAAATAGACAAACATAGAAAGTATGAGAATTCGGGGGTTAAAAATGTCAACAATGGATAAATATGCCCTACAATATCCCTACATGATGTTTATACCCTTAAACGAATGATTCATGGATCATACGAAGCTCATTGTGAAAGAAAGTGAGAAATTACAAACTACAAGGGTTAAATGTGTCAACATGTTTAAGTTATACCTCTGAGTGACCTTTTAGCAAACCCGAAGCTTTGTAAAGGTAAATTATGCTCACTAGAATAAGTGATTAAAATTTTATAAAGTTTCGTTATCGTATGAGAATGTAATGATCAAGTTCGTACATAAGGGGTTAAAGCGTCAACGTTGAAAGTTACGACTTTTCGGGCTAACATGAAGTGACCAAGGACTTAGAAAATGTAGTATAAGTCTTGAGGCCCTTATGTGTCAATATAGAGGGCTCAAAATGCAAGAAATAAGCTTGGTTGACCTTTCGAAAGGCCAAGAGGTGAGATGCAACATCTTAAAAGTATATTTGCCTGATCAGAAGGCCCATGCGGGCCGCGTAACATATATCAACATCTTACGCGGGCCGCCTGGCCCGCCCAGATGCAGAAAACTGTTTATCTTGCCTGTTCAGCCTTCTAAATGACATGTAATGCCCTTAAACCCTTCCAAGAGACCCCTAATCAACCCCTAAACACTTAGGGACACTTGTAGAAAGATTGTGGTCAGTAGTAGAGTTGTTTGTCAACAGTTTGTGGATCAAAATCCACTATAAAAGGCCATGAAGATGCAACATTGTTCCTTACACTTTCATTTGCACTTCTGGTCATTCTTGGAGCTCCCAAGCAGGCTCAAGTCTTCACATTTCGTGCATAGGACCTTGGTAAGTTTGCTAAACCTTTCCTTATTGAGCTTTCTCTTAGTCTTAGCTTAGAAGTCAAACGTCGTAAGTAATGGTTGACTTAATGATTAATCACTATTGGTCCAGTGGTTGATCGAATCGAAGGTAGTTATAAGTTGGTAATCATGTGGACATTAAACCCTTAAAAGGGCACCCTCTGATTCCCATCCTAACTAGATCAAATGTCGGGTCAAAGTTGTTTATAAAAAGTCAACAGAAGCTAGATTTTCGATTTAACGCATAAGTAGCAATGTAGAAGGCGTATAACCTATTTTGTCACTCATA
This sequence comes from Helianthus annuus, assembly GCF_002127325.2. Classification (NCBI taxonomy): domain Eukaryota; kingdom Viridiplantae; phylum Streptophyta; class Magnoliopsida; order Asterales; family Asteraceae; genus Helianthus; species Helianthus annuus. The sequence goes on along the minus strand of NC_035433.2, from coordinate 47,976,062 downwards.
TAGCTTGGTAATAAGTTTAAGAACTGATCTAGGCTTGTTGATCCGACAATTTTACCATTTTGACCCGGTTCGGAACCGAAAGTCGCAAAACTTTGACTTTTGCTTTGACTTCAGTTCTGACCCGTTATGGTATGATTTAGATATGCCTTAGGAATCTCTTAGGACCAGGTTACATGATGGTACAACCCTCTGTGACCGGTTCGTTGTTTGTCCGAGTCTTTTACACATTTCCGTTAAACGCCTAAAAGTTGACCATAACTCCCTTATTACTTTAAAACAAGAATTTTGGACATGTGAAAGGACAATAACCTTAGTTACTAAATTCTAAGCATGTCCCTAAAATTTCATGTCAATCCGAGGTCTAGAATAGGAGTTATGCTAAATAGCGCAATTACTGAAACTTTAGTAATTAAAAGGCGCAATTAGCATAAAGCCTATCTAAACCCAAATTTCGACACCAAACCTTTTACGCACTAATGTAAAATAATATTTTGGGAATTTTAAAGATTTTTAATAATTTTTAACCTGCTCATACCCTGCGGTTATGGCATCGGTTCGGTAAATACCGAATATACCCTTTTCGAGCATAACTTGAGTTCTACATGGTCTTTTGACCCGATTCCAGTGGCTACTGATTTTAAATAATAAATAGAGTATTTTGGACTTCGTAAACTGTTCGGAAAACTCATATTTCCTATAGAACTCAGAAACCTCTTTTATAATCTTTAAAATGACCGAAATACCCCTACGGGTCATATAATGGATTTAAACTCATTATGGGCATTATGGAAGGTATCATACTGATACCACAACCTCTTTAGAGCATATTAACTTAGGAAACCTATGTAGAACTCTTACGGTTACCCGTTACGCCTTTTGCGCGCACGGTTCGGCTTATGTAACTAGCTTACATAAACAAGCCGAAACGGGTCAAACCTTATCATCTTTACTTCAAAATCCAGAGTGTGGTTATTATGCCCATATAAAACAAGTCTTCAAACTTGTTGGGTCCAAACCACATTCCATTCCCGGTTTTCGCCTTTCACGCGATTAAACCGTATTTATCCTTTGAAACTAACCGGTCTAAGCTAAGGCTAAATCAAAGACCCGTTAGGAATCTAATAGGTTAATAAAACCTTCGTTCCAGATTGAGAGCCCCAGTAGAAGTACTTGCGCTTGCTGATTAGAATATACGGCTGAGTATAAATTGCTTTTGCTAGCTCAGGTAAATACTTTTAACTTATTTTCCCTATACGGGCTTGGGATACGGTATTATAATAATACCGCTTGGTCGGGTATTGAATGTTTAGTCGGATTGTGATTAAATTATTGAGGTAACCCGCTTTAATCTTTATTGTTTGAAATAAAAGCCTTTAGGGGTTAATGACCATGTCCCGGATATCCCTGACATCATTGTATTATAAAATGGCCACGCCTTATGCACGAGGTGTAGGCATACCCCTGACAGTGCATAAGGGAAATGGTATCTCACTCTCTTGTGGGCCTATACTTGTGGCGTGTCTATTAATCTTGACTCGATTTCTACATCGGGCCCTGAACGTACAACGAACATGTAAATCTGTATACAAGATTATAAAGATAATTGTCCCAAGTTATAAAAGAAATGTTGTGCCTTATGCATTCAAATCAATTTTATTAAACCTTTTCAAATGAGTCGGTTAATTGTATTTACCAGTGTAAACTGACGTATTTTCCAAAAAGGTTAAGTGACAGGTGCTGAACGTAATTGGCTGGAAGCTCAGGGCGTTAATAAGGAATCTTGCAAGTTCTAGATGCCTAAAGTCTGTTGAACAGTTTTCTTTTATTTGATCCACCTGTGGATCTTTTACTTTCCGTTGTAATGCTTGACATTACTTTATATTCGGAATGTAATATATTTATCTTTTGCTTCCGCTGTGCATTTATATGTTGTGTTGTTTGACTATGATGACATCAATTACGTCACGATACTCCCCACCGGTGATACGTGGAAATTCGGGGTGTGACATACCCATATGAAGTAGATGGTTCATACCATTGTTCTTCATGATAAGCATATGATGGATAAGGGTCGAAATTTTGTTCTTCATAGTACTCATATGAGGTGGGTTGTTCACGCCATGGTTCCTCATTATAAGCGTATGAAGGTGGAGGTTCATATCTTAAGTCCTCAAAGTATGAGTATGAAGGCTCATACCTTGGTTCATCAAAATATGAGTATGAGGAAGGAGGTTCATACCTTTGGTCTTCATAGGATGTGTATGAAGTTGATGGCTCGTACCTGGGTTCCTCATAGTGGTTGTATGAAGTGGACGGTTGAAACAAGTTACAATATTCTACTGAGTGCGGGTTACCACAATTAGTGCAATAGTTTCTCATATAATCATCCTCCTCATAGGTGTAGTTGTAACCTCCCGAGTATTGATCCATAAGAATCACTCAGCAGACCACAACTGAGTCTCGGGACCAGAAACAAAATAAAAATGGAAACAGAAGGCTGGACACAGCCCCGTGTTCAGTGGACACGGCCCCGTGTACAGGATCTGTATCTGGGCGTTTTAATTAAAGTTACTGGTCTCGTTGGACACGGGGGCGTGTTCAATGAGCACGGCCCCGTGTTCAGACTCTGTATCTGGATATCTAGCTATAAATATGCAGCACGAGGGCGTGTTCAGTGAGCACGGCCCCGTGTTCAGGCTACTGTAAATGCAAACTAAACTAAAATGCAGAAAAATATGCGCGCGTTTTGAAAAGGTTTTGAAAAACTGATTAGGCCGTCGATTTTAAGCTTTCTTAAAATCCTTGTGTCCCCGGCAACGGCGCCAAAAACTTGATGTGCGTGAAGTGTGTTATATTTTAGATGTATATTTTAAGCCCTTTTTACACTTTTAGCCAAGTTTTAAATTTATAAAACACGATATTTACTAACACTAAACACACATATGGGCAAGTGCACCCATCGTGGACGTAGTATAGTGTTGGTAAGATACCGAGGTCGTCCAAGGACACAAGAGCTTTTCGTACCGGTTTATCCTCAACGTCTAACCAAATCAAAATGTTAGAAAAGGTTTTTAAACTAAGAAAATAAAACTAACTAAATGCTGAAAAATAAAAATAAAAATAAAAACTGATAGACAAGATGAATCACTTGGATCCGACTCGTGTATTAGTATAACCTTTGATTATTTTCACACTTTTGCACTTGTTTAAGAGATTATCTTAGTTATTGTAGTAGGCCCCTCTTTTGAAGGCGACGTTACCCTCAACCCAGTAGTTTGAGTCAGCAAGGATACAATCCTAAAGGGTCGGATTATTGAAAGATAATGAATTAAGTTATTAATACAAATTATGGTAGGCCCCTCTTTTAGAGGTGACGTTACCCTCGACTAAGTAGTCTGAGTCAGCAGGGATACAGTCCTAAATAGCCGGGTTATAGTATTAATAGTAGTTAACTTATGAGGGGGTCAAAGAGTTTGGATCCCCGCCATCCAATACCTATGGGTATTGAAGGAGATCCTACTAAATTTGACCGAGGTCCCTTGCAGGACCTCTAAACGCTGAACAAGGGCAAGACCCTTACCAAACCGTTCCCTTAACCCCCGACCAGGTAGCCAACATACCTCCATATAGACCGTGGAGATATGAATGGTGAAAATCTTTTATTTTATATAGACAGTAAAATAATGCCAAGACACCATGGACAAACGATAAGGAAGAATCACCTTCAACATAAGCAACTAGTTATTAAAGTCATTAATACAAAACAAAATAAAAAGTGCAAAAGATTAAAAATAAAAAGTAGTATACTAAACACTTGTCTTCACCAAGTGATGTAAGAGACTTAGGCAAACATGGCCTTGATTGTAAAGAACTCTTACTATCAATCTTGGATCCCGAGACGACTCACACACTCTATGATGGACAATGGATGATGGTGGTGGATGATGGTGTTGTGATGGTGGTGGGTGGTGGATGAAATGTGAGAGAGGTTGTGTGCCAAGGGATGAGTTGAAATGGCTCCAAGCACTCCTATTTATAGGCTGAACAGAAGCCTGGGCACGGCCCTGTGCCCGCTGGGCATGGCCTCGTGTCCGTCTGACACTCTCTCTCTTCATTAATTGTAATTCGCAATTACAATAAATGCGCCTGCAGCATCCTGACCACGCCCCCATGTCCGCTGGGCACGGCCCCGTGGTGGGCAATAGAAGCTTCTATCACTTTTGTCTTTTCTGCCAGCTGACCATCCTGGACACGGCCCCGTGCTTGCTGAGCACGGCCCCGTGTTGAGCTAGACACGCCCCGTGTTGATCTGGGCATAGCCCCGTGTTCAGCTGGGCACAGCCCCATGCTCAGCTGGGCACAGCCCCATGCTCAGCTTTCTTCTTGTTTTGCTTTGGGAGATGCTGTCGAGGAGTCGGGCATGCCACGTTTCTTCCTTTTCTTTGTATTTATGTTGGATTTGGCTGCATTTTTGCTTCTTTTGTTCATTTAAGCTCTTTTAACCCTGAAAATACAAAAGGAAGACAAAAGCACACTTTTTCCAACATTAGTACTTAAAAAGGGTTAGTTTTATGCCTCATTTGATGTAATTTATATGTTGCATTTTACACACATCACTGCTGCCTCCCCTAGAGTTTAGACCTGGAGATTCCACCATGAAAGTGCTCCATCAAGGAACAATCCGGAAATGTAGGTGACTTGCTGTTCTGGTGTGCATTTACTCATCCTTATCACTGAGTCGGTCTTCTCTGTCCATCGACCATAAGCCACAGCACCCCCGGTGCTGTCAAAATTTAGCGGTCTACAGTCTAAAAATTGCTTAAAGGTACAACCTGTACAAGTAACGTCATTTACGGGAATCATTAGCAATTGCATATGGAATGTCCAAATGTAATGTAATGTGTCTCAAGCGACTTAAACATTACCATGTGGTGGGTTGTTCTTCGAGGTATTCCCGCTAGTCTCGGCGTGTGAGGCCTCGTAATCTGCTATTGCTTGGGAGATCCTTGCTTGCAATTCGGCCTCAGTAGTGGGCAAATGATTTTCCCTTCTTGGAGGCATCTTCTATAAGAAGATTGTATTGGTCAAGCCATAATAAGTATAGTGAGTACGTAACACGCGCATGTAATAACATTCATCAGCACAATAACACATAACATCCCATCTCATAACATAAACAAATAATCCAACAACGCATATAATGAGAATGCCGCGATTGAGCTATCATATAACAAGACCACAAGTACAGTCTACAAGTTTCACAATTGTATCATACATCAAAAGAGACTAAGGGTCACATTTCCCTTGTTTGAATCGTCTAACAATCTACAACAACCAAAAGTCAAATGTCAAAAGTCATAATGTGGTCTTCAAGAGCTGTGTAATCAGGCTCAATAGCTGAACCCTCATCAAAAGCATGACATCTGCAACAACCAAAAACCTCTAAGCTGATGGGGGAGGAGGAGGAGGTGGAGGAATGAAAAGCAAACGGCGCATACGCGCTAGCTCCTCCTCGAGTGCATGAACAAGCTGCAACAAACAACCAATCTGCTGCTCCATGGTGAGAAAACGGATATCAAAATCCGGGTAAGGAAACAGTGGGGCAGGTGGAAAAACAGACTGTGATGGACCAGCACCAGGTGGAGGACGCGGGATCCTCTCGAGCTCAGCGACTCTACGACTCAACATATCCTGCTGGAGCTGCAAGGATAAAAGCAGGCCATCCCTTGAATATCCAACGTGGAAGGGATGGTACGGATCAGATAAAGGCATGACGTTGGGTGAAGACCACATAAATGGCTCGCCCGTGGGTGCAGAAGAAGAAGCCGTGTGTGGAAACTGTGGCATGAACTGATCGGCTCCTAACACAAAAGGTTTGTGAGTGTGCTGCTGACTAGAAGGTCCTTCCCCTGGACGGGGGGGAGGAATGTCCTGAAGAAATGTGACTGGTAAATCCATGCAGTGAACGTCTGACACGTGCGGGTGAAACTGTGTGACATCAACGGGTGCCTGAACAGGTGCGGAAGGGGGAATAACTGGTCTGACAACAGGAGGATAGTCGTCGTCATCTTCAATCCACCCATTGCGGGTGTGGGCATATCTAGGGTCAACGTGTGTAGCAAAAGGGGCGCGATAAATAAGCACAGGTATTGGGTCAGGCAGAGGCTGTGCAACAACTAGAACATCAACAACTGGTGGTGCAACAACTGGAACATCAACAGGGATAGGGTCATGCACAGGTGGAAGGTCGTGAGCAAGAATAGGCTCTGGTGCAATCTCAGGCTCTAGATCAGCTGGAGCAAGCTCATGATCAGCGGGTACATCAAGGTGCTGATCATCAGGAAAAACAGGTGCCTCGACAGGCTGCTCCTCAGGGATAAACTCAACCTCATGGTTTGGATCAAGGTCGTGCGGCGAATCAGGCGCTGCAGACATCGCAGCATCGGAATCAGTGTCTGTGGGATATCACTGTAATCCCAGTGCATGAAGAGTAGAAGATGACACGTACTCAAACGAATCGGGACCAGACTGGTCAGATAAAACCTCCACAACACGAACCTCGACAGGTAGAATGACATCGACAACAGGAATCTCATCAAGAGGAATAACAACATCATCATCAATCGGAGCCCCGCCATCCTGGTCATCCTCAGGGGGACCCTCGATAAAGAGATCGACGTCATCGTCCGACATATTGTCGAGAGGCAGATCCACAACCGGAAAAGCAGCAAGAGGAATAGGTGCAGGGATCTGAGCAAGAGGTAGATCCCCGACAAGAAAACCATCAGCTAAAGATAAATCATCTCCGAAATCCGGTAAGGCGAAGGGCTAGAAGTCATCGTCGTCACTACTCGTAGTACCTGAAGTGAAAACCTCGTCCTCTGGAAGGATCTCGTCATCTGAAACGATGGCTATCGGGTCTATGGTGTCTGATACTCCACTCTTGGAAGATGATGACATGGTATCTGTGATAAAACAATCACATATATGCACATATATCAACAATCAGCAAATAAGCATGTATGTAATAACAATGTAAGCAAGTAGTCGTCCTAGTCTTCCCCAGACTATCCCACCCAGTCTCTTAGACTGAACTCCCTAGTCTCTCAGACTAAAACTCCCCAGTTTCTCAAACTGAACTACCCAGTCTCTCAGACTAACTCCTTGGCCTCTAAGACCAAACCTTCCCAGTCTCTAAGACTAACTCCCTGGTCTCTAAGACCAAACCTCCCAGTCTCTAAGACTAAATTTCCCCAGTCTCTAAGACTGAACCTCCCCAGCCTCTAAGGCTGAACCTCCCCAGCCTCTAAGGCTAAACCTCCCTTTGTCTCTAAGATTGAACCTCCCTCAGTCTCTAAGACTGAATTATAAATATCACCCTTTTGAAATGTGTATTTGTGCCTTTTGTTTGTAAAAATGTTTGTTCCCTGGATCTGGACGTTTTGTGTATGCAATGTAAAAATGTTTTCGTGAGAGCCCTGATGATCATAGTCTAGACTCGAGAAAGAATCCTAGTTCGCTATGATCGAGGCTCTGATTCCAAGTTGTCACACCCTGACTTTTACGGAAGCATGGTTATTTGGTGTGACTTCTTAATACCATAGCAACAATCATAACAATGCTATATGATAAAAACACGAGATGTTCCATTAAAAGAGTTTAGAAAATACGACAACAACATTGTCTGAAAACATCAATACCAAATTAAGTTACAAACCATGGCGTGTTTAAACGAGTTCACAAGACTCAACAAAAGTACTTAAAGAAAACCTGAGTTTAGAATTATGTATCCCGTCCAGGAAAGGAATACACCCTCTAAACTCAACAACCCTGGATAACATCTTTTATTCAAACGCAGCTTGACACATGCATACCCCGCCAGATCCACTAGTTCCCTGAAATACATGTAGTTTGAAAAATCAACAAAAGTTGAGTGAGTTCATGTGTATATGAGTATGTATAAACCTTTAAAGTATGTCTGTATGTATGAAAGTCCCTGGTATGTAGCAATTAAGGAAAAAGAGATCACCAATGGGTTGCAAAGCCAATGGTATGTGTGAAATGGTGCAGGAAGACTCAAACCTAGCAAATTTGTACCGGGCCTCCGACTGGAAGACATAGTCACCACTATGGGCCACCCTGGTCCCCATGGGTGTGGGCTCGCTACACCCAAATAGATCTATCACTCATGTCCCTCGGTCCTATGACGAGGATTAATGGCCTTAAGTGTCGTACCCACTCTTCACATGATCTAGTAGTAAACCCTCCTTAAGCTAATCATACCATGTAATAAACGTTTGTAATAATCGCAACATGTATTTCACCCCCGAAGTATAAAACTGAAAATAGTTAAAAGACAAGGGGGACATGAACTCACAGTAGTGCGTCTTGTACCGGCAACTCAAATCTCCGAAGCTAATCAGTACTACCTACAGTGTACTAACGTCTATTAGACGAACGGGCTGTGCCTTGGCTTAGAGTTTAACGTTTTTGAGTTACGTTTCTTGTGTTATTCCAATATTATTCCAAGTTATAATTATTTGTTAAAATAATTATTATTTTAACTCTAAGTTATATTTAATTTTGGAATAATTGTTTAAACAATATTTCATATTAATACTTCTCAAGTATTTTAACTTCGTATTTCCTTCCCAAGGATTGTGGTATTTATACATGTATATTGTAGTTCCGAAATATTATATTTTTAAGTCCCACTTAGAAAATATATTTAACTTATTTGTCAAAAATAATGTATTCCCAAGAAAATATATATTTTTATCTCCCAAAAATATAATATATTTTCTCTCTGTTGAAAATATGATATAACTTAGTAATATTCACAAAAATCATATTTTCACCTCTTTTGTTTCCAAAATAATATTTACCAAAAATTATAGTTGTAAGAGTATTTTCCGGAATATTTCATAAGTTACATTTTTGCGTTCGGTTTCACAATATCAAGTGTGTAACTTAAATATTTTATTCTTTGTAATTTTGGTATTATTTTGGAGTTGTAATTTCATGGTATTTGTTAAGATATATTATTTTACCCTAAAATAATATAACTAGTTCACAAATCATACAAATATTCAAACAAGTGTCTAAGTATAAAATATATATTCTAAATATATATTTAACCATTTTTATTTGTAAAAATCAACCTCCAATACTTTGTATTTTTGTATCAAAACCTATGGCGAAGTTTATTTTGAAAAAACAAAGTTAAAAACATACTTGTAAACACTTGTTAGAAAATATTTTCTAAGTGTTGGAATTTTTAGAAAATTTCGCCATAGATTCCTTTGTAAATGGAGGTGTCCATGCTATTTAGCATATCATTTTCTTTTCCAAAAATCATTCAAACAATCAACAATCATACCCTAAACATCTTATACCAAGTGTAAAAACAATACACTTTACATAGTAACATGAACTTGATCTTTCATAAAAACGCGTAGTAACTTGGTAAAGTGTTTAGTGAGTTTAGTTACTCTCTAAGGTGTGTTTACTAATTGTTAATCTTCTTTCTTGAAGGTTTTTGATTTTTACAACTTGTAAAAACATTTTGCAAAAATGTTTATTCATCACATCTTCTTGTTTCAAAGGTATTTCTATACTTATTTTGTCACTAAAATAGTGTAGGTTTAATAAAAATCATGATCTTCTAAAAATCATTTTTTTAAACTTGGTTTTCTTGAAAATCATTCACAAGTCTTAGGTTCACAAGTTTACTAGTTCACTTGGTTTATTACTTTGCAAGAAAATCATTTCATTATCAAGTTCATGTCTTAATAAGAAGATGGTCATTTTATGTAAACACATAATCACCTCTTATCTTGTTAGACCATGTTTTTAATCATAATCTAACAAGTTTCACATGATGATCAACATCATATTACCAAGAAATCAACAAGCAATCATCAACATATACAAAACAACATCATACTAACAATATTTCATCATATTTCATCTTTATGTTTCAAGATTCAAGTGCATGTTCTCTTAGTGTTCTTGTTATTTCAACATGTTATATCTTTTAACCACTAAGAATATGAAGTAAACAAGGGTTTATAAGGATCTCACAACTAGCTTAAAGCTAGGGAAGAACAATGGTGTAAATCAAGTGGATAAAAGCTTGTGGTGGAGGTCCTTCAAGATCCGAGCTCACCAAACCTTCTGATATGGCTCCTTGCACCTTGAATGAAGCTTGGAATGGATGGAGCTTGATTAAAAAATGGTGGTGTGTGGGGGACTACCATCGGCCGAGAACAAGGGGAAAGAAGGGAGTGAGTGTGGTGTGTTGGGGGAGATGGGTGCTTATATTTACTTATAATCTTCAAGTCCTATTATCCATAGGTTATAATGTTTCACAAAGTACAAACCAAATCTTTCAACAAGATTATGGAAGATCTCATGGGGATTTGAAGAAGATTTAAGGTAATCTTGAGTGAGGCCACCTATGTGAGCCATGAATTGTGAATGGGGGAGGGGGGTAATTTGTAAGTTGATGGCAGATGATGTTAATTAGTGGAGGTGTTAAGTGTAAGTCTAGTGTCTTATGTGTATGATGCTTTGTATAGTAACTTAGAGTGTTCGGGAACCATAACTAGCTCAGAAAAATAAAAACAGTGCTTCTTGCAATATTTTAGTGTTTTGGGTAATGTCCGATTGTTCGGTTAGATACCGTTCCGTTAAAGTGCTAAGTTATTCCGTATAGTGTCCTTTATGTAACTTTTTGAGACACTTTTAATTCCCGACACTTAGGAAAGCATACAGGACCATTTTGCCATATTTTTGCATGTTACTAGCATGTTAAAATGCTGATTTTTATTGTTAAATGCAGAATTCTGCACTTTGAGTGAGTTTTAGGCACTTTCCGGCACTTAAACTATCACCTAGTGACGCAGTTTTATGGTCCTTACTTCCCTACACCCCATACTAGTGTAGTACCTTGTCTCTGGCTCATACTGGGCCTCAAAACATTGTCTGTCTATGTACTGGCACTGTTAGTATATTTCTGAGTTATCCACTAACCATGCTAACTATGCTTTGTGCATCAAGTATATCACTAAAGTTTGTATGTAATAAATGGTGTGACATTATGAAATGTTATGCACATGTATGTATGATTAGAATTCAGAAAGTAGTTTACATCATCAGTTGTAATTAAGCACAGTCATTAAGCACAAATTTACTATTAATTAATTATGCGGATACCTGTAATTACGAGGGTTGTCACAATTATTACTGTTACTGTTACTGTTACCGTTACTGTTATTATGGTGTATAGCTAGTTACACATAACCATACATTCCCCTTTTCACTAAAAATTTTGTTGTATTCGCTCGTTTGATTAATTAATTTGAATGCAAACCAAATATAACTACTTAACTTGAATACGTCCCGCATAATATGTTCCTGTAGACAGATTAAACGTCAAAACAAGTTTTAATCAAGTTATAAATGAAATAGAAATTGGACATGTTGTGATAAACTTGTAATATGGTTAGTAGTGGGACTAACATATTTACAAAGGGTTAGATTCATGAGAAAATCACTGAGAAAGTTAAACTCAAAACTACTATAAACTAATCATTTTTTTTTTCAAATTTTATATCATAACGTTAATATTGTAAAAATGTAAAAAATATTAATTCTTTTTTAGAAAGTGGTTTTATCAAAGTTTTCAAATATCTTTTAAATGATCTAATGATCCATTCTCTCTCGCTCTCTATATGTGTGTGAGAGAGTGATATTAAATGGGTTAGTAAGTTGAACATGTTAGGCATTTCAACCTCTAACTCGACAACTCAAAACTTGCTGACCAGTTTAATCAAAACTAGCCGGTTCTTAATAAAACATTTCAAGGCATGCAAACCGGACCTTAGGGTGAGCGAATCCGAGTCCGGCCAGTCCGATCCTCTTGTTAAAACAATGAAACCAAAATCAATACTAAGACTTAACCATAATTCGTAACATTTTTTCATTACCAGACAACAAAAAATCACTTGAAAAACATATTATGGTTCTTCAAAAAATAAATCCCTCTCTAACATTTCGGCAAATCCTTTGGAGGTGGTAGAAGCGACTCATTTGGTCCATTTCCATTTTCAACCAAAAACGCCATCTTTAACCCCCAAGTTGTATGCACCTCCAAATGACAATGCAAGAACCACACACCGGGATTATCAGCTCGAAATCGAATAGCAACCCAACCACCCGAAGGCACACCAATCGTATTCCTCTCAACAGGATCAACAAGGTTAAACTTCTTCGAATCTATCTTCGGGTTATAGTTGCCAATCCCCTTGCCAATAGCGAAGAAATTGAAGCCGTGTAGATGTATCGGGTGATTCTCGGCAGCAATGATACTTGTGTCTTGAAGTACCAACTCGACAGTTGAGTTGTATTTTAGCCGGTAGAGCTTTGTCCCATTGTTTGTGGCCAAGTTTGCGGGTGGGGTTCCGGTGTAATTGAAAGCAATAGGTGGGTTACCCGGAAAATCAGCGGTAAAGACTCCTTTCTTTTTGAAATAATGTGCTTGAAGAAGAGCTGTGGTGGGCATAACAAAGGTCACATTGTTTACACCGGCCACAACTCGACTTCCATTACCCGCTTTACAAGTCGGGCATGGGTTGATACCAAGCCCAACCGTGAAATATAAGGAGTGGTTAATTCTCAAGGGCACTTTGGCTGGAAATCTTTTTGAATTTAAACTACGGAGGGAATCTATAAATTTGTTTGCGACCGCGGTGGCATTTTGAGGTGGTGGGGTGGTTAGGATGGTAGAGGTGGGAGAAAGGGTGCCGGTGTAGTGAATGGCGGCGGTGGCGGTCTTGTTGTCGACTGCAATCGGTGAGTCCATGAATGGGGAGGCAATCATCATGTACTTACCGGATTTCTTGTCGGCTATGACGATGACATTGGTAGTTTGGCCCGGTGCTATGACAATTGTGTCGGTTTTAAAGGGTTTGACATAGACGGCATCCACTTCAACCACCGTGAGCTTGTGGCCAGCGATCTTAAAGAACAACTCTTCATTGAGTGCAGCGTTGATTATACGTAGCATGTACGATTTTCCTTTTTCCACACTCAATTGAAACCCTCCTGCATGGAAAAGGAATAAGGAACAAGCTTAGATGTTTTCTGTTCTTCTATGAATTCGTAGGTTATTGGGACCGAGGCCGGTAATTTTAGGGCTTTTTAGAACTTGGTACTTCTACATAGTTTGTTACGCTTAAGAATGGAACTCATGGCAAGTCTGACTATGTTTTGTAGAGTTGCTAGTGTGGCAAGCGAACTCAACCAGTTTGCTTGGTGTTGCAAGCGAGTACCAAGCAAACTTGTTGAGTTCGCTTGCCATACTGTAAAAAAACACTATCAGACTTGCCATGAGTTCGCTTTTAGTGATAGCAAAGTAACTAGAAGTGCAAGGAATTCTGAAAAGCACTAGAGGTAGTAGTCTCATTCCCAAACACCTACTAATACGAATATTTGATGTTTTCTTCCTCACCTTGTGTTTGACAACCATGAACTCGTCCCGGGTGACCATTAATAGTATGTGCATCTGAAACGTTGGGTGCTAGCCCAGATTTTAATGCTTGATTGATCACTGCTTCGGTATCTGATTTCCACCATTCACCTACGTACATCCACGATAACAGTCAAATTTCCAGAAGTGCAATGATATGTTAGATCATTTATAATGATACTGAATGAAGTTAGTTTATCAAAATAGTGACCTAAAATCACAACTTGTTCCATATGGGGTTTAAGAAAGGGATATGGAACACCAAGTTTGGGCAAGATGACGATAGCACCATGTACGGTAGCTCTTAACCAAAGAATATGAGCATGCCAAAAAAGTGTGCCTCGTTGCCCTGTAATGGTGAAGTTGTAAACATAGTTTTGCCCTGGCTGGATCGGGCATTGTGTTATGTATGCGGGCCCGTCTGCCCAACCTGTGCGCAATTGTCTTATTCCATGCCTACCAATAAAAGGGAAACTATAAGTCTCAATTTTAGGTAAAATTACCCAAGAATTGCATGATTGTTGTAACAAAACCATACCAATGGATGGAGACGTTATACTTGACATGGTTGACAACCTTTACGAGGACATTGTCACCCTCCCGAGCATATAGTGTCGGTCCAGGAAATCGACCATTAACCGTGACAATGGGCTTGCTTGAGCATAAACGATTCGCGTTCTTTGTAACCACCTACATAAATTTTGTGATACAAAATCCGTAAACTATTCATAAGAATTCAAAGACCTTTACAAGTTAAAAGAATGAGTTATTGTCATGCATGCATGCATGCCGTTTTAAATGTGTTAACCATGAAAAATAAAAAAAAGAAATTTCAGCCGTTGAGTTCATCATATTGTTTAATCAAAAAAGGTACACGAGAACTGATCAAGAAGACTCACATTGAACTTGTAGTGACGTATGCGACCTTGAACCAACAATGGGAACAAGAAGCCGACTATGATTAACGCTCGAACCCAACCTTGCATCTTCGTTAATTGAACTTGTGCGTAGTTGATGGTACGTTAACAGCCGAAAATGAGTGATGAGGGATGACTAGCCAGCGCAAGTTTATATATGGACTATGGCCTGATTGCTGCGATGTCATTTTTGGTTGGTTATGGTTAGGTGTGGATGCCACCCAGCAGCAGGAGCAGCAGCTGACTGCTGGTAAGTTTGATCTTGATTGATATCTTTAACTGAAAGCAAGTTTGATGTAAATATATTATATTGTTAATTAAGATTATTGGTTCATAGCATTTCTTCCATTTCACGTAATGTTTAGAATGTCTATTTCTTGTCAAATATTATCGATGATGTGACAATTAAAATGTATACCAACTATCCGGAATTTTATCTTGCGTTATTTGTTATTGACATGAGACTAAATGAAAATAAAACTAAATTAACCAGTTAAATGGTCCAAGGAAGTCTAAATACTAGCGTTTTCTAAGAGAGGACGGGGCGGTTACGTTATATCATCACGGGAATATTAATAACGCGTGGAACTTTCCAAAATCCCACCCCGCCATTTTCTATAACGCGTTATAGCATCACGAAATCAAATTTTCTTTATTTTTATCACGCCGTTATTGTTTTATTTTGTGAGGATAGTTGTTGGTTGGGGGGGGAAAGGTTGTGAGTGATGACCACCCTCACTAAAAAAGGTTGTGAGTGATGGAAAAATGGTTGATGACATGACGGAACTTGATTGATGCTTGTGAGGGATAGAATTCAATCACTAGTGACCACCCCCCTCCCCTAACAACTGGTCTCGATTAGGGGTATGTATGGGTCGATTTTAGTTTAAAATTAAAATCATAACTGAGATGTCGTTTAATGTATAATCATAAAAATAACCGAAAGGTTATGGCAATTTCGGTAATCTGTTTGAAGGTTATATATAGCTGGTTGGTTATGAGTGGGTCAACCGTAAATTTGAGCTTAGAAAAAAAACAGCTCAAAACAATATAATTTTGCATGAGCCTAAAAGTTTGGGCATTAAATTTTTTTTGCCATATTGTCATTACAAAATTTCTACATATTTATTTATTACATAGCATTTAAAAATACGTATAGTCTATAATATAAATACTAATCTTACCAAATATTCAAATTAAACAATATAATATAATTCATAGATTCAAATAAACGTACAACAAAATGAAATGATATAACCCAATAATTTAAACAAATGTTCAACCAAAAACATCAAATGTTGAAAAAAATTGTGAAAAGTCCAAAATTCAATAAATATTTTATTACATGTTGGTTTAGTTTGGCTATATAGTTTGGCATCGAAATATTAATAACGATAACCTACCCGCTAGTTTGGCTGTTTCAGAAAAACAATTAACCGGCCCAAAGGATTTTTATTTGGTAAGTTTTTTCCGTTCGATTTTGTCTGTTAATAAGGTTTTCCACACCCCTAGCTTCATTATCTCTTGTGAATCGTGTATGGATGACTTTCAAATAGAAATATTCTGATGGTACAAATTGAAAGTTGAATAAGATAACTCACAGAGTGTAACAAGAACGAATATGCAGAGCTAATAAAACTCAGTGTACCATAAATAGACCAGAGACGGAATGAATGATTGTTGTTAAAGAACTGTGGTGATATTAGGGTAATTAGGAGTCCATGTATGTGAAAAATGGTGTGGAATGACATGGAAAAATAATAAAGTTTAGGCGTGATAAACATCGCACACCATGTATTCGATAAAATGCCTTAGATATCAACTTTGCGAAATTGTGTTGAATACTACATGACCATGGATGTATGTGGGAATTCTTATATGTGTTGGATTTAACGTTACATTATCGAAAAATGTATGGGAATTGGAATGAATCTTGAAACCTGTGTATGAACGGGTCATGTGTAGGAGCGAAGGAAGAAGGGTCAAACCGCACGTAGCAACAAGGGGCTCAAGATCGAGGTATGTTAAATTGTTTACAAATTTTAGTTTAACGTATTGAAATGTTCAGTAGTTGTATTATGGGAAATCATTGTACGCTTAATAACTCGAATAAACGTGTTGACCCGTTATGAAAGGGTCAAACGAACTAGAATGAAGAATATAAGGAATGGTCACGTATTGACCTGCTATGAATGGGTCAAACGAACTAGAATGAAGAACGTAAAGAGTGGTCACGTATTGACCCGTTATGAACGAGTCAAACGAACTAGAATGAAGAATGTAAAGAATGGTCATGTATTGACCCATTATGAATGGGTTAAATGAACTAGAATGAAGAATGTAAAGAATGGTCATGTATTGACCTGTTATGAACGGGTCAAATAAACTAGAATGATGATAGTAAAGAGTGGTAATGTGTTGATCCGTTACGAACGGGTCAAGCAAGTTAATGCATTAGAAGGATGTGGAAAGAGCATAGTACCTGATGTGCGTAAAATACAACATATAAATTATATCAAATACGACGTAATATTACCCCTTTTCGGTATAATATTGGAAAAAGCATGTTTCTTAGTTCCTTTTTAATTTACAGGGTCAAAAGAGCTTAAACGGACAAAAGAAGCAAATTAATAGCAAAAAACCAATATAAATACAAAGAATGAGGATTGACACAGCTCGCCAAGCCCCCGTCCACATTCAAACCAACAAAATAACAAGAACAGAAGCTCTAGCACGGGGCCTTGCCCAAGTTAAGATTCTCTCCAGAAGAAAAGACAACACCAAGGACAAACCAGACCACCAACACGGGGTTGTGCTAAGACAACACGGGTCGTGGTCAACTCTAAGATTCGCAGAATCTGAGATAGTACAACAAGTACAATGACCATCGGCCGTGCCGTTGACACACGGCGCCGTGTTAGTACAAGACATGACACTATAGTTAACGAGGAGTAGAGAGAAGGATGGCCACGGGGCCGTGACAGGTGAGCACGAGCCGTGTTGATCGTCTGACTTCAGCTATAAATAGGGGTGATTAGTTCCATTCCAATCCATCCCTTGGCAAACCACTTCTATCATACTTACCACCACTACAACACCAACACCCACCACCATCATCCATCTTCCATCATTTAGAGTGTCTAGTAGTCTCGGGATCAAAGATCGATCATAAGAGTTCTTGTCGAACAAAGGCCATGCTTGGCTAAACTCTTACGTCACTTGGTGAAGACGAATCTTTTATGTATTACTTTTTTGTTTCCAACCTTTGGCTCCTTTTTATTTGGGTATGTACTAATAACTTTAATAACTAGTTTTTTATATTGAATGTGAATTTATTTAACCATTCTTCATGTATCATTGATTCACACATTCGTGTCTTTACGGTCTATATAAAGCACGTTAACTACTTGGAAGAGGGTTAGAAGGGTGGTTGGGTAATTCTATATCTTGTTTAGTGTATAGATCCTGCGAGAACCTGGTTCAAGCTTAGTAAGACTTCACGAGTGGGCGGTACTGTTCGCCTCGGGAGAAGTAACAAACCGCTTGAATCCCTCGTTGATGTGCACAAAATGCAACATATAAATAACATCAATTGTGACATAAAACTAACCCTTTTTTAGTACTAATGTTGGAAAAAGTATGCTTTTCTCTTCCTTTTGTATTTTCAGGATTAAATAAGCTCAAATGAACCAAAGAAACAAAAGGCAGCTAAATCTAACATAAATACAAGAAAAGTAACAAACGTGGCATGCCCGATCCCCCGACAGCATCTTCCAAAGAAAAAGCAAGAAGGCAACAAGCTGAACACGCCCCGTGCTCAGTGAGCACGGGGCCGTGCCCAAGTGCTAGCAGAAAAGACAAACTCATAGAAGCTTCTACTGCTCACCACGGGGCCGTGCCCAGCGGACACGGGGGCGTGGTCAAACCTCCTGCAGGCGCATTTATTGTAATTGCGAATTACAATTAATGAAGAGAGACGGAGTTGGACACGGGGCCGTGCCCAACGGACACGGGGCCGTGCCCGAGCTACTGTTCAGCCTATAAATAGGAGTGCTTGGAGCTCTTGCAACTCATCCCTTGGCACACCACCTCTCTCACACTTCACCCACCACCCACCACCATCATAACACTATCATCCACCACCATCATCCATTGTCCATCGTAGAGTGTGTGAGTCGTCTCGGGATCTAAGATTGATCGTAAGAGTTCTTGACAATCAAATGCCATGTTTGCCTAAGTCTCTTACATCACTTGGTGAAGACAAGTGTCTAGTGTAATACTTTTTATTTTTAATCTTTTGCATTTTTTAATTGGTTTTGTATTAATGACTTTAATTACCAGTTTCTTATGTTGAAGGTGATTCTTCCTTATCGTTTGTCTATGGTGTCTTGGCATTATTTTACTGTCTATATAAAATAAAAGATTTTCACCATTCATATCTCCACGGTCTATATGGAGGTATGTTGGCTACCTGGTCGGGGGTTAAGGGAACGGTTTGGTAAGAGTCTTGCCATTGTTCAGTGTATAGATCCTGCAAAGGACCTGGGTCAAATTTAGTAGGATCTCCTTCAATACCCAAAGGTATTAGATGGCGGGGGTCCAAACTCTTTGAACCCCTCATAAGTTAAACTACTATTAAAACTTTAACCCGGCTACTTAGGACTGTATCCCTACTGACTCAGAGTACTTAGCCGAGGGTAACGTCGCCTTCAAAAGAGGGGCCTCCTACATTATGCATTAATAACTTAATTAATTATCTTTCAATAATCCGACCCTTTAGGATTTTATCCTTGCTGACTCAAACTACTGGGTTGAGGGTAACGTCGCCTTCAAAAGAGGGGCCTACTACAATAACTAAGATAATCTCTTAAACAAGTGCAAAAGTGCGAAAATAATTAAAGGTTACGCTATACACGAGTCGGATCCAAGTGATTCATCTTGTCTATCCGTTTTTATTTTTATTTTATTTTTCAGCATTTTAGTTAGTTTTATTTTCTTATTTTAAAACCTTTTTTCTAACATTTTTGATTTGATTAGACGTTGAGGATAAACCAGTACTAAAAGCTCTTGTTTCCTTGGACGACCTCGGTATCTTACCAACACTATACTACGTCCACGATGAGTGCACTTGCCCATATGTGTGTTTAGTGTTAGAAAATATCGTGTTTTATAAATTTAAAACTTGGCTAAAGAGTGTAAAAAGGGCTTAAAATATATACCTAATATATATATAACACTTCACACGCATCAAGTTTTTTTTGACACCGCTGCCGGGGACACAAGGATTTTAAGAAAGTTAGGAATCAACGACCTAATCATTTTTTTATATTATTTTCTTTTTATTTTTTAGATTTTCCTTAATTTTTCAGCTTCTGCAGAACTCAGCACGGGCCGTGCCTGGTCGGACACGGGCCGTGCCCAGCAGTATCACTAGCAGTTTTTATTTTCCGAGTTATAGAGGGCTGAGCACGGGGCCGTGTCGGTGCAACACGGGGCCGTGTCCAACTTTCCAGTAACAGGGTTCCGGAAAAAAATCACTGTATCTCCAACCACGGGCCGTGTTCGCTGAGCACGGGGCCGTGGTGAACCTCCTGACCAATATTCTTTTCTGTTATTATTGCAGGACTTGGGACCGGACACCACGTCTAAACTCTCTACATAGTGTATGAGCTCCAGTTCTAATAAAGACATAAAAGAACCTCTAGAAGAACCCGAACGCTTTCTCAGAAAAAGACTTAAAGATAAAAACCAAGAGAAGGTTTCGGGGGACCCACTTCTAATGGCGGACCAACGTACCCTCATGGATTACCTACGACCCACCGTAGGTAATCTCGGCGCCGCTATCAATGCACCGAATGTCGAAGCCAGCAACTTCGAACTTCGGCCATAATTGATACAAATGCTTCAAAACTCCGCAACCTTTCATCGGCTTGCGGACGAGGATCCCCATCTACATATTACTAATTTCTTAGAAATATGTGATACCTTTCGGATCAATGGAGCATCTAATGACGCCATCCACCTCCGAATGTTTCCATTTTCATTAAAAGACCGAGCAAAAGCTTGGCTCAACGCCCTACCAGTTGGTTCGGTAAACACCTGGGATGAACTCGCCCAAAAATTTCTATATAAGTATTTCCCTCCCGCTAAAACGGCTAAACTAATGACTGAAATTAATACATATTCACAAGAGGATGGGGAATCCTTATATGAAACTTGGGAAAGGTTCAAGGAGCTATTGCGCAAGTGCCCCCATCACGGTCTTGCGGTATGGCAACAAGTGTCCACTTTCTATAATGGGTTGTTGCCACACACGAGACAAACACTTGACTCTAGCTCCGGGGGACTTTTAGGTAATCGCCGCCCACACGAAATATACAATCAAATCGAGGAAATTGCTCAAACCAATTTCCAGTGGCACACTCCCCGAGGCAATAAATCTATTGCCCCGGGCGCCCATAAGGTTGATGAAAGCACTTCTTTACAAGCCCAAATCGAGACCCTTTCTTCAAAAATTAAAAAGCTAGAAATGACAAAAACGGTCTCGGTAATGGCTTGCGAAGGGTGTGGTGGACCACATGAAAATTCGAGTTGTATGAAAGAAACAGATGATCAAACAGAGTCGGTAAACTACATTGATAATAGACCTAGGCCATCGGGTCCCCCAACGGGTACCTACAACCAAGGATGGCGTAACCACCCTAACCTTGGTTGGAAAGAACCCAGCAATAGTAGTAACCAACAAAGTCTAAATCAACGAACAAACTTTCAACAACCAAGAAATGAGTCACAAAATTTCCCTCAACAACAAGGTGGACGAGAAAGGCTTGAAGATACTATATCTCGCCTCATCTCTGACACTGAAAAGAAAAACTCGGATCGGTTTCAACAATTGGAATCAAATTTTAGAAATCAACAAGCTAGTATACAAAACATTGAAAAACAAATAAGTCAACTAGCTCAAAATTTCTCCGAGAGGCCACAAGGCGCGTTACCAAGTAATACCGAAACAAACCCAAAAGCTCAAGTTCATCTCATAACATTAAGAAACCGTACCGTGGGTCCCGTTGAAGCTCCGCCGCCACCAACCGAGGAAAGCACAACACCGCCCCAACAAGATAAGGCTTCTCCTCTATTTCAAGAGCCTACCAAGGCTCCTCCGGTTCCGTACCCCGGTAGGTTAATTCATCAAAAGACCAATGTGCAATTCGCAAAATTCGAAAGTCTACTAAAACAATTGCATGTTAATATTCCTTTCATAGAAGTCCTAACTCAAATGCCTAAATACTCAAAATTCATGAGGGACTTCCTCACTCATAAAAGGAAAATTGAATCATTGCAATTAGTTAACCTAGGCGAAGAATGCTCCGCCCTCGTACTCAACAAACTTCCCCAAAAGAAGATTGATCCCGGAAGCTTCACAATTCCTTGCTCGATCGGGGAATCCCCCATTCGTAATGCACTAGCCGACCTTGGGGCTAGCATTAACCTCATGCCCGCATCAATGTTCAAATGACTCGACCTAGGAAAAACGAGCCCTACCAAGATGAGTATACAACTTGCCGATAGATCCGTCAAATACCCGCAAGGTATCGCTGAAAATCTATTGGTCAAAGTCGACAATTTCGTCTACCCGGCCGACTTTGTCATACTAGATATGGAAGAAGACACCAAAGTCCCCCTCATACTAGGGAGGCCATTTCTAGCCACCGCACAAGCAGTGGTAGACATGAATGACGGAACACTCACTTTAAAATATGGGGATAAGGAAGTGAAGTTCGGGGTTGGGAAGAGAATAGAGGACAATGACCCAGTCAATTACATGAAGGTTATTGATTCGAGTTTGGATGATGCTCTCCGACAGTGCAACATGGGATGCAAAACATCCCGCTCAAAAAACATATAACCTCACCTTGGGTCTAGCCAAGGACCCTTATAAACGTGGCGCACCACGGAGGCATTCCGCGGAACTATCCTTAGTTTAGTTTAATCTTTTAGTTTAATTTTAATTTGCAGGAACAAAACACACTCGTGATGGTAAAGGATAGCAAGGGAAATGAGAAACATAGCCCCATGCACGAAAACAGGGCCATTCGACAAAATTTCTTCATTACTGTAAGTTCAGCACGGGCCGTGTCCAGCCAACACGGCCCGGTGCTGCACAATCTGCAAGAAAACGCCCAGTTCAGGTAGCTGGACACGGGCCGTGTTCACCAAACACGCCCCCGTGTCCAGGCTTCTGTCCCTTTTTGTTAAAATTTTGTTACTGGCACCTGAACACGGGGCCGTGCCCGGTCTCCACGGGGCCGTGTCCAGGATGTCAGTAACATAAAATTTTGCTTTTAACACCATTTTACACAACGTAAAAAAAAATATTTTTGGGACACATTGAGGACAATGTGTAATTTAAGTGTGGGGGGGATGCTAAAACCCTGAATCTCGCAAGTCCTAATTAACAAGCCTTACACAAAACTCTATTGGAACCGCTAATCACCCCAATTTTTTTTCAAAAATTTATTTTCTTTTTGCTTGTCTAGGTTTAAGTTGGGAATTATAAGATCTAAAAAGGCTATATTTTTACAAATGTACAACCGACAGCGTCGTGATAAAAAAGAACCAACATAAGAAAATTATGAAACGGCATGACAAGCTTAGTTAAAATTTGATTATATATACTTGATCACATAAAAACTCATTCCCACAAAAAGTGAGTTTTGAGCCTTTATTGAGCATACAAATATATATCTTTATACTAAATGCTCATTTTTCGTTTCTTGTGTGAATAGCCGCTTGGTTCTTACGACTCTAGAACTTGCCACGACGATACATTCCCGTCCTTACCAACTTAAACCCAAGTAAGTAAATGATGGAGGCATTAGGACTAACCCTTTTTTTTTTCTTTCTTTCAACACTATTATTTTTTTTTTTTTACCACCTACCCAAAATCCCCCTAGTTAACCCCTTTGAGCCTAAACCTTTTTATTTCTTAACCCTTTTTACCTTTTACCCACCAAAACCCTTTTTCATTTTAAACCCTTTATTTTAGTAACAAAGCTCGGTTTTCATGTGACATTCTTCCTTAAAAAAATGATGATGAAGTTGGAAATAAACAAACAAAGCTCATTGAAACAAAGGCTTGTTTGAATAAACGCTTCATTAAAATAAAAAAATCACAAAAACAAAATGTTTTACGAAAACCGATGCTTTTTACGCCTTTCGCCCTTTCTACTAACCACTAACCCAACCACCCACCTTTAGCCCAAGCCTAACCCTACACCCAAAAAGTCCTCTTGATATATACAAAGGTATATAGTTAAAAAGGAGGAGGATTGATTGCTTGGCAAGCTTATGGTAGGAATAAGTTCCAATGCCGCTTTCGAGTGATTCATTAAAAATACACCTTCGGCCGAGTGTTGAGTGTCTCCCGTGAGGTATGTGAACTTGTATATAAATGGAATTTTAAAAAGGCATGTTATGCCCTAATAAGTAATTTATCTTATGAAAAGTTTTTTAATAAATCATAACGAAAAGGATTGTAAATAAATAAAAATAAAACCTAAATAATCTTGGAAATCCCGACACTCTATGACAAGCCTAAAACCGTCTCTTCTACCCATTCCATTTGGGAGTGAAAAAGCCACTTTATAAAGAGTTTTGCTTGAGGACAAGCAAAGATTCAAGTGTGGGGATATTTGATGTGCACAAAATGCAACATATAAATAACATCAATTGTGGCATAAAACTAACCCTTTTTTAGTACTAATGTTGGAAAAAGTATGCTTTTCTCTTCCTTTTGTATTTTCAGGATTAAATGAGCTCAAATGAACAAAAGAAGCAAAAAGGCAGCTAAATCTAACATAAATACAAGAAAAGGAACAAACGTAGCATGCCCGATCCCTCGACAGCATCTTCCCAAGCAAAAGCAAGAAGGCAGCAAGCTGAACACGCCCCGTGCTCAGTGAGCACGGGGCCGTGCCCAAGTGCCAGTAGAAAAGACAAACTCATAGAAGCTTCTACTGCTCACCACGGTGCTGTGCCCAGCGGACACGGGGGCGTGGTCAAACCTCCTGCAAGCGCATTTATTGTAATTGCGAATTACAATTAATGAAGAGAGAGAAGGAGTTGGACACGGGGCCGTGCCCGAGCTGCTGTTCAGCCTATAAATAGGAGTGCTTGGAGCTCCTGCAACTCATCCCTTGGCACACCACCTCTCTCACACTTCACCCACCACCCACTACCATCATAACACCATCATCCACCACCATCATCCATTGTCCATCATAGAGTGTGTGAGTCGTCTCGGGATCCAAGATTGATCGTAAGAGTTCTTGACAATCAAAGGCCATGTTTGCCTAAGTCTCTTACATCACTTGGTGAAGACAAGTGTCTAGTGTAATACTTTTTATTTTTAATCTTTTGCACTTTTTAATTGGTTTTGTATTAATGACTTTAATTACTAGTTTCTTATGTTGAAGGTGATTCTTCCTTATCGTTTGTCCGTGGTGTCTTGACATTATTTTACTGTCTATATAAAATAAAAGATTTTCACCATTCATATCTCAACGGTCTATATGGAGGCATGTTGGCTACCTGGTCAGGGGTTAAGGGAACGGTTTGGGAAGAGTCTTGCTGATGTGTGTAAAATGCAACATATAAATCACATCAATTAAGGCATAAAACTAACCCTTTTTAAGTACTAATGTTGGAAAAAGAGTGTTTTTATCTTTCTTTTGTATTTTCAGGATGAAATGAGCTCAAAATCACAAAAGAAGCAAAAAGACAACTAATTCTAGCATAAATACAAGAAAAGGAATAAAAGTAGACTGCCCGGGCCCTCAACGGCACCCCCCAAGGCAAAGAAGAGAAAACAGAAGACTGAACACGCCCCGTGTCCAGCGGACACGGGGCCGTGCCCAAGAAGCAGCAGAAAAGACAAACTAGTAGAAGCTTCCATTGCCCACCACGGGGCCGTGTCCAGCGGGAACGGGGGCGTGGTGAAAGTACAGCAGGCGCATTAATTGTAATTGCGAATTACAATTAATGAAGAGAGAGAGTGTCAGACGGGCACGGGGGCGTGTCCAGCGGACACGGGGCCGTGCCCAGCCTTCTGTTCAGCCTATAAATAGGGGTGCTTGGTTTCATTCCATCTCATCCCTTGGCACACCACCTCTCTCACACTCCATCCACCACCCACCACCACCATAACACCATCATCCACCACCATCATCCATTGTCCATCGTAGAGTGTGTGAGTCGTCTCGGGATCCAAGATTGATCGTTAGAGTTCTTGACAATCAAGGCCATGTTTGCCAAAGTCTCTTACATCACTTGGTGAAGACAAGTGTTTAGTATAATACTTTTTATTTTTAATCTTTTGCACTTTTTATTTGGTTTTGTATTAATGACTTTAATAACAAGTTACTTATGTTGAAGGTGATCTTTCCTTATCGTTTGTCCGTGGTGTCTTGGCGTTATTTTACTGTCTATATAAAATAAAAGATTTTCACCATTCATATCTCCACGGTCTATATGGAGGTATGTTGGCTACCTGGTCGGGGGTTAAGGGAACGGTTTGGTAAGGGTCTTGCCCTTGTTCAGCGTTTAGAGGTCCTGCTTGGGACCTGGGTCAAATTTAGTAGGATCTCCTTCAATGCCCATAGGTATTGGATGGCGGGGATCCAAACTCTTTGACCCCCTCATAAGTTAACTACTATTAATACTATAACCCGGCTATTTAGGACTGTATCCCTGCTGAC
This sequence comes from Helianthus annuus, assembly GCF_002127325.2. Lineage (NCBI taxonomy): Eukaryota > Viridiplantae > Streptophyta > Magnoliopsida > Asterales > Asteraceae > Helianthus > Helianthus annuus. Next base: position 47,949,858 of record NC_035433.2, on the reverse strand, counting down.
TCAGACTACTTAGCCGAGGGTAACGTCACCGCCGAAAGCGGGGCCTACCACAATTTGCATTAATAACTTAATTCATTATCTTTCAATAATCCGACCCTTTAGGATTGTATCCTTGCTGACTCAAACTACTGGGTTGAGGGTAACGTCGCCTTCAAAAGAGGGGCCTACTACAATAACTAAGATAATCTCTTAAACAAGTGCAAAAGTGCGAAAATAATCAAAGGTTATACTAACACACGTGTCGGATCCAAGTGATTCATCTTGTCTATCTGTTTTTATTTTATTTTATTTTTCAGCATTTAGTTAGTTTTTATTTTTCTTAGTTTAAAACATTTTTCTCACTTTTTTTTTATTTGATTAGACGTTGAGGATAAACCGGTATTAAAAGCTCTTGTGTCCTTGGACGACCTCGGTATCTTACCAACACTATACTACGTCCACGATGGGTGCACTTGCCCATATGTGTGTTTAGTGTTAGTGAATATCGTGTTTTATAAATTTAAAACTTGGCTAAAAGTGTAAAAAGAGCTTAAATATACATCTAAAATATAACACACTTCACGCACATCAAGTTTTTGGCGCCGCTGCCGGGGACACAAGGATTTTAAGAAAGTTAGGAATCAACGGCCTAGTCATATTTTTATTTTTTTCTTTAATTTTTAGGATTTTTCGTAGATTTTCAGCCTCTGCAGAGCTCACCACGGGGCCGTGCCTGCTGAACACGCCCCCGTGTTCAATCATTGGAACTGGCAATCCTGTTTTAAGTCAGACAGTAAGCTGAACACGGGGCCGTGTCCACTCAACACGCCCCCGTGCCCAAGATTCTCTTACTGAAAACAGAACCGTTAGATCTCGGCGGTTGGTAATTTCTGACACAATCATGAGTGATAGTAATTCTTTTTACTTTCGGCACTCTTATGGTATGTGGTGTCGATTATGTGGAGGCGAACATGAGGAATTAAAATGTTATTTTCTCAATTATAGGCCCCACTATATAGACCCACCGATTCCTTGTAATCTTAAGAGGAGCGAAAGTAAAAATAAGCACTATCTCTCCCTCGAATGCGCCCAACCAGATATTCTAGGAGAAATGCTCCTTGACGAGTTATTTCAACTAGAAGAGCTAATTCTCAATTGGTCAAAAGAACTTAGGAAGGATTTTATAGATCCATCCCAAGATGATGACCATGAGGAAATGTTGGAACCGCATTCCGACAACCTCGTTGCTCCCGAAAATACCTTCATACCTAGAAAAGACTTGGACGATAGTCGTCCCTGTGTCGATTGTGCCGTGAAGGACTCCCCATCGACTTCGTTCGATGCATACATAGACCTGAGCGATTCGGCATACACCTTCTTTAACGAGAGCCCGGAAAAGGGTTGGACTTGTCCACCTAGAATGAAAATAGGAATTACCCTCACCGATAACCTCTTGCGTTCTCGCCTTAGTATAGGACAATTAAGGTATCTTAGGCACTTTGGGGTTGTTCCAACAAATCAAGAACCACCAGATATAAATAAACTCCTTAGTAGCGACAAACTTCATAAACAGCTACCCGACACGGGGCCGTGCCCGGCCAACACGCCCCCGTGTTCACCAAAAGATTCCCTTCTGATCAGAACATCAGAATACGGACAAATTGTGTCAGAATTTCATCTGCACACGGGGCCGTGTCCAGCGAACACGGGGCCGTGTCCAGAAGGCTGTCGTTTTCTATAAATGCAGCTAAAAATCCTGCACATTTGGACCAACTTGGGACAGAGATTTGAAGGAATCTTCTCTCAAACAATCCTAGGTAAGTCTAAAAGAAGGTTCCAACAACCCATCTTGTCCTTTCCTCTTCTAGACATTTCCTTCTTTTCATCTTTCTTCAAGAACTACCATGAAAAGTTTGAATTCTTCAACCTTTGTGGTAGGAAACAATGAGTTTTGATCATGGAATCTTGGTGAAAACATGTTGTGTAACATTGTTTAAAGTTATTTATGACCAAAAAGTCTACATAAATTCAGAAAATAACTTAAAAACCCAAGATTCCTTGCTTCGAAATTCTGCAGAAAGATGAACACGGGGCCGTGCTCAATGAGCACGGGGCCGTGTCCAGAAACTGTTTCGTCATATAAACTACTTTTGGTTTATTTTTCGTAGAATGGCGAGTGAAAACAGCGAAACATCATCCGTTTATTCCTCAAACAGCCGAAGGGGAAGAAGGCCATCCGTTGAAGCTACACTTGTGCACTATGTGATAGCATTGAGGGAAGCTCTCGACGAAATGACGTCAGTAGAGGAGGTCCTAATTGACCGTATTAACGATCTTACGATGGGACTTGAAAGTAGCTTCCAAGAAATTAACCTTTTGCACCAAAGGTTAAACATTCTGGTAGCACCTCCTATGGAACCAGTCCTTCCACAACAAGACTGGAACTTGGCACTCGGAGTTAACAACCCTACCGGGTGGGAAGACTTTTCCGCAGAACCTCCCATGGAACACCCACAAGAAATTCCAGCGGAAGTGGAAACTCCTCAAACTAATGCAAATGAGCCCTCTTTTCTCCTTCCAAGGGAGGTAGAGGAGTGGCTCGCCGACATATGAGGAGGAACACACCCGGAAGAAGGAGTTCTAAAAAGCCTTATCTAACCAAGATTAGTAGCTTCTTGGAAATTTTGCTAAATTAGAATAAAACATAGGGCTAGAACTCCATGGTTTAACATTTATGTACTTTCATCTTTAACTTTATGTAATGTCTCTCTATGTTTGCAATGATATGATGGTTTTTAAGATTGATGGTTGTTTTACGAATAAAACACACTTATGGTGGTAATGGATGAAAAAGGGAACGAGAAAAATGGACCCATGCACGAAGAACAGAGCAACCCGACACAAATCTCCATCACAGAAGGCTCAACACGGGCCGTGCCCAACCAACACGACCCCGTGCTGAGCCACCTGCAGAAAAACACCCAGTTCAGGTAACTGGACACGGGCCGTGTTCAGCGGACACGCCCCCGTGTCCAGGCTTCTGTTTTAATTCTTTAATTTTTGCCACTGGCACCTGACCACGGGGTCGTGCCCGGTCACCACGGGGCCGTGTCCAGGATGCCAGTAACATAAATCTTTGCTTTTTAACCTACTTTTACACATTCTAATCAACCAAAAACCTTATTTTTGGACACATTGAGGACAATGTGTAATTTAAGTGTGGGGGGATGCTAAAACCTTGAATTTTGCAAATCCTAAATACAAGCCTTACACAAAACTCTATTGGAACCGCTAAACACCCCAAATTTTTTCAAAAACTTTTTCATTTTTTTTATCATTTACTTGTCTTAGTTTAAGTTGGGAATAATAAGTTCTAAAAAGGTTATATTTTTACAAATTTACAACCGATAGCGTCGTGATAACAAAGAACCAACATAAGAAAATTACGAAACGGCATAACAATTCTAGTTAAAAATTCGATTATATATACTTGATCACATTAAAAACCCATTCCCACAAAAGTGAGTTTTGAGCCTTTATTGAGCACAAAAATATACATATTTAGACTAAATGCTCATTTTTCATTTCTTGTGTGAATAGCCACTTGGTTCTTACAACTCTAGAACTTGCCACGACGATACATTCCCGGTCCTTACCAACTTAAACCCAAGTAAGTAAGTGATGGAGGCATTAGGACTAACCATATTTTTCTTTCTAAACCATTATTTTTCATTTTTTTACCACCTACCCAAAATCCCCCTAGATAGCCCCTTTGAGCCTAAAACTTTCATTTCATTACCCCAAAACCCTTTTTACCCACCAAAAAACCCTTTTTATTTTTCACCCTTTATTTTAGTAACAAGCTCGGTTTTTCGTAAACTCGCCTTTTTATGTGATGAAAAAAAAAAAACAATGATGAAGTCAAAAACAAACAAAAGCTATATAAAAGCTTGTTTGGAGAAATACTTCAAAATAAAAAGTCACTAAAAACAAGGTATGTCACGGAAACCGACGCTTTTTACGATTTTCGCTTTTTTTTTCTAACTAACCCAACCGACCACCTTTAACCCAAGCCTAACCCTTCACCCCAAAAGTCCTCTTGATATTTACAAAGGTAAAAAGTTAAAAAGGAGGAGGATTGATTGCTTGGCAAGCCTATGGAAGGCGTAAGTTCCATGCCGCTCACGAGTGATTCACTAAAAAAAATCTACACCTTCGGCCGAGTGTTGAGTGATCCCCCGTGAGCTATGTGAACTTGTATATAAATGGAATTTTAATAAAGCATGCTATGCCCGAATAAGTAATTTATCTTATGAAACGTTCAAAATAAATCATAACGAATAGGATTGTAAATAAATAAAAATAAAACTTACAAGGACCTTGGATTCCCGACACTCTAGGACAAGCTAAAAACTTTCTCTTCTACCTATTCCATTTGGGAGTGTAAGCCACATTTAAAGAGTTTTGCTTGAGGACAAGCAAAAGTTCAAGTGTGGGGGTATTTGATGTGTGTAAAATGCAACATATAAATCACATCAATTAAGGCATAAAACTAACCCTTTTTAAGTACTAATGTTGGAAAAAGAGTGTTTTTGTCTTTCTTTTGTATTTTCAGGATGAAATGAGCTCAAAATCACAAAAGAAGCAAAAAGACAACTAATTCTAGCATAAATACAAGAAAAGGAATAAAAGTAGACTGCCCGGGCCCTCAACGGCACCCCCCAAGGCAAAGAAGAGAAAACAGAAGACTGAACACGCCCCGTGTCCAGCGGACACGGGGCCGTGCCCAAGAAGCAGCAGAAAAGACAAACTAGTAGAAGCTTCCATTGCCCACCACGGGGCCGTGTCCAGCGGGCACGGGGGCGTGGTGAAAGTACAGCAGGCGCATTAATTGTAATTGCGAATTACAATTAATGAAGAGAGAGAGTGTCAGACGGGCACGGGGGCGTGTCCAGCGGACACGGGGCCGTGCCCAGCCTTCTGTTCAGCCTATAAATAGGGGTGCTTGGTTTCATTCCATCTCATCCCTTGGCACACCACCTCTCTCACACTCCATCCACCACCCACCACCACCATAACACCATCATCCACCACCATCATCCATTGTCCATCGTAGAGTGTGTGAGTCGTCTCGGGATCCAAGATTGATCGTAAGAGTTCTTGACAATCAAGGCCATGTTTGCCTAAGTCTCTTACATCACTTGGTGAAGACAAATGTTTAGTATAATACTTTTTATTTTTAATCTTTTGCACTTTTTATTTGGTTTTGTATTAATGACTTTAATAACTAGTTACTTATGTTGAAGGTGATCTTTCCTTATCGTTTGTCCGTGGTGTCTTGGCGTTATTTTACTGTCTATATAAAATAAAAGATTTTCACCATTCATATCTCCACGGTCTATATGGAGGTATGTTGGCTACCTGGTCGGGGGTTAAGGGAACGGTTTGGTAAGGGTCTTGCCCTTGTTCAGCGTTTAGAGGTCCAGCTTGGGACCTGGGTCAAATTTAGTAGGATCTCCTTCAATGCCCATAGGTATTGGATGGCGGGGATCCAAACTCTTTGACCCCCTCATAAGTTAACTACTATTAATACTATAACCCGACTATTTAGGACTGTATCCCTGCTGACTCAGACTACTTAGCCGAGGGTAACGTCACCGCCGAAAGCGGGGCCTACCACAATTTGCATTAATAACTTAATTCATTATCTTTCAATAATCTGACCCTTTAGGATTGTATCCTTGCTGACTCAAACTACTGGGTTGAGGGTAACGTCGCCTTCAAAAGAGGGGCCTACTACAATAACTAAGATAATCTCTTAAACAAGTGCAAAAGTGCGAAAATAATCAAAGGTTATACTAACACACGTGTCGGATCCAAGTGATTCATCTTGTCTATCTGTTTTTATTTTATTTTATTTTTCAGCATTTAGTTAGTTTTTATTTTTCTTAGTTTAAAACATTTTTCTCACTTTTTTTTATTTGATTAGACGTTGAGGATAAACCGGTATTAAAAGCTCTTGTGTCCTTGGACGACCTCGGTATCTTACCAACACTATACTACGTCCACGATGGGTGCACTTGCCCATATGTGTGTTTAGTGTTAGTGAATATCGTGTTTTATAAATTTAAAACTTGGCTAAAAGTGTAAAAAGGGCTTAAATATACATCTAAAATATAACACACTTCACGCACATCACTTGCCATTGTTCAGTGTATAGATCCTGCAAAGGACCTGGGTCAAATTTAGTAGGACCTCCTTCAATACCCAAAGGTATTGCATGGCGGGGGTCCAAACTCTTTGATCCCCTCATAAGTTAAACTACTATTAAAACTTTAACCCGGCTACTTAGGATTGTATCCCTGCTGACTCAGACTACTTAGCCGAGGGTAACGTTGCCTTCAAAAGAGGGGCCTACCACATTATGCATTAATAACTTAATTAATTATCTTTCAATAATCCGACCCTTTAGGATTGTATACTTGCTGACTCAAACTACTGGGTTGAGGGTAACGTTGCCTTCAAAAGAGGGGCCTACTACAATAACTAAGATAATCTCTTAAACAAGTGCAAAAGTACGAAAATAATCAAAGGTTACACTATACACGAGTCGGATCCAAGTGGTTCATCTTGTCTATCTGTTTTTATTTTTATTTTATTTTTCAGCATTTTAGTTAGTTTTATTTTCTTAGTTTAAAACCTTTTTTCTAACATTTTTTATTTGATTAGACGTTGAGGATAAACCGGTACTAAAAGCTCTTGTGTCCTTGGACGACCTCGGTATCTTACCAACACTATACTACGTCCACTATGGGTGCACTTGCCCATATGTGTGTTTAGTGTTAGATTATAAATTTAAAACTTGGCTAAAAAGTGTAAAAAGGACTTAAAATATATACCTAATATATATAACACTTCACACACATCACTTATCTATAAACTACTATTAAAACTTTAAACCGACCCTGCGGGACTGTATCTTTGCTGACTCAGACCAATGAGTTGAGGGTAATGTTGCCTGGAAGGGGGCCTACCACTTTTTGCATTAATAACTTACTTAATTATCTTTCAATAATCCGACCTTGCGGGACTCTATCCCTGCTGACTCAGACCAATAGGTTGAGGGTAACGCTGCCTGGAAGGGGGCCTACTACTATAACTTAAAGATAATCTCTTAAAATGTCCAAAGTGCGGAGTCATTAAAAGATACATAAAAGAGGAGTTGGAACCAACTGATTCATTATTGTCTATTTGTTTTTCCTTATATTTTATTTTTGTTTTTTAGTTTATCATTTTATAACTTTCAAAACTATTTCATCAAAATTTGGTTAGATTAGACATTAACAATAAGCCGGTATTAAAAGCTCTTGTGTCCTTGGACGATCTCGGTATCTTGCCATCACTATACTACGTCCGCGATGGGTGCACTTGGCCTAACATGTGTGTAGAGTGATAGAATTATATTGTATTTTATAAATTTAAAACTTGATTCGCGAGTAAAAAGAGTTAAAATATATCTAAAAATCACACACACCCGCACATACGTCAGTACGCGAATGATATAATTGGATGGTTACCATGTTTACTAAAAGTTAGTGTATCATGTTTCATGTATGTGATAATAAATCTTGTTGTTGTGATTTAGGTAAAGCTTCACTTTAGAAGGATTCGCGATGCTTGGAACGAACACACTTGCACCTTTCGCCCTCAACACGCTTCCGAGCTAAGTTATGCGACCGAGACAAAACTTTTGGGTTGAAAATTTAGTTTAAAAGTTGTTTTGAATTGTAAGTAAAGTTAACTTGTTGGTACAGCTATGTTTTAACATTCGGTTCGTCAAACTTGGTAAACTTTTGTGACTTTAAGTATTGTATAAAAAGAAAACTTTAGTTAGCTTTCAAAATTCGTTGCATCTAAAATCCTCGTTTTTTACCTTATAAGAAATGGGCGTTTCAATAGAGTGTGTGCAACAGTTGCAAGTGAGGCCTTCTCACCTTTCTTCTTCTCAGGCTCTTCAACATACGAGGAGTAGACATATTAATTGAAGGATTTTGGGAGTTTTATGAGAAACTTGAAGAATTTATGGATTTCGGAAGGTTTTCTGGGAAAAAAGTTGAAGCACAGTCAAGAAAAACTTAAAGATCTTCCAGGAAATCAAGAGAGAATGAAGAAGCAAGAGAGATAGGGAACCGTTTCTAGGGCTTCCATCGAATATTGCATTTAATGAGATGGGTAACCGTGCAGGCCCACTAGTTCATCACATAAGAAGCAAGAAAGATCTGAGACTAGTTGTTGGTGCCTTTACATCAACAATCATGCCCGTTATTCAGGAATCAACATCATCTGTTCATCCACATACCTCAAGCGTCACCATAGAGACTCCAAGAGGAAATCCAAGAGTCTCTTTTGACACTAATCAGTTCTTTATATTGTATCCTTCTACTGCATATCGAGAGAGAAAGCTTGAACTTGCTCATGTAGATGTTCATGATTTACATGAAAGAGTATTTGTTAGTGCAGTAATGTCTATCGCCTCCGTCAATCAAAACCGTAGCCGAAATAGAAGTAAACTAGACTTTATGATGTAATATTTAGGAAAAAGGGCAAGGTGGCAATCTTGTAAATAAGGGGAAATCCCTTATGCCTTGTGCCTATAAATAGGAGCCTTAGGGTTTAGTTTTAGAACTTTTGGTGCTTAGAGAGAGAAAGAGAGAGTGAGTCTAGAGAGAGAAACTATTGCTCAAGGTGATTCGTGGTGCTTGTACTTGTCGTATATTCAATAGAATCACATTTGTATTACGTTTCATGTGTTTCGGTCTCGTCCGTGCACGGATTCCGCATGTTGCACGGTCGGTTCGCAATCGTTTCGGAGTCGAAGCCGGTCGTAAATAGTGGTATCAGAGCAGGTTCTCGGTTACGAAGATCAAACGCACAGATTCATACAAGATTTGATCAGATTCAGAGCCAAAATCATCCAGATTTGTCAAATTCTTCATATTTTCTTGTTCTTCACGTTTTACACTGAATTTTGCAAAATTGACAGGGTTTTTACGGTTCAAATTGGCTGATTTTTTGATATGTTGTGCGAAATTAGCTGACCTATAACCCTACAAATTTTATGGTCAAAATTCCAAGCCGTTTGGGAGAAATCTAAGATTTTTGGTCCGAAAAAGTTGTGAAAATGTTGAAACACTTGACCGAACGGACAGCTGTTCGTTCCATTGTATTACTTTTTCAATTCATTTTAAGTAAGTTGACCTGTTGACTTGCAAGCCGATCGGACAGCACCAACCGATCGGTCAGCACCAGCCGATCGGACAGCACCAACCGATCGTTCAGCGTTCACCCAATCGGACAGCGTACAGCTTATTCACTTCATTAAAGTCAACTCTGATTTTTGTCAGTCAAAGTAATAGATTGTAGACGGTGGTGTGCATATGATTGTTATTAACTGTTGTCATAAAAATCCATATTGTGCATGTGAGTGATTGTTGCCACTACTACAATATCAAGCATAAGACGGTGTTCAAGATCTTTTTTAGACGGTGTTATAATAATAACCCCGTCTTAAAATCAACTCCTCACATGGCCGTTGTGCCAATCCAATTAAAATATTCAACAAAATTTCATATAACCCCGTCTTATGCTTAAACCCCGGCTTAAAATCAATTCCTCACGCTTTAGACGGTGTTCCCTTCGAACACCGTCTTATGCTTATATATGCAACCTTTAGATGGTGTTTTTGAACACCGTCTTATATACTCATTCTAACAAAAAGAAAAAAAAATTAAAGCCCAAAAACTTCCTCTCATCTCCCAAGGACCTCACCTCTCCTCTCCACCATCTGCTCGCCGCCTGCTCAACCTTACATGGTTCCAGCCCTAATCGACGAACCCTAAACCCTAATCAAACATCACGGTCCCTAAACACATTTGAAGAGGTGATGAAAACCCTAACCTTCTTTTTATGTATCTTGTTGGATTGTGTGTATATCTGGTTTTATATCTATAATATATATATGTGTATTCAAGATTATTGGGGATTTGAAATCTTTGAAAGCATAGTAGTGTTTGAAATAGGTTTGTTATTATCCAGATATTATTATGTTGTAGAGACCCTGTAGAAGGTGCGAGGGCAGCCATGGGTGTCATCGTTCTCGATCTTTATCCCGGCCTCAGAATCAGCCCCCTTTATCTCGGTAAATTTTCCCCTTTTGACCTAGATTCGTCATTGATTTTTGTAGATTTGTTGGGAATTTATTGTTTTTGTGATTGAGTTATGAAACCGTGGTTTTGTTTAACTTAAGGTTAAAACATTTACATACATACTCTAATAGTTTACCAGTTAGCTTGTTTTCCTTTTGAGATATAAACATCTAGCTTTAATTATTAGTTCCTTTGTTGTGTCATATAATAACAGGGATTAAGAATGTCCAACCCTTTATCACATTCTAGATTTTATCCTCTAATTACTGTAGCTAATGCTCAAGCTGAAAACGCATCAATGATAAGTATGTATGTTTTTTTTCCTTTTTTTTTAAATTTTCTTAGTTGCTCGCATAGTTATTAAAGCAAGCGCCCAGGCGTGCCTAGGCGCAAATAAAGCCTCGGGCCCAACAAATCGCCCTGAGTGCGCCTCGCGCCTTTAATAACTATGCTACAGGTCATAGTTATTAATGCGAGCGCCTAGACGCGCCTTGGCGAAAATAAAGCCCCAGGCCCAACAAATCGCCCTGAGTGCGCCTCACGCCTTTAATAACTATGGTTGCTCGTGGTTTTGTATATTAATATTGATTGTGTATGTTTATATGTATGTGTTTAGGACGCTTTGTGCTCAAGGTGCGCTTGTCCCGAAGAAGGTTGAAGGGAAGATTTTGCTGTGCTTAAGGTGAGGCAATATGGGTCGGCTTGACAAGGGCATAGTGGCTGCACGTGCTGGTGCTTCTAGCATGATTCTTTGCAATGCTGAAGCCAATAAAGATGAAATAATAGTTGATCTTCATGTGCTGCTAGCGACACACATCACTATGCTGACGGGCTTTGTCTTTACGCCTACCTTAACTCTACCATGTAACAACCATCATTCCAACATGGGCTGGCCCGACCCGACCCATTTTTTACATGTCATGGTGAGCTGGTATAATTTCCTTTTCTATAGTAGCATTTGAAGTGTTTTGTTTAATTAATTAATTTTTGCTTATATATGGGCTATAATTTATAAATGACTTTTGTTTTCTTTAAAAGACTTGCATGAAACAGGTTGCTAGAAACTGCTTAAATGTGTGTCATAAATGTGTCATAAAAACATGACACACAAATGCATGTCATGTTAATTTTATGACTCCTCAATCAACGACACGCTTTTGCGTGTCATAATTACTGTTTTTATGACACACAATGTGCGTCAAGAAATGTGTATTTTCTAATAGTGACATTTTTAACTGTTTTAGATTTATCATGTGACAAACTTTATGATTATAATTTATTCTTGCATGTTTAAGTGATCAATTGCAGAATGCAGAACCATGAAGCATACACTGTAAATGTGGTTGCTAGTTTTTTATCTTCATACAAGGTACTTTGAATCTTATCATAAATTATAATCATTTTGTTTATTTATTTATTTATTTATTTTAATCTAGCTGCTTTTGTAACTATGAATCTTATTAGGATCACTTGGAGCCTGCTATTGCCAATTTGAGGAAGCTGCTACAGAGCTTGAAAGGGTACATTGTGATTGCTTCATACTTCATTATACTCCCTTTATACATTAAAAGTGTCCTAATAAGAATTATGAGGCATTGGTGAAAGTCATCTTATAAGTTGCATTTGTACACTAAATATTCCAAAACGCATAAAATCATTTTATCTAGAGTAAAATGCCATTTTCGTCCCTGGGGTTTGGTCAGTTTTCGACTTTCGTCCAAAGGTTTGTTTTTTCGTATTTGGGTTCAAAAGGTTTGAAATCTTGCCATTTTCATCTGGCTCGTTAACTCCATCCATTTTTCTCCATTAAGTCACATGTATTTCTGTCTTTTTTGTTAACTTAAAGGGCAATTCAGTCTAGCGGATTCAGTCAGGGCTATTTTAACGGCTTGTACATAAAATGAAAAATACCGAATTGCCCTTTAAGTTAACAATAAGGCGAAAGTACCCCTGACTTAACGGAGAAAAATGGATGGAGTTAACGAGCCGGATGAAAATGGCAAGATTTCAAACCTTTTGAATCTAGATACGGAAAAACAAACCTTTGGGCGAAAGTCGCAAAACTGGCCAAACCTCAGGGATGAAAATGACATTTTACTCGTTCATTTATAACATGTATTAAATTTACTAGAGTTTGTTCTATTGTAGGTATTAGTATATAATCGTTCCAGATGAAGAATTTTTGCATGATATCAAGCAAAGGGGAAATATTGAGCAGGCCAAGGTGTGGTTCCACATCAGCATTTATATGTTATTAGTGGTTGATTATTTGCATTACACCTTACATTAGCAGTTAAAATTGTGCAGATTGTGAATATCTTTAATATAGTGGAAAGCATTAAAGAGCACTTTTATAGTGCAATTGATGATTTTTCTAGGTAAGTTGAATCCCTTAGGTTGTTGACTTCAGTTTATGAAATATACTTATTTCAATTAGAGAAACAAGCATCTTTCCATTACATATCTATCACATGACTCGTTATTTTGTTACAAACACACTTAACTCATTTATGTAAGAGGTGTCAGTTTTGTAAGTGGCTAAATATCATGAATTCGTATAATTCATTTCTGTAAGAGGTGTAAACGAGCCGGGCCGAGCCCGAGCTAGTCTCGAGCTCGGCTCGTCGTACTTTTATGAAGGTCAAACTCAGCTCGGCTCGACCCTATATATTTGGGCTCGTTTAGACTCGCGGGCCTAAACGACTTGTTCGAATTTTTAACCGTTTTGATCATGAGTATAGCATAATGCAATAGGGCTTATATGGTATTGTTCTGATAATGTGGAATAGCATAATGCAATAAGTTTGAATAACTGATAGTTTACTAGAGTGCATCCCAACTTAATATATTTTGCTCGAGTCTGACTTATTTAAAATATGCAGGAAGACATTGAACTTATGGCAGACGCAAGTTTGGAAGCTTTTAGATTTTCCATCTCTTGGTCCAGACTGATCCCAAGTATGTTACCATCAAAGGTTTCATTTAATTGGTTGTTTTATGTTTGACTTAAACAAAAATTTGAACTAGTTAACGTTTATGTGTATATATGTATACATCAATAGTTTGGTATGTATTGGAGAAAGTTGGATATAGAAGTAAAATGGAATTTTGATTTGATTTGATTTGAAAATGTTCCATTGGTAAGCTTGATGTATTTCTGGAAAACCTTTTTTTTTCAGCAAATGTTTGTTTATAAGACAAGACGGTGTTCAAAATATTTGTTTTAATTAATATTTGAGATATTAAAAGACGGTGTTCATCAACTTTAAGCCGGTGTTAAAATGGAACACCGTCTAATAAGACTTGATTTTAAACCGGTGTACTTTAAGACGGTGTTGAAAACACCGTCTTAAAACCCATATCACCCCGTCTAAAAATCTGTTTTGTAGTAGTGTGCGGTCCAATAGGAATTTAGGTGTCAGCATATATTTGATTTTTTTTCGTTCTGATTGCACATGAAGAGTAATAGGATGTCGGCCATTGTTAATTAATTGCTTATAAATTGTCAACCTGCATGAGAAATGATGTCAGTCCACTAAGTCTTTGAGGTCCAATTGAAACATAATAGATTCAGGTTGCATGTGAATACACTATCAAAAGTTGTTAAAGGATATGTCAGTCATTAATATGTGCAAGTGTAATTGTCGATTTGTTGGCTATCTTTGAATTGATTGCACATGTAATTTCATTAAAAGTCATATTAAAACTGATTCTTGTCGGCCATTTAGAAATTAATTGATTGTTGTGTGTGCATGTGATTAAGTGATATTGACAGTTTGCGGGTACTTTGACTGATATTCACTCGAACAACGTCCCAACCGATCGGACACCTGTCCGATCCACTGCACCATACTCTTTAACGCAGTTGACTTTGTTGACATGCCAGCCGATCGACCGACACCCTGTCCGATCGGCTAGCATCTTACCCGATTGATCAACATCCCGTTCGATTGACCCACATCCCGTTTGATCGAACAAGCCTTAATCCCGTCCGATCGACCCACATCCCGTTTGATCGACCCACATCCCGTCCGATCGAACAAGCCTTAATCCCGTCCGATCGACCCACATCACGTTCGATCGACCCACATCTCGACCGATCGAACAGCGTCCACCCTATCGGACAGTGTTCACCTCACACTTTATAATTCATTAAATGTATATCATGTGATGTATAGTTGAAATTGAAATTGTGTCTGCAAAATTTTTAGAGGTCCAATTAGATTGAGTCTATTATCAAATTAGTCAAGATAAGTTCACATGGTTCATTCGCATCGGTCCAATAAAATTCAGTTTGTGTGCATGTAATTTTTATCCTTGTCGGCCATTTATATTTGCATGAGAATAAAGTGATTTGTGTGCATATGAAGCTATTGAGTGTTGTCAGCCATTAATTGCATAAGCATATGATTTGTTTGTTTGCATGTGACTATATCATATATGTCGGCTGTGATTACAAATTTCCATATATTGCATGTGATATTGTTTTGAATATCAAAGATCATCGTTGAAATCAAAAAGTTATAACTCTACCCGTTCGACCATGCATTTTGTCATCTTGTGCCATTGATTGAAGCGTTGTTCGATTGGACAGCCCATTCTATTCAAAGCATAGTCCAGCCGATCGGACAACATATTTGTCGTGTAGCGCCAATCGATCGGACAGCATCAAAGCAAGCTAGCCGATCGAACAGTGGGTCGTATGGGTTGTAAACCGATTCAAAGTCATTTGATCAAGCCATAAAGCTAACCGACCGGCCAACATATTCATTTGTCAATTCAGTGTCACTCGATCGAACAGAGGGTCGAACGAACTGCTACTTTATTCAAAGCATAGTTAGCCGATCGGACAACATCACTATCCGATCAGACAACAAAAGTCACTCGTTCGGACAGCAACCCCAACCGAACGGACAGCATCCCCATTCGATCGGACAGCATCAATACTTGTCATTTCACGTTCAATCAAGAGTTATTTCACATTTTATTGAGTGTTATTATCAGTTTAAACTGATCGTTTGTGTGTTTCATTTGCAGGTGATTCAAGGTGATTCAAGATACACAAAGTGCAAATTCAAGACACAATTTGAAGATGTCGAGCAGCGGTGAAGAATTTTACAACACGTTTTACAATGCTTTTACTTCAGAATCATCCGAAAGAAGATCCGAAACAAGAGATTATTCGAAAGAGATTTCAGATAATATGAAATATGACAATATGTATGGAAACCTACAGAAACCACCGAAATTAATGAAAGTTGAGGATTATAACTGGTGGAAAAATCGGTTTGAGGGTTGGGTAAAAGCTTTTGCACCTGAAAGTTGGTTAAAATTAAAACAGGAATATAAAGAACCAGCAAAAGAAGGAGGAAAGTTATTAACCGAAGAAGAGTTCACAGAAAGAGATGTAAAAAATGTTGTAGCTGAATACAAAATGATCACATTGTTACATCAGTCAGTCAGAGAAGACATTATTTCACTACTTGAACATGAGAAAACATCTAAGGGTTTATGGGAAGCTCTAGAAAGAAAATGTGTGGGTAGTGCTGATATAGTTAAGAACAAAAAGAAGTTGTTAAGAAAAGAATTTGATTTGTTTGGTTGTTTAAAGAACGAGTCTGTTTCGAAGATGATTGAGAGATTTGGACATCTGAAGATGGAACTCGCTAGGCATGGAATCGTGTACTCTCAGGAAGACCTGGTTGATAAACTGTTTGATTCGTTACCAGATGAGATGGACTGGCAATACTTTGCATTGATGCTGAAAAACACAATCAAGTCAGAAGATTTGACAGTGGATCTGCTTATCGAAAGACTAGAAAGCCATGAATTGGAGATCAGAAAAACCAATAAAGTCAACAACACATCATACTAACAGAATGTGGAGCTGTATTACAGAGGTGGTATGATACCGAAGACTGTGTCTCCAAAAACAGCATTTTCTGGAGAGAGTTTAAACACAGTGAATCAAGAAACTCCTAGCAGTGGCTATCATGGTGGTTCAGGGTCAAATACTTCAAATCAATCTGCTTCAAAGAATCTGTTTCAATGCAACATTGCTGTAGATTTAAAGAATGCTCAAAATTTCAGTGAAGAATCCGCAAAACAGCAAATGGTGTTCTTAGCTTCTGTGTTAGAATCGTACGAGAGTCTCGTGGCAGGCAAAATTGGAAACACCAATCTAACAAAGGAAGGCTACAATCAAATCTGTCACACCCCAACTGATGGTGGAATCATCGGGGCGCGTCACTAAGCGAAACAGATTGTCCAGAAGTTCCCACAACAACTATTATTACAAATTCAGTTAAATGATACGTCCCATACCGTATCCCAAATAAATAAACAAGTTATCATAGAAAGCAACTAGGCAAATAAATTCCGTTCCGACAACTTAGATTCAATTATTATTACAGACAATTGTTTATTATTTCTAGACTCCCTAGCCTCGATTTCATCACCACGCGCCTAAGCATCCTAGAAACTTAAGCACCTGTCACATACGTTAAAATAAAGTCAATACATAAAATGTAAAGGTGAGCACACAAGTTTAATAATAGCATATAGAGTTCGAATAGTTTACGCATAACTAGGCACGTACACAGAGGAAAACGATGCATGTTAATTATCGACATGGGACCATCGATACCAACGACTGCGGGTTGACTGTCCGAGACGGTTTGCAATACATGATTACCACCGTAATCCATGCAAGTAATTGTCCTTAACAACCCCCGTGTGAACGGGTGCTGAGTCCAAACTATAGTACTATGTTGCTAAGGCAGGTAGATAGCACTCCACGTGTAAACATAATAAACAGCATTCATTTAGTCAAGTAGCACATGCAAATGGTTAGCGTTCAAATAGTTTGTGTTTGATTGTGATTTGATAGGTAACGTATGTAACACCCAAAAGTGCTAAAAGCAAAAAGGGATCGAGTATACTCACAGTGATTGATTGTGGATTGAAGGGAGCGCTGAGAGTAAGATTAGCCTGAATAGTTCGATAGCATAACGATAAGTAACGCAGAAAAGTAAACACGTGTGGATGGATCGAATGGGCTGGTCGATCGAACGGCAGGTTCGATCGAACGGGCTGTTCGATCGGCTGGTATGTCCGGTTGGACAGTCCTGTTCGATCGGCCGGTAGGCTCGATCGGCTGGGCCATTCGAGTGGATTGTTTCTTCCTCTGGTGTGTTTGTGTTTGAGGATTTGAACTTTTGAAGTTTCCGTTGCAGCATTTGAGAACACTGATGTGTTCCTACCTTTCCATGTGCTAGCCAATCGGCTGGCCCGGTCGATCGGCTGGCATGTCCGATCGGCTGGGCTGTTCGAACAGCCTAGCCGTTCGGCCAGCAAGCAAGTCTGACCTGGTCGGCCTTTCATCTAACACTTGGGTGTTTGATCATTTGTCATTATATCGAGGTAGTTTGATAATGAGTTGAACTATGACACCTTCGTCCTTACTTGTCTCTCCGGCTCGGACAGGAATCACCCAAATCCGTCCGTTGAGCGGTTCGGAACGTCGGCTTAGAGTTTAACCCAAAATCGATGAACCTTGTTCATAGAACTCGAATCCTGAACCTTTTAACTGTTTGAATGATTAGTTAGCCGGTTCAAGCTCCGTTTCTATCGGTTGAAGGCATTGAGTGTAAAAGAGTTGAAAGAAAGTTGGGATTCCTTCCTTCAATCCTTCACAACTAGTGGATCTTTAGATCTTTGATAGATCTTAACTTGTTTATGTGGAAATCGGTTAGATCTAAGCCATTCATAGTTGAATGAGGCCAAAACATGATGTTCTTCAAGAACACCATGATGACATCATCCAAGAACACCTAGATCTTGGTGATTTCACGGTTAGAATTTAAGTTTTGAAAGATAGAAAGGTGTAGAATCAAGTAATGATAAAAAACGTACAAGAATTAGAGTGAAAACTTATCGGGATTGAGAGAAATCTGAGAAAAGGTGAAGAATAGGAGCTGGCCGGTCAGAACTTTCCAAAAGTGGAAATGAAGACAAGGACAACCCTATTTATAGGCTTCCAAAAAGGGAAAGTGGCAGCCGATCGGCCAGGAGCTCCGATCGAGTGGGCTGCTCGATCGGCTGGCAAGATGCTAGCCGATCGGCTGGCCTGTTCGATCAGGATGCCTCCTGTTCGATCCGCGACACACTTTGAGTATTTTGCGACGATTTTCGACGTTTCGATTTTGATAGACGCTGATACAAATACGATAGGGTTCCTAGTCAAATTACTTTTGATCCCAACCACTATATCTAACATACAATCTTCTATAAGTCCCGTTTTGATGTCGGTTTCGATTGAGTTCGATTGCCTTTCGAGTTTCGATTCGATTTTCGATTGATTTGCTTGAATAACGCACCAAACATAAAGTAAACATGCACAAGTAACACATAAGGCACACACACACGCATAACAATACCACAATTCGCATAATTCGAGTCTCGAGTTCGATGATTGTTAGATCGGTTTGATTGCTGATTAGTTAACTTTATCGCATTGTTACTTCCTACTATTCACAGTCGTAGATCGGTTCGCGTTAAAACACATTCGATTACTTCGATTCTTGCTGATACAACACTTACTCCACATAATACAACTAAAACATAAAATAGACTTTCTACAGTCAAAGAAATTCAAAGTTGACTTGGTCTTTGACTTTGACTTTGACATTCAAAAACACGGGGTGTTACAGCCTCCCCTTGTTTAGGGAATTTCGTCCCAAAATTAGGCTCGAAGGCTACACAACGCCGCGATTTACCTATTTGATGCTTCAGATCTATTTATTTAAACAACTGCGGGTACTTGGCCTTCATGTCGCTTTCGAGTTCCCAAGTGAACTCCACGCCTCGTCATCGGACCTTCACGATCGGGATGCGAGAGCGCCTGAGTTGCTTGGTTTGGCGATCCATGATTTCGACGGGCTTTTCCACGAAGTGTAATGTTTCGTTGACCTGAAGATCGTCGAGTGGTACGATTAGATCATGATCAGCAAGGCATTTTCGGAGGTTAGAGACGTGGAAAGTCGGGTGGACGTTACTGAGTTCCTCCGGTAATTCGAGTCTGTAGGCGACTTTTTCGATCCTTTCCAGAATCCTAAAAGGCCCAACATATCGAGGCGCTAGTTTCCCTTTCTTGCCGAATCGGACTACACCCTTCCAAGGTGATACCTTTAGGAGTACGTAGTCACCAACTTCAAATTCAAGGGGCTTGCGTCTTTTATCGGCGTAACTTTTCTGTCTGTTCCGAGCTTTTACCAAGTTGTCTCTAATCTGGTGGATTTTGTCAGTCGTTTCTTGTAGAATCTCGGGACCGGTTAGTTGCAAGTCACCGATCTCGTGCCACACAATAGGCGATCGACATCTTCTACCATACAAAGCCTCGAAAGGTGCCATTTGAATGCTGGCATAATAGCTATTATTGTACGAGAATTCGACCAACGGCAGGTATTTGTTCCAACTACCACCAAAATCTATAACACACGCTCGGAGCATGTCTTCAAGGGTACGGATAGTTCTTTCAGTCTGTCCGTCGGTTTGAGGATGGAATGCAGTACTCAAATTAAGCGACGTACCAAGGGCCGCTTGAAACGTTTCCCACAATCGCGAAGTGAACCGAGCGTCACAATCTGAAATGATGTCACGAGGCGTACCATGATTACGAATGATCTCGTCGGTGTAGATTTGGGCTAGTCGCTCCACCTTGTAGTCTTCCCGTATTGGCAAAAAGTGGGCTGATTTCGTTAGACGATCGACTATGACCCAAATACTGTCGTGACCTGATGGTGTGGGCGGGAGTTTCGTTATGAAATCCATAGCTATACTCTCCCACTTCCATATGGGTATCGACGGTTGTTCGAGTAAGCCAGAAGGTCTTTGATGTTCAGCCTTGACTCTTGCACAAGTTAAACAACTTCCAACGTAAAGAGCGATATCCCTTTTCATACCCGGCCACCAGTACTTATAATGAAGATCCTGGTACATCTTGTCTGGTACATCTTTCGCAAATCAGTCCGCTTAGGGATCCAAATTCGGTCTAGATAATAGAA
Organism: Helianthus annuus; assembly: GCF_002127325.2. NCBI lineage: Eukaryota > Viridiplantae > Streptophyta > Magnoliopsida > Asterales > Asteraceae > Helianthus > Helianthus annuus. The sequence continues at coordinate 47,929,610 of NC_035433.2, read as the reverse complement.
TATCCCATCGGATTTGCTTACTAACTGAGATCCATCGTGATAGATCCTCTCTTTCTTCAATGTACGCTCGTTAAAGCAAGCATGTTGAGCTTCGCGAATAAGGGTTTCGAGGTTGTGCTGGGCTTGGATGTTTCGGGTACTGAGCACGTAACTCTTTCTGCTGAGCGCGTTGGCAACCACATTCGCCTTGCCTGGGTGATAACGAATCTCATAGTCGTAATCGTTGAGAAGTTCTACCCATCGGCGTTGACGCATATTAAGCTCTCTCTGATTAAAGATGTGTTGTAAACTCCTGTGATCAGTGTAGATTGTACACTTAGTGCCATACAGGTAGTGTCGCCAAATCTTCAATGCAAAGACAACCGCGCCTAGCTCGAGGTCATGGGTTGTATAGTTCTTCTCGTGGATCTTGAGCTGACGAGATGCGTAGGCTATAACCTTGTCTCGCTGCATGAGGACACAACCGAGACCAAGGTTAGAAGCATCACAGTAGACAATGAAGTTGTCGCTTCCGTCGGGCAGCGTAAGAATCGGTGCATTGCACAACATATGTTTGAGAGTATGAAAGGCAGTCTCTTGTGCGTTTCCCCACACAAAAGGCTTGTCCTTATGAGTAAGAGCGGTAAGCGGCACAACGATCTTAGAGAATCCTTCGATGAATCGTCGATAATATCCCGCTAGTCCGAGAAAAGAACGAACTTCTGACGGGTTCTTAGGCGTAATCCAGCTTTTGGCAGCTTCAATCTTCGCAGGATCGACATGGATACCCCGACAATTCACAATGTGACCCAGAAACTAAACCTCTTCCAACCAGAATTCGCACTTGGAGAATTTGGCATAGAGTTGGTTCCCTTGGAGTAACTCGAGAACCAAACGTAGATGTTGCGCGTGTTCGGCTTTCGATTTGGAATAAATCAAGACATCGTCGATGAACACGATGACGAAACGGTCAAGATAAGGCTTACACACGCGATTCATCAGGTCCATAAAAACCGCGGGTGCATTGGTTAGACCAAAGGGCATGACTACAAATTCGTAATGGCCATAACGGGTTCGAAAAGCGGTTTTAGGATTGTCTTCCTCTTGAATCCGTAGCTGATGATATCCTGAACGCAGGTCGATCTTAGAGAAGCATGCTGCACCTTGTAGCTGATCAAATAAATCGTCGATTCGAGGCAAGGGGTATCGGTTCTTAATGGTTAGCTTATTCAATTCCCGATAGTCGATGCACATCCGGAACGATCCATCCTTCTTTTTGACAAAAAGGACTGGCGCGCCCCAAGGAGAGGTGCTTGGGCGAATAAAGCCTTTTTCGAGGTTAGCTCCAGGAATGAGGTCGATGCAGAAGTCGATATCACGACTTGGTGGTAGTCCGGGAAGATCATCAGGGAACACCTGAGGAAATTCATGAACCACTGGAACATCCTTGACTTCAGCTTTCTTTTTCTTTCCCTTCTCCGCTACTACAATGTTGGCCAAGAAGGCTCGGTATTCCTTGCGGAGATACTTGCTGGCTTGAATACACGACATAAGCTTGAGACCTTTTGACGCTGTTTCACCGTACACACACAATAAATCACCATTCGCGAGTGAGAATCGAATCATCTTCTCGAAGCATACAACTTCGGCATGGTTTTCGCGAAGAAAGTCAATGCCTATTATGACATCAAAGCTTCCGAGTTGCATTGGAATAAGGTCGATTGGGAAGGTGTGATTGTTGAGCTCAAGAGTACAATCACGGAGTACAGAGTTAACGGCAATAGTTCTTCCCGTAGAGACTTCGACTTCGAATGACGAGGATAGATATGAGCGCTTACGACTAAGGAGCTTCTTGAATTCAAATGACACAAAGCAGTTATCGGCTCCAGTATCAAACAAACATGATGCATAAATACCATTCACAAGGAACGTACCATTAATCACGTTGTTATCCGCCTGAGCCTGACGGGCATTGATATTGAAGGTTCGGGCATGGGCTGCTTTCTGCTGTTGCTGAGGTTGCTGTTGTTGCTGTTGCTGCTGGGGCTCTTGCTTAACTACCCTGTTCGGGAACCTGTTTGCAAAGTGGTTAGGGTCACCACATGCAAAGCAGACTCGAGCATTGGCTGCTGGTGCTTGAGCTGCTTGTTGGCCTTGAGGGGCAGGGAGTAGAGCTTGGTTGACAGTGGCTTGAGATGGGGCTTGACGAGGACCATAGCGACAGTTCGCAGTGAAATGACCGTACAGGTTGCAGTGAGCGCAAAAACGACAAGCTAGACCAATGGATGATGATACGAACACGTCGGGCAGAGTGGGTGAGGGCCTGTGTATGCACGTTTTGCTGGCGGTGCATTGATCACTGGAGCTGAGCGCTGGTGCTGTTGCTGCTGAGCTGGTACAGCTTGTAGAGGAGCAGCAGTGGTCGTTATAGCACAGTTCTTGTTGCTGGAGCTGCTGTTGTTCTTCTTCTTCCTTCTTGATGACTTGGAGGATTGAGCAGGTGAGTCGGTGGGTGTTGCAGTGGCTTGGTGCAGAGACTTGGGTTGCTTATCCCAGAAACCAGACTTTACCCGCTTATCATTAATCTCAGCGGCTAGCAGGTAGGTTTCTTCGATCGTTGCTGGCTTGGCGGCGTGAACAAAGTCGGCTACACAGTCGGGTAGGGCTCGAATGTACTTCTTGATGGCTTGATCTGAGGTCTTGACTTGATCAGGACAGATGATGCTAAGCTGCTTGAAGCGAGCAGTGAGAGCAGCGTTGTCTCCATCCTTCTGCTTGATTCCCCAGAATTCGTCCTCCAGCTTTTTGCGTTCATGAGGAGGGCAGAATTCTTCGATCATAATTGCCTTCAACTCCTTCCATGTTAGCCCGTAAGCTGCATCATTTCCGCGCTTGTTTCGTTCGGCCGTCCACCAGTCTAGAGCACGGGACTGGAAGACGCCTGTAGCATTGAGAGTGCGGAGATGTTTAGGACATCCGCTCTGGCGCAGAGTGACTTCGACCGAGTCGAACCAGTGAAACATGGCTGTAGGACCATCTTCGCCAGTGAACTCTTTTGGTCCGCATGCTTTGAACTGCTTGAAGCTGAAAGCAGCCTTGCTCGATTCCTTAGGGATTTCAGCTCGGGATTCTTCTGACGACTTGCTAGCGTTTTCATACACCTCACTCACAGCTTTCGCCACGGTTTTGGAGATGATCGCAGCGAGGCGTCGGTCCCTCTTTTCTTGGCGAGTCAAACGGTGTCGGGATCCAGACGACGACATGGTCTGCATTAGACATCGTCACGAGACTCAACACAACGAAATCGAATCTCTCTTCACACGTCTAGACTACTAAAGCTTAGAATCACGTCGAATCACATATTTCGCAACATATAGGCACATAATCACCAATACACAAAATCATAGAACACAGAAGTACACAAAGCACAGAATCACAGAAGCAGAGAAGCACGTAAGCACATAGAACACAGAACACGGAACACGTAAATACCTAGGCACTTAATCACTGAAGTAGTCAGAAAACAGAAACCTATCCTTCAAAGTTCACGTGTCGTTCGAATATCGTATCGAATAGCATAGTATAGTATAGTCTAACTTAGTCGTATAGCATAACATAGTATGATACCGTCTAGATTTGCGATAACTGGGTGTCGATTTAAGATAGAACAGCAAATGCGAGTCATGTGTGTTGATCGAAGTGGTAGCAAAATCGAATAATGTCCAAAAATATAAACACATAAACAGATAAAGCACACAATAGCACATAAAATCAACGAGTCATCAAAGTACGCGGTGGCGGTTCTCAAAATCGAAACATATAAAGACCGAGTGATAGATTGTCTGCGGCTACTAGACATCGACTACCCAAGGCAACTCGACAATTCACAGTGGACTTGTCATCACTTTCGACTCTAGAGGTCGTGCTTCTGCCTCGATTCTTGGGCATTCCACACGCGCTTCCTAGGTCATACTTGTGAGTTCAGGTCGTTGGAGTCCGTCGAGGTCTTGGTGAAAGGAATAATGTCCAGAACAAACTGCCAAGGTTAGGGTTTCACCCCTTGGCTTAGCAATCTCTTCCTTATTTTAGCTAAAATCGAGGAGAAATTTCATCAAAATGGGGGTTTCACACCTGTTTTGGTATAATTCTCCTCGTTTATTGGCAAAAATGTCGAGATGAAGGAGTAAAATTCCCATAAGTCAGGAAATTTGGTCGGGAGTTTGCGGTTTTCACACCTATTCCTGACTGAATCGCCTGACTTTAGTTGAAAATTTGAGTGCAGTGATAGTGAAGAATTGCAGAATAAGGCACATAAACTGGGCCTGATGGTTCCTAACTATAGTCTAGGTCTCTAAGACAGCGACCCGGACTAGGTCGTGTCTGCCTAATTCCCTATAGTTATGGCTCTGATACCAATCTGTCACACCCCAACCGATGGCGGAATCATCGGGGCGCGGCTCTGAGCGAAACAGATTGTCCAGAAGTTCCCACAACAACTATTATTACAAATTCAGTTAAATGATACGTCCCATACCGTATCCCAAATAAATAAACAAGTTATCATAGAAAGCAACTAGGCAAATAAATTCCGTTCCGACAACTTAGATTCAATTATTATTACAGACAATTGTTTATTATTTCTAGACTCCCTAGCCTCGATTTCATCACCACGCGCCTAAGCATCCTAGAAACTTAAGCACCTGTCACATACGTTAAAATAAAGTCAATACATAAAATGTAAAGGTGAGCACACAAGTTTAATAATAGCATATAGAGTTCGAATAGTTTACGCATAACCAGGCACGTACACAGAGGAAAACGATGCATGTTAATTATCGACATGGGACCATCGATACCAACGACTGCGGGTTGACCGTCCGAGACGGTTCGCAATACATGATTACCACCGTAATCCATGCAAGTAATTGTCCTTAACAACCCCCGTGTGAACGGGTGCTGAGTCCAAACTATAGTACTATGTTGCTAAGGCAGGTAGATAGCACTCCACGTGTAAACATAATAAACAGCATTCATTTAGTCAAGTAGCACATGCAAATGGTTAGCGTTCAAATAGTTTGTGTTTGATTGTGATTTGATAGGTAACGTATGTAACACCCAAAACTGCTAAAGGCAAAAAGGGATCGAGTATACTCACAGTGATTGATTGTGGATTGAAGGGAGCGCTGAGAGTAAGATTAGCCTGAATAGTTCGATAGCATAACGATAAGTAACGCAGAAAAGTAAACAAGTGTGGATGGATCGAATGGGCTGGTTGATCGAACGACAGGTTCGACCGAACGGGCTGTTCGGTCGGCTGGTATGTCCGGTTGGACAGTCCTGTTCGATCGGCCGGTAGGCTCGATCGGCTGGGCCATTCGAGTGGATTGTTTCTTCCTCTGGTGTGTTTGTGTTTGTGTTTGAGGATTTGAACTTTTGAAGTTTCTGTTGCAGCATTTGAGAACACTGATGTGTTCCTACCTTTTAAGTCAATCGATCGAACGGTTCATTCGATCGGCTAGCTCACTCGATCGGCTAGCTCACTCGATCGGCTAGGAACTTCAGAGTTAGTCCTCAACTGAATGTCACTCGATCGAACAGTCTGTTCGATCGGCTGGCATTCCCTACTACGAACGAGTTGTGAAAACGATTAAGTGTTGAAGAGTAGTATCTCATGATCCGAAGAGTAATGTTTACCAAACACAGTTCGATCGAACATCTCTTCCTCAATACTATGCTTCCTGAAATTTTAAAAGTGGGGGACCATGTGCTAGCTGTCACACCCCCAAAATCCACCTGCGGAGTATCACCGCTTGGGAGCGTGACTGACCAGGATCAAGCCACCAATCATATTGAACATGCATATAGTATTAAGTAAGATAAAAGAAAACCATCCGTTCAATACCAAAGGTGTTCAAAACATGTTATTGTTTTAAAGTGTAGCGGAAGCATAGTAATAATCCAACAATAGTAAATAGTTCAAATGTTATAATAGTTCAGCATAGAAACCACGAATCCTTGTCCACAACGACCCGCTTCTCCAGTGCAAGCTCCAAGTACCTAACGATCTGCAAGGCATGTAACAGAATGGTCAACAAACTAGTTGAGCGAGTTCACAGTAAGTAAATGTGTAACAGTAAATAACAGGTGGCTCTACAGGGCCGATAGTAAGTTGTGCTGGTGGGGGCTTCCCATGTTAAGTGACCACTAGACTGTTCGTATTATTATCCCTGTTCTTCGTCCGAGAACAGAAGTGTGTATAAAGTGTGCGTAGGTTTTACGCACGTATCCTTCGTAACCTGAGGATAGAAGTAAGTAATGCGTACACGTAGGTTTTACGTGCGTATCCTTCGTAACCGAGGATAGAATGGCATGTGAACCCGTAGGTGTTATCCCAACCTACGTAACCGTCCTGACATCCGAGGACATGATAGGTGACAGTCTAGTAAAGCATATGTACGTTCCTTTCAATAACAACCTTTAACCCATTCCCACAACCCGGGAATCCCATGCCTTAGTAGGAGTGTGAACTCACCTTGGTTTGCTCGGTATGCTAGGTTATGCACTCACAAGTAATTAATCACGTCCGAAATGAGGGTTTGGTCGCAAGGGTCTCCTGTGGTTACTAGCTTGCCGTCACAGTTTGGAGAGCTCTAGGGTTGGGAATATGATAGAAAATGACAGCCGGTACATGTTGATACGTACTTATACGTATTACAGAAATGGGCCAAGCCCATTGGAAGGACTGGGCCGAAACATATCGAAGGATATGTTTCGTGCTCGAAGGATATGTTTCGGGGTCGAAGGTTATCCTTCGTGGTCCTTCGAATCCTTCGAACTACATGTCATCCTTCGAGGGCTAGGTTAAAGTTAATATTATAATAATAACAATTCTAATATTATTTTCTATCACCACAAATAGTAACATATAGGCAAAACGACAATATATTCTATTAACACACAACTCGTATAATTCAAGTCCACAATCCAACAACTAAACAGTCAAAGTCAAAGTCAACGCGCAATAAATGCGAAAGTGAAAGTCAAACACTCGAGTTGTCACATTATCCCCAACTTAAAAGAAATTTCGTCCCGAAATTTGGTACGCACTTACTGAGGAAGCTAGGTATCGTTCACTGGTTTTCCTGGGGTGTCACATCATCCCCCCGTTGATTTGGAATTTCGTCCCGAAATTCAGTAGTAGTAGCTTCAGTCTCAGAAGTGGATACATTGGTTCCGAATAGCTGGGGGTACTTTTCTTTCATCTGGTCTTCGCGTTCCCATGTATACTCCGGGCCACGCTGGGAGTTCCAACGAACTCGAACAAGAGGGATTCTCTTGTGTTTGAGGACCTTAACATCCCGGTCCGTGATTTCAACTGGTTCCTCGACGAACTGCAACCGCTCGTCGATAGTGAGTTCCTTAAAAGGAACTATAAGGGTCTCATCTGACAGGCACTTCTTCAGATTTGACACGTGAAATACATTGTGAACTGCACCGAGTTCAGGAGGTAGGTTTAATCTGTAGGCTACCTTGCCAATCTTTTCTAAGATTTCGAATGGTCCGACGTACCGCGGATTCAGTTTGCCTCTTTTACCAAAACGAACCACACCCTTCCAGGGTGAAACTTTTAATAAAACCCGGTCCCCGACCTCAAATTCCAATGGCTTTCTACGCTTGTCCGCGTAGGCTTTCTGACGGTCGCGCGCTGCCGCCATGCGTTGTCGTATCTGTGCTATCTTTTCTGTGGCGTCCACAACAATATCTGGACCCGTAATCTGACTATCCCCCACCTCTGCCCAACAGAGAGGTGACCGGCATTTACGTCCGTACAATGCCTCGAATGGAGCGGCTTGAATGCTGGTATGGTAGCTATTATTGTATGAGAACTCCACCAAAGGGAGGTGCTTTTCCCAGCCGTTGCCGAAATCGATAACACACGCTCGAAGCATGTCTTCTAGAGTTTGAATAGTTCGCTCAGACTGCCCATCTGTCTGAGGATGATATGCTGTGCTCATGTCTAATCGTGAGCCGAAAGATTTGTGCATCGCTTGCCAAAGCTCTGACGTGAATCGTGCATCGCGATCCGAAATAATAGAGGTGGGCACTCCGTGCCTCGAAACAACTTCTTTCATGTAGATGTCTGCTAGGGTAGAAAACTTATCCTTTTCTTTGATAGCCAAGAAGTGAGCAGACTTTGTGAGTCGATCAACGACCACCCAGATAGTGTCATTCCCACGCTGGGATCTAGGTAGGCCAGTAACAAAATCCATGGAAATTTGCTCCCATTTCCATTGTGGTATTTCTGGTTGCTGAAGTAGGCCTGATGGTTTCTGGTACTCGATTTTAACCCTTGCACAAGTTAAACACTTGCCGACGTAAGTTGCGATAAGAGCTTTCATGTTTGGCCACCAATAAGTTGTTCTGATATCGTGGTACATCTTATCCGACCCTGGATGTACCGAGTAGCGAGACTTGTGCGCTTCATCCATCACAAGTTCGCGTAAACCGCCATACAGTGGGACCCAAATACGCCCCGTTACATAGTAGGCGCCGTCTTCCTTTTGTTCCATTTGTTGCCTTGTACCGCGCAAGGCTTCAGCCTTGACGTTTTCGGGTTTTAGTGCTTCTATCTGAGCTGCTCGTATCTGTGCAGGAAGACTGGACTGAATGGTAAGCTGTAGCGCTCGCACGCGCTTAGGTAGAGAGTCTTTCCGACTGAGGGCATCAGCCACAACATTGGCCTTGCCTGGATGATACTTGATGGCGCATTCGTAGTCGTTCAGAAGTTCAACCCATCTTCGTTGACGCATATTCAAATCCTTTTGCTTAAGAATATGCTCGAGACTCCTGTGATCGGTGTAAATCGTGCACTTGGTACCGTACAGGTAGTGTCGCCATATCTTAAGCGCGAAAACAACAGCTCCCAGCTCTAAATCGTGCGTCGTGTAGTTCCGTTCATGAACCTTGAGTTGCCGAGAGGCGTAAGCAATAACCTTATCCCGCTGCATCAATACACAACCAAGCCCCTGTATCGATGCGTCACAATAAACCACGAAGTCATCTGTGCCCTCTGGCAATGAAAGAATAGGTGCGCTGCAAAGCCTATCCTTTAAGTACTGAAAAGCGGTCTCCTGTGCATTACCCCATCTGTAAACGACACCTTTCTGTGTAAGCATAGTGAGTGGTTGCGCGATCTTTGAGAAGTCTTTAATAAATCGCCTGTAGTAACCCGCCAAACCCAAGAATTGGCGTATTTCTGTCGGTGTACGCGGTGCTGGCCAGTTTCTGATCGAATCAACCTTGGATGGATCGACATGAATCCCATCCTTGTTTACCACATGGCCTAAGAAGTGGACTTCACGAAGCCAGAAGTCGCATTTTGAAAACTTTGCGTACAGTTGCTCGTTTCGAAGAAGTTCCAAGATAACGCGTAAGTGCTGCTCGTGCTCCTCCTGACTCTTGGAGTAAATCAAAATGTCGTCGATGAAAACGATGACGAACTTGTCGAGATACGGTTTGCACACCCTGTTCATAAGATCCATGAAGACTGCAGGTGCGTTTGTAAGCCCGAATGGCATGACCAGAAACTCGTAGTGACCATAACGAGTTCTGAAAGCAGTTTTGGAGACGTCCTCATCCCGGACTCTCAGTTGATGATACCCTGACCTTAAATCGATCTTGGAATAGTAACACGACCCTTGCAACTGGTCGAATAAGTCATCTATGCGTGGAAGAGGATAACGGTTCTTCACCGTCACCTTGTTGAGTTCACGGTAGTCGATGCACATCCTGAACGTACCGTCTTTCTTCTTCACAAATAACACTGGAGCTCCCCAAGGCGAAGAGCTTGGACGAATAAAGCCCTTTTCCAAGAGCTCTTGCAGCTGCTTCGACAGTTCTTCCAGTTCGGTTGGAGCTAAACGATATGGTGCGCGGGCTATTGGCGCTGCTCCAGGTGCCAATTCGATCTGAAACTCGACTTGACGATGAGGCGGTAAGCCTGGTAAATCTTCAGGAAACACCTGAGGGAAGTCACGTACAACTGGGATATCCTCCAGCTTCTTTTCCTTTGCTGATGCATCAGTAACGAGAGCCAGAATGGCAGTATGCCCCTTTCGTAAACATTTCTGCGCCTTCAAGTAAGAGATGATGCCAACCACAGCACCACTCTTGTCGCCCTGAACTTCGAGAGGTTCTTGACTGGAGCGAGGAATACGAATAACTTTTTCCTTGCATAAGATCTCTGCGTGATGTTGAGATAACCAATCCATGCCGATGACGACGTCGAAGCTACCCAAGACTATGGGTATAAGATCAATCGTGAAAGTCTGACCCGCTAGAACAATGCTACAACCCTTGACTACCTGTGTGGCTTCTACACTTTTACCATTGGCTAGTTCTACGACGTGTTTGGTGTCTAGGGGTGTTGGTGTACGTTTTAATAATTTACCCATTTTCAGTGACATATAACTTGTATCAGCACCCGAATCAAATAAGACAGTAACATAAATATCGTCGAGAAGAAACTTACCCATAACCACATTGGGATCATTCACTGCATCTCCTCGACCCAACACAAATGCTCGACCACGAGCTTCATTGCCGTTGTTGTTGTTGTTGTTGCCCCCATTATTGTTATGGTTCCCGTTGCCCTGATGGTTGTTGTTGCGGTTCTGGTTCAACTGTGGGCAATCGCGTTTGAAGTGACCTTCAGCCCCACACTTATAACACCCCCTGTTGCCCTGTTGCTGATTCTGCTGATTCTGTGGAGCTGGTTGCTGAGGCTGCTGATTCTGATTTGCAGGGCGAGCGCTTCTACAATCTTTGGCCTCGTGACCCATCTTTAAACACCTTTGACAACGGCCCTTATTGCACTGGCCGCTGTGATGCCTGTTGCAGTTGTTACACTTTGGAAGGTTTCCTCGATACCCTCCCTGTCTGTGGCTGCTCGATGAGTGCTGACTGGGACTTTGGTAACTATCCGTCTTTCGCTGCTGAGACTGTGACTGTACCGATGCTGATCCCTTGCTAGAATCCCCCTCCCATTTTCTCTTACTTTCGCTGGGAGTAGCAAGTGTAGTAGTAGCAGTAGCGGTAGCACTGATACGCTTTGGCAGTTTGCCCTGGTCTACTGCCTGATCTGTGATGCGATGAGCGAGACGCTGGATTTCCTGGATGTTGTTGAGGTTAGCCGAGGTAACGTGGCTCTGAATCTCTGACGCGAGCCCCTTGAGATACAACTCAATTCGCTTGTATGGAGGGTCCACCATAGTTGGACATAACACAGCCAACTCATTCGATCTTTTGGTGTAAGCTTCGATTTCCGAACCAACCATTTTCAAGTTATACAACTCGTCCTCCAACTTGTGAATGTCTTCTCTAGTGCAGTATTCCCTCTTGATCAGTTCTTTGAATTCATTCCAGGGTGTGGCGTTAGCAGCTGCCAACCCTAAGATCTGCACTTGTGCGTTCCACCAAGTGAGCGCAATCCCTTCAAGTGTGCCAGTGGCGAACTTCACCCTGCGAGCCTCAGGGCATTCACACATTTCGAAAACCGACTCGAGCTTTTCAAACCAGTGGAGGAGTCCAACTGCCCCCTCCGTGCCACTGAACGAGCTAGGACGACAGTCCATAAAATTCTTGAATGTGCACCCAGGTTGTTGCTGAGCGGGTTGACCTATTGTGTACGAACAGGGCAAAGTTAAGTACAAGAATTAATGTAGGATCTAAAGATCCTAGTGTCTATATTGCAGGGTGTACTACCTGCTTGGGCGGCTGCAACTGCCGCAGCAACGAGAGCCTCTAGCTGGGCTTGAGTCATGGTAATTCGTGCGGCCATTGATCTTCACATCAAAGGCAACATAAGTGAGAAAGGTTCGCGAATAGTGCGATGACAGAAGAGTGCAAGCACATAAGTATTCTCATGCAATGTCAAGTTGTGAGCAAGTAATGTAAGCATACTACGAGCAAAGTTCTATGCAAATTCTAGCATGTAGGCAATAAACATAAACCTTATTACCTAGGGAGTTGAGTCTTGCACGTGGAGCGAAGCGTCGTTGTGGATCGTTGAGAGCACTGTTCTGGTTATAGTCTGGTTTTAATAAAAACGTTTTCCCATATTAAAACCAAGTTCTCTATAACCAATGGCTCTGATACCAATCTGTCACACCCCCAAAATCCACCTGCGGAGTATCACCGCTTGGGAGCGTGACTGACCAGGATCAAGCCACCAATCATATTGAACATGCATATAGTATTAAGTAAGATAAAAGAAAACCATCCGTTCAATACCAAAGGTGTTCAAAACATGTTATTGTTTTAAAGTGTAGCGGAAGCATAGTAATAATCCAACAATAGTAAATAGTTCAAATGTTATAATAGTTCAGCATAGAAACCACGAATCCTTGTCCACAACGACCCGCTTCTCCAGTGCAAGCTCCAAGTACCTAACGATCTGCAAGGCATGTAACAGAATGGTCAACAAACTAGTTGAGCGAGTTCACAGTAAGTAAATGTGTAACAGTAAATAACAGGTGGCTCTACAGGGCCGATAGTAAGTTGTGCTGGTGGGGGCTTCCCATGTTAAGTGACCACTAGACTGTTCGTATTATTATCCCTGTTCTTCGTCCGAGAACAGAAGTGTGTATAAAGTGTGCGTAGGTTTTACGCACGTATCCTTCGTAACCTGAGGATAGAAGTAAGTAATGCGTACACGTAGGTTTTACGTGCGTATCCTTCGTAACCGAGGATAGAATGGCATGTGAACCCGTAGGTGTTATCCCAACCTACGTAACCGTCCTGACATCCGAGGACATGATAGGTGACAGTCTAGTAAAGCATATGTACGTTCCTTTCAATAACAACCTTTAACCCATTCCCACAACCCGGGAATCCCATGCCTTAGTAGGAGTGTGAACTCACCTTGGTTTGCTCGGTATGCTAGGTTATGCACTCACAAGTAATTAATCACGTCCGAAATGAGGGTTTGGTCGCAAGGGTCTCCTGTGGTTACTAGCTTGCCGTCACAGTTTGGAGAGCTCTAGGGTTGGGAATATGATAGAAAATGACAGCCGGTACATGTTGATACGTACTTATACGTATTACAGAAATGGGCCAAGCCCATTGGAAGGACTGGGCCGAAACATATCGAAGGATATGTTTCGTGCTCGAAGGATATGTTTCGGGGTCGAAGGTTATCCTTCGTGGTCCTTCGAATCCTTCGAACTACATGTCATCCTTCGAGGGCTAGGTTAAAGTTAATATTATAATAATAACAATTCTAATATTATTTTCTATCACCACAAATAGTAACATATAGGCAAAACGACAATATATTCTATTAACACACAACTCGTATAATTCAAGTCCACAATCCAACAACTAAACAGTCAAAGTCAAAGTCAACGCGCAATAAATGCGAAAGTGAAAGTCAAACACTCGAGTTGTCACATGCCGATCGGCTGGCCCGGTCGATCGGCTGGCATGTCCGATCGGCTGGGCTGTTCGAACAGCCTAGCCGTTCGGCCAGCAAGCAAGTCTGACCTGGTCGGCCTTTCGTCTAACACTTGGGTGTTTGATCATTTGTCATTATATCGAGGTAGTTTGATAATGAGTTGAACTATGACACCTTCGTCCTTACTTGTCTCTCCGGCTCGGACAGGAATCACCCAAATCCGTCCGTTGAGCGGTTCGGAACGTCGGCTTAGAGTTTAACCCAAAATCGGTGAACCTTGTTCATAGAACCCGAATCCTGAACCTTTTAACTGTTTGAATGATTAGTTAGCCGGTTCAAGCTCCGTTTCTATCGGTTGAAGGCATTGACTGTAAAAGAGTTGAAAGAAAGTTGGGATTCCTTCCTTCAATCCTTCACAACTTGTGGATGTTTAGATCTTTGATAGATCTTAACTTGTTTATATGGAAATCGGTTAGATCTAAGCCATTCATAGTTGAATGAGGCCAAAACATGATGTTCTTCAAGAACACCATGATGACATCATCCAAGAACACCTAGATCTTGGTGATTTCACGGTTAGAATTTAAGTTTTGAAAGATAGAAAGGTGTAGAATCAAGTAATGATCAAAAACGTACAAGAATTAGAGTGAAAACTTACCGGGATTGAGAGAAATCTGAGAAAAGGTGAAGAATAGGAGCTGGCCGGTCAGAACTTTCCAAAAGTGGAAATGAAGACAAGGACAGCCCTATTTATAGGCTTCCAAAAAGGGAAAGTGGCAGCCGATCGGCCAGGAGCTCCGATCGAGTGGGCTGATCGATCGGCTGGCAAGATGCTAGCCGATCAGCTGGCCTGTTCGATCAGGATGCCTCCTGTTCGATCCGCGACACACTTTGAGTATTTTGCAACGATTTTCGACGTTTCGATTTCGATAGACGCTGATACAAATACGATAGGGTTCCTAGTCAAATTACTTTTAATCCCAACCACTATATCTAACAAACAATCTTCTATAAGTCCCGTTTTGATGTCGGTTTCGATTGAGTTCGATTGCCTTTCGAGTTTCGGTTCGATTTTCGATTGATTTGCTTGAATACCACACCAAACATAAAGTAAACATGCACAAGTAACACATAAGGCACACACACACACGCATAAAAATACCACAATTCGCATAATCCGAGTCTCGAGTTCGATGATTGTTAGATCGGTTTGATTGCTGATTAGTTAACTTTATCGCATTGTTACTTCCTACTATTCACAGTCGTAGATCGGTTCGCGTTAAAACACATTCGATTACTTCGATTCTTGCTGATACAACACTTAATCCACATAATACAACTAAAACATAAAATAGACTATCTACAGTCAAAGAAAGTCAAAGTTGACTTGGTCTTTGACTTTGACTTTGACATTCGAAAACACGGGGTGTTACTAAATTGATCCTGAGGAGATGGAGTTGATCGATATAAGGTGGTGTATGGCGTGTGCATTGAGAAGAGCGCAACGATTCATAGAGATTACTGGAAGACAATCTATTGGAGGACCTTCAACCAAGTTGGGATTTGACAACTCAAAAGTCACGTGCTTTAAATGTAAACAAAAAGGTCATTTTAAGCGTGAGTGCCGAAATGCTTACACTGATGATACTGCAAATCCTTTTCAAGAGGATTATTACAAAAGAGCAATTTATCATCAAAACAAAGCAGAATCTCCCAGGATGAAGCAGATAGAGGAGACTTCCAAAGAATAATCCAGAGCACTTGCTGTTTTTCACGACGATGAAGGTTATGATTGGTGCCAAATTCTTCCTGAAGAAGATTTTGTTGGACATGCATTTGTAGCCGATGTTGCTTATGATAATTGGTGGCGAAAAGATAGTGTTCGATATGAGATTAGTAAGTTGAGAGAACCATTCAAAAAAGCACGGAGAGCCAAAAGATGGAATGCTGAACTGGAATGTTACATGGATCCACAGGGTAATCTAGTGGTTGATCCGTCAAAGGTGGATTTTGATTCAGTAACAAATCTGTTTCCAAATGAGAGAACTTATAATACAGGAAGGTTGTCTGAAAAGAGTTATGAGGCTGATTTGATGAACAAAATAAAAGAAATTTTTGAAGCAAGTCTGCCAAAGGTGGTGGAAATGAAGAAGAGGAAAGAAGAAGAGTTGAAAAAGATGGTAGAAGAAGTGAAGATTCTTGCAAAGGATGCTGTTGAAGAAGAACAGAAGATGGAAGAAGAATAGAAAAAGAAGAAGTCCAGAAAGTTGAAACAGAAGAATCATTGGTGCTGAAAGAAAATGAGGTAAATGAATCTTCTGATATTTCAAATGTTGAAACTGTTGATAAAAATGAAAACAAGTGCAGGAATTGCATAGAAATATGCAAAGCCTGTACCGAAAAAAGAAGAAATAATAAAAACAAAAGACATTGAAACAAATAAACTTGAAAATGTTTTCAAAATAAAATATAAAGACATGATTGAAAAAGAAGAAATTTTGAAACAAAAGGTTGAAAAGCTGACACAGAAATGTCAAGATCTTGAAAAGGAAAATGAAATTTATAGACAAATGTGTACAGCAAAATGTGTTGGTTATGTTGAAAAAGAAAATAAGTTTCAAGATTTTCAAAAAGAATACGATAATTTGAAATGGTCAAGCCAGAGAGTACAAGAAGCTTATGATACTTTGAAGAGATAAGTTAAATGTTTTGACGAAAGATTGTCTTAGACTTTAACAACCAAAGAACTGTATGAGAAAAAGTTTAAAGAAAAGCAACTTGAATTAAACAAGTGTGTTGATGAAGTTTCTAATCTTAAACAGACAAGTGTTGTGTAGTTGACAAAGATGATGTATTTTATGGCGTGTTCAACAGAAATGCCCCACAATGCTAATATGCCGTGTAGGTTTGGCCGTTCTTGTCTACATAACGGATGCTACAAAGAAGCTTATGATACTTTGAAGAGATAAGTTAAATGTTTTGACGAAAGATTGTCTTAGACTTTAACAACCAAAGAACTGTATGAGAAAAAGTTTAAAGAAAAGCAACTTGAATTAAACAAGTGTGTTGATGAAGTTTCTAATCTTAAACAAGTTCTGGTTGAAAAAGAAAAGATTGTTACAAAACTTCAAAGTTATCATAACTCTTCGTACATTCTCGAACGCATTTTCAACATCACACCAGATGACAAAGATACTGACAAGAATGAAAAAGGTATTGGTTCAGAATATCATCAGGTACCACCACCATTGAGAAACAATTATACTTTTTATGATGAGGAAAAGGTGGCAAAAGGTCTAAACATAGTTGACCAATTACCTGAAAGTATCGATGTGACTTACGCCAATTCTGATGAAGCTGATGATTCAGAGTTGGTAAGTAAGGTTGTTGAAAGCATTTTGAAAGATGAGTCAACCAAAGGTAAGTCTGAATCATATGATGAAAATGAGGGAAATTTTCATGATGGTTATCTTAAACAGTCAAAATCTGAGAAAATTGTGAATGATGATTCAAGAGGATTGATTTATACCATGATTGGATCGGACAAATTATTCCTAGATATTGTATTCCCGATTCAAAATGTGATTTCAGAAAAAAAATTGACAAAGTGTTTAAACTGGTTAAGATTGAGAAATCAGAAATTTCAAAATTTGTTGGGAAGAGCAAGAAAACTTTTTATAACAAACCCGGTTACAAAAAGAAGAATATGAAAGCAGGGTTGGGTTATAAAAAGAAACAGAATCAAAATAAAAGTTTTGAAAAAGAAAATGTTCAAAAGAAAACGAATTTTGTTCATGGGAAAAGTTCGGAAGAAGAGAAAGAACTCCAATTTAGACCACAGTCTAATGAAGAGTTCTATGCTCAGAAAAAGAAACAACAACAGGCTAAAGATGTTTCAAAGAAAACGTGTTTTAAATGTGATCAAATTGGACATGTTTCACGCAAGTGTCCAAACTCAAAGCCTGTTAATGCTGAAAAACAGAAATGTGAGAATGTGAAACAAAAGTCTACCAGATTTGATTCAAAGTAAACTTGGAGGTACAACACAAACAAATTTGCTTCGAATCAAACTTGGAAGCCAAAACAGACTAGGTCTGATTCAAGACAAACCCAGAATTCTCACACACCCAGATTCAGAACAACACAAAGTTGGCAAACATCAGTTGATATGACAAAACCCAATCAATTTTGGAAACCAAAAGTTGTTGTTCAAAGTCAAAATAATCAAAACGAGTCACGATTTTACAAAAGAAGTGCTTCAAAAGGACATAACTGGGTAGTTAAGAAACAAGTCACTTCTGTGAATAAAGAAAAAGTTAAAATCAAAGATGAAAAAGTTTTTATACAAAAAGACAAAGATTTTCCAAAAGTGAATGAAGCTTATTGTGTTGAAATGCCTAAGGCCAAACAGACTTGGGCTAAATTGTTCAAGTAATTGAGTTTTTGTAAATGTGCAGGTGCTCGTAAAGTTTGATTGTCAAGAAGAAGAACTGATGAGCAGCCTGGCACAGGAGGAGAAGGTTGTTGAACCCTGGTTTGGTTGAACAGGGAGTTTATCAGTTTTTGTATATAAATAAACAATATTTCAAAAACCCTAAAAATTGATAAATTTAAAAACCAAAAATATGTTTTTATTTTGTCAAAAAATTTGAAAAATCAAAAATATATTTGTTTTTAGATTTTGTCAAAAATAAAAAAAAATCCAAAAATATGTTGCTTGAATATGCCGAAACCCTCACGGCGGAACAAACATGATTACTTTCACAAGATTGAAAAACGGTTTTCAAACTGTCAAAAATCAATGGGTTGTAAATCATGGGGGTAATTTCTGCTTCTCATGTTATACTTTCTGTAATTCAGTGCACGAAAAGCAGAAAATGGATGGCGAGACAAAGCTATCTACATTGGTTATCAAATTCATATATATGTATTAATTTTCAACATAACCGAGGAACAGTGACTTCATATTAACGGCGTCAAATGGTTTAACTTTACTTCGTGGTTTTACAAAGTTAGCATGTACATAGAAGACGACAGAGCCATGACCTCCGGCCGGCATCCTCTTCTCGCTACCCACTTCGCCGGTGATGATGCTGGTGATGGTGCTACCTACCTACGTCGTTCATCGGCTTCTTATTCTTAGGATTCCTATCGTCTTCCTCGCAGGAAGGTTCAATCCTCTTTCATCTGCTTCGTTTTCGCCCCTTCACACGGACAGGAATGCCGCCTATTAGGGTTCACTGCGAAACTCAACTCTCCTCTCAGGTATTATCTTTTCCCCTTTTTTTGTTATTGATTGTGCTCTATTCTGTTGCATGGGTTTAATAGTATCGTCTAGAGGATTGAAGAAAGAAAGAAGATTTAGGGAAAGTAGGGGTTTTAGAGTTTGAATTTGTTATCTATGGAGCATATGGAGTGAAATTGGGGTAAAATTTGGGGGAATTAGGGTTTCAAATTGTACATTTAGGATGAAATTGACAAGTGAGATTCGATTAGTTGTTGATTGTACTAATTTTGAGGTTGATTGAAGCTGATTTTGTGTATGACAGTGATGAATTATGAGTTTTTTAGTTTAGGTTGCAAGTTTATTAGAAAAAAAAAACAGAATTGGTTTACTTGTGGGTTGTGATTATCAGACCATGATGATTCTTGTGAGGGGATTTTAAATAATAAGCATGTGTGATTTTTTAATCAAGTCATAATAAATAGGCGTTGGTTATTAGCAGTGTTGTTGCATTGATCATGTGTTAAACAACATAAAAAACATTGATTTGTTTGTATTTGAAGTTTATACTTAAGTTAAACATAGTTAAGAATTTATTTGTGATGTTAAAAGTGCAGCAAGGCAGGCATGGCTTCATTGGTTGAATACAACGACAAGAAGATCTTTGAGGTGAAAGTGAAAGAAATGAAATCCACTTTAACAACGCAGATATCGGAGGAAGCGGATCTCTCTGGGGTGATAGAAACCGTGAAACAACATGTTAAAGATGCTAAGTTGCCGGAAATCGAGGTTGTGAGGATTCGGTGGGATGTTTTGATGGATGATGTCCAATGGTCAGGGAAGAACCAACAGCAGAATGTTAACCTTGCTCTCCGACAGGTAAAATATAATGTCATCTTGCATGATAAAGCAGGCGCAAATGCGCAATCTTGTGTTGTTTTCGATTTTGCAATTTGTTTGTGCCATGAGCAAAGTTACTGTATACGTTCTGCACAAGTGGAAAGCTTGAGCTCAAACTGCTGTACAAGGTTCAAGTTCAGTGTTATGAAGATACGAAATTAATGAAATTGTTCCCTGAAATTGTGAGGTCTCTTTACGACCAAGATGTTCTTGCTGAGGACACTATACTTCATTGGTTTCGTAAAGGAACCAACCCAAAAGGAAGGTAATATATTTTTTTTATTGTAAGAAAAAAATTGTTAGATATATTGAGTGCATGTTATATACATGTTTTTTAATGGTGCAGGCAAAGCTTTGTGAAGGCATTGGAGCCATTTGTGAAGTGGCTGGAAGAGGAAGAATAAGACGGTGAGTCTTGTATACGCCTATCTTATGTTTTTTCCACAATCGGTGTGTCAAAACCTGAATTTTTCTGTCTGACTTTTAACCCTTTCATATGTCAAAAAGTGTAAGGTTGTTTAGATTGATTTCAATAATTGGTGTTTGTTGACTTGATCCTATTGAAGCATATAAGTAACTTTGGTTATGTCTTGTGTGATTAGTTGTTTTTAGTTGATAACTGTTAGGGGAGGGCACTTTTTGGCGTCTTAAACATGCATATGAATCTGTTAGATATTAAAATTTTACCAAGGGTCCAAAAGCCAAATTGGACTGTAGGGCTGGTCAAGAGTTGAGCTGGAGCCATGGTTCATGTAACCTGGTATATATTATTAATCCATAACATCCTCATAAATAGTATAGTATTGTTTTTAGTTTCTTGATTTTACCGCTATAGTTATAAAACTATTTCACTTTGACCCTTTCTTTATTTTATGGTTAAACATATATCTAAAATACTCAACAATTAAACAAACAATCATTATCTTATAAATCTAAGCAATGGTTCATTTTTTTTCTTCTTTTTGGTAATTTCTTTCTTTAACTTTTTTTAGTTAAACAATATATTTTCTTCAAGTTATATAATTATTAGGTGCTTGATTTTTTTACATTTTGATATATTTTTTTTGGTTTCACTTACGTTTGTTATACTGAGTGCACCAAATTGTCCGAGTTTCAACCCGACGGTAATTTTTTTTCGTTATTTACCGTATCAAACCAAATCAAATCTATATCGTTCGAACAACTCCGTAGTGGTACCAATATAAGTTTCTGGCATAAACTTTGTTGAAATCGGAATTGTATTTACAATAATAGGGTAGCTTTTCTTTTTTATTTTTTGTTTCAAACATAACATTGTCACATAAAACACGTGTCAATATCTTTGTTACATATTAATTATAGCAAACATTTGTATCACAACGAACTGAACTGCTACCGACCAAATTCTCACCGCGAAGCGGGAGAATCCCACTAGTTTTCTTTAAATGATTTTGCATTTTAGGGGGAGTAAGAAATTGTCAGAAAATACAAAAACATTAGAAAATTTGAAAAAGCCAAAAACATGATAAAATTCAAAAATTGAGTTTTTGTGTATAAAGAGGAAATGATAGTACATCGGTAGACATTCATAGTACGCTAAAGAAATTGAATGATAAAATGTGATAAACGGTCTCACTGATGATATGCCAGTAGATTTTTACACGCTTAGTAGATTGTATTCGAGATATAAACCTAAATATCAAATACTTTATTTATCTCGTGGGGAACATCTCTCGGATATATGGGTAACCCCCGAAATCTTGTTTGAGAGATTGCCTGATTCTGAGATACTAGGTCTTTATAATGTTTGATATCTGGGGTATTATACTTGTTCTTCTGATTTTGCGGAAGCAATGGCCTAGACCTTGTATAATACTTTACATGCTTTTAAAGCTCACCCTCTGCACAAAATTTGAGAAAATATCGAAAGATACGAATCAATTGCAGTTGAAGAAAAGATTCTCTAAAGGGAACACACCTTAAGCCGAGCCTTCATCTCTTTGATCGAACGGTAGTTCGTACCTGAGCTCTCAAGGCATCGTACTAACCCGAATACAGATATCAGATTGGTATACTCACCTGTAAGACTGAATCTAGGGAATTTTGATACTGTCACACCCCGACCACGTAAAACAACAAAACGTGGCGGAAACGTCGGGGAGTGTTGTAACAGAATCATTGTTTCACAACCATGGAATAAATAGTTTCGTTTTATTGAATTATTGAACTAAATGTTTTGATACAAATTAGATAAATACAACTATTATCCTCCAAGTTTTAAAGTCGCTAAGGCCTTGTCCATTCCTATGTGAGAATACACCAATATCATCAATCAAGCATCATCAACTATTGTACCTGAAACACATGTGAAAATAGGTACGTCAGCATAAAAATGCCGGCGAGTACATAGGTTTTGTATGAGTTTCAGATTCATGGCTCGTTTTACATATTGCAATACTTATTTAAAAAAAACCTTGTTTTGAAAAGTATAGTATTGCGACATAAATAACCAACTCAAATCAAATTGGTTATAATAAAAAAAAACCTCGTAGCCATGATTCTTAACCCCAAAACATTTGTTTAATTAAATCCAGATTTGTAAATCGTTCATGGAATAAAACTCGAATAGTATAATATATTGTTGGAAAACCTTGTATTACAACTTTGTTTTGTTTACCATTGCCCAAGTGATCTAGATAACGCAACGATATATAATGTATTAAAAGCACTTATATATAGGAAGTACCAGCGGCGTATCCACCATGCTTTTAACACATTATACCCGCCCCGTTACCTAATCACTTCCCTAACCCAACGGTTCAAACAGATTCAAACAGTTCGTGTCAATCAACGGTTACAAACGGTTCACATAGTCAAATAGTCACAAACGGTTCACATAGTCAAATGGTTACAAACGATTCACATAATCAAATGGTTACCAACGGTTCATATGATCAAATGGTTACAACGGTTCAAATGATCATATGGTTACAACGGTTCAAAATGTAAAACAATGTGTCCATATGCTGGATGAGCATATGCGACAAAATGTAGTATATGGAAATCAATGTGCTAGCATGTTAAGTGAACATACATAGCAAAACATAATGAAATCGTGTACTAATAATGTACTATTGAACATAGTAAGTATATGATATAAAAACATGGGAAAACATGAAAGTATCAAGTAGGTACATGTGTTCCACCCCAAAACAGTTTGAAAACAGTAAAAGAGGGGACTATGTACTCACCTGAGGGTGCTTAGAAGTCTTGAACAACAACCAAGCAAAGCTAGAGTGATCAGGGAATCAAACGGCACCCTATATAGGTAACTATGTAAATAACCGGACCTAAATCGGGAGATAGGATAGAATGAGGTTCTATAAATCAAATGAGTAATTGAACTCATATGGTATGATTTAATAGACCCTACATTCTGATTGAAAGGCCTACCTAAGTGCTTTTGACCCGTTTCGACACGTTATGGTAACATAAGCTACTATAAGGCGTCGTTAGCGTAAAACTATGTTCGGATGGTTAACTATGTGCTATGCCAAGTCTTACATGCCCAATTATCCCTAAACATGTTACTAAATCAGATTATATGTCAAAAATAAGTTCACATAGGCAAAATACGGATTTTAGCTTTAAAAGGGCATTTTGGTCATTTCCTATGGGCATACAAGCTAACTAGCAAATGACTAACCAATCCTATGTGATTATAAGGTATAACCTCAGTGGTTATTCCCTATGCACTATGATCACTAACTAAGCTTGGTCGGATCCTAAAGATCGACCAAACGGGTCGGGTTCGAAAGGCTAAGCGGTGGTTTAGACCGCTTACCTCACGACCCTAAACAAGCACAAACTAATAGTGTCGTGTTAGACATGTCAAAACATGTCTAACCTACTGATTTGGTATCAAAACAAAGTGTTTTGATACCCTAAAGTAGTTCCGAGGCAAAATGCGTGCTAAAACGCATTTTGACCGAAACTTTGACTCGACACTACAACTAGATAACGTGGTAATCAGCGGTTATAATCGCGAAGGATTATAACTATCGTGATTACAATCACGTTTCAAAGTTCAATTGAACTTTGACTTGACCAATTGATGGTCAAAACCGAAAGTCAAACTGTTGGCCAAACTGTTTGACTTTCTGCACTACATAAGGAAAAAGCAAGAAAAAGAATGAAAGAAGCTCACTTAAGGTCCTTGCTATCTTTTCTACAAGAAGACAAAGTCCCAAATGCTTGAGAGAGAGCTCCAAAGCAGATGTGAAGAGAAGAATGAGAAGAATGAGCAAGGAATGAATGAAATGGATGGGCTATTTATACTTGTGGTGATGCTCTAGGATCATCACAAGTGGTTTGTTTAGCCATTAAGGAATAAATCTCATCCATACAAGTGTTAGGAGCAGGTGCAAAGCCTTGGAGAGCACTTAAACTTGCTCAACACACCAAGAATTTACCAAAACAGCCCCTGAATTTGCAAACAGATGCTGAAAACACACTTTCTGCCCAGATGAGGCGCTCGCGTAGCGCTAGGGCATAGGCCTTAGGGCTCGCGCTACGCTAGCATGTATCAGGTTCAGCAAAGTTTCAAAATTGACAGAAATGGTCCCTGCACGTGTTTAAAGCCTTTTTCGATGCGTTTAAACCCCGTTAACCTCATTTCAAGGCTCTAAAATGAAGTTAAAGCATAGGGGACTCAAAACATGCTCAAAAATATCTCGGATGTCGGTTCGTTTGGTCGTACGGTCACGTTGTTCGGTTATTTACGACGAAACTCGAACGGACGCGAAAACGATCCAAATTAAGCGACGAATGGAATTTTTGCATGGCGATCACTAAAACAAAAATATTTTAGTGTGTACAAAAATTTTGGATGTCCAGATGTGTCCAGAACGTAAGATATGCGCGAAAATGCAAACTTACGCCGTTTATGACACTTTTAGTCCCTGTAAGATCATATAAGCATGTTTTCACACACCGAACCTATCAAAGCTTATTTCTAAGCCATATTTAGGTTATATATGGTATGTTTAACTTATGATCAAGTTCCGGACTGTTCGACACCATACGAATCGGTATAGTTTCGCAGTTTGACACAAATAGTCCCTGCGATCGAATAAACTTGATTTCGGCATACCAAACCATCCAAAACTTATTTCTAAGTTATGTAAAGGTTATTTAAGGTATGTTAAGCCTATGTCACTATTCCGGAGTGTTTGTTGCATTAAACTGGTTATATTTACGCATCAGATCGTGTATAACCTTCCAGAAAGCGACTTAAAGCCCGAAATCGAACAAGAATTGATATGTGCAAATGATACACATATTTTCACAATTCCCAAGTATGAAATACAAAATTTCATTGGTTTGGCATTTGTTTGACGGTCACAGTGACACAGGTGTCACAGTCTCCCCTACTTTAGGAAATTTCGTCCCGAAATTTATTCGTAGGAGTCTGTCTGTGACTTTGTGTCAAATAACCCCTAGAGATATGCAAAGCATAATCCTATCATTTCCTTAACGGACATTCTTCAGAAACGAAAATGAACAGACGGAGTCATTTTCAACAGATGTTTCCTCAGAAACGGAAATGAAAAGGATAATCAGACGGATATTCATTTCCTTCAACGGATATTCTTCAGAAGCGAAAATGAATGGATGATCCATTTTCAACAGATGCTTCCTCAGATTCAGAAATGAAAAGGATATTCAAACGGATATTCATTTCCTTCAACGGATATTCTTCAGAAGCGAAAATGAATGGATGATCCATTTTCCTCAACGGATTCTTCATCAGAACAGAAATGAAAAGGATATTCAAACGGATATTCATTTCCTTCAACGGATATTCTTCAGAAGCGAAAATGAATGGTTGATCCATTTTCTTCAACGGATTCTTCATCAGAACGGAAATGAAGGATTAAACAAACGGATATTCATTTCCATCAACGGATATTCTTCAGAAGCGAAAATGAATAGTTGATCCATTTTCTTCAACGGATTCTTCATCAGAACGGAAATGAAGGATTAAACAAACGGATATTCATTTCCATCAACGGATATTCTTTCAGAAGTGAAAAATGAGTAGCTAGTTCATTTTTCTTCAACGGGTGCTTCATCAGAATTGGAAATGAACAAGGTTCACTCAAGGCACATGACAAAACTTGCTGTGGTTTCTGTGCACTAAATTCCATAATTATGTAGGCCTCCATAATTACGTAATTCCTTGCACAGTCTGCACAGTTCATTTCATAATGTGTAGGGGAAGAAAAATCAAACTTGTGATGAGTGTGGCTAGACTACCATAGGGTCCTTTTAATTAGATCAACAAAAGATCTCTTTAATTAGACCACTCAAGGAGTCTTTTCAGCTATATCATCACATGATATTCCTAACCAGAATTTTGGATCAATCTGTTTAACTAGACCACTCAAGGGGTCTAATTATGGAATAGTACTTCATAACCCAAGGGACTCAACTCCAACGTAGAAGTCCATTAAAGATTTAAGATAGTACCTTCGGATATCCTACTATGAATCCCTTATACGAAGATATGGAAGATTCTACGAGGATTTGGATAATAAAATTGGATCACAAAAACATAAAAGGGAGAACATAAGCATATAATCACATAATTGTTTAATTTGGCCTTTAAATTGTTATCTTTGAACGCGGATACTTAAAGCATACCAGGAATCCAATCCGTGGATTTCATTTGGCACTTTAATCATTTTCAAGAATCTATCTATGAAGATAGGAAAATCTTAATAGGAATTCGGCTTTGTCCTTATTGAATTGTAATGTACGTATTGAATCATACAAAGAATTCAATTAAGGGCTCCGATGAACGATACCCATCCACAAGGATCTAATTATGAGGATAGAAAGATCCTACATGGATTTTGGAATTTGTGTAACGAGAGGTGTTCCGACACCTTGCACTAGGCGTGCTTACATCGATACACAAGGTAGAAAGTTCATGAGGTTGAGGCACTAGATATGCCAAGGCGACA
This sequence comes from Helianthus annuus, assembly GCF_002127325.2. Classification (NCBI taxonomy): domain Eukaryota; kingdom Viridiplantae; phylum Streptophyta; class Magnoliopsida; order Asterales; family Asteraceae; genus Helianthus; species Helianthus annuus. Next base: position 47,903,047 of record NC_035433.2, on the reverse strand, counting down.
TATGAAGCAGAATTTGAAGGTTGAGTAGCAACAGGATTGGTAACAACTTTGCTTTGGATCGCAAAGCGGCAGATGTTAACCAAATGTCCCCATCGTCCACCGTGGGTACATTTGAAACAGGGTATTTGATTTGGGTGATGACGGTGGCATTGATTGCACCAAGGAGCAGTTCCCTTATACGGCTTCATCCCTGAGGCGAGTCATGGTGATAGCTAAAACAACGGTCCTCTGGAGTACGACGCCTACTTACTGGGTAGTTGCAGCACCTGGTTCGGACATTTGGGTGTTGTTGCGATGAAGAGGCATCTTGAAGACAATGGAAGTCATAGGAGGAAACAAGCAGAAGATAGCCAAAAGAGAATGACAACACATGAAGATTGTGACCATTTGTTTGTTACCAAAGGCAAACAAATAAGACAGTGACTAATCAAAGTAAGCGGGTCAATATAATGTATCGCGAAGACATGCTCGCCTATAAGTGGACACTCACCCCAAGAGTTCCCAGGTAAGAGTGACTGGTCCGATACTGCGGATTTGTACGAACACTCTAGCCTTAGACAGAAGACCCAGGGTACAGGCATCCACTCTTCCAGTTTGCACGTGTTCACATTATTTAGACCTAAATTTTGACGAGTTTGAAAACTCAAGAGGCACTAAACCAAATATGAGTCAAACTGGAAGGGTTCAAAACCTTATAATAAATCATCCTAGAACAGATGATTAGTTTTCAAGGCAGATCAATTTATGTTCTTATTGTGGTTGTCACTTAAGGATAAGTGACGGTATTGTTTTATGACTAAACGCAAGTAAACTCGCGTTAGGGTCCTAGGAAGGTTATAGTCTAGGTCAAAGCATTACTAATAACCTAATTCCCTATAACCATTGGCTCTGATACCAACTTTTCTGTCACACCCCGACCACGTAAAACAACAAAACGTGGCGGAAACGTCGGGGAGTGTTGTAACAGAATCATTGTTTCACAACCATGGAATAAATAGTTTCGTTTTATTGAATTATTGAACTAAATGTTTTGATACAAATTAGATAAATACAACTATTATCCTCCAAGTTTTAAAGTCGCTAAGGCCTTGTCCATTCCTATGTGAGAATACACCAATATCATCAATCAAGCATCATCAACTATTGTACCTGAAACACATGTGAAAATAGGTACGTCAGCATAAAAATGCCGGCGAGTACATAGGTTTTGTATGAGTTTCAGATTCATGGCTCGTTTTACATATTGCAATACTTATTTAAAAAAAAACCTTGTTTTGAAAAGTATAGTATTGCGACATAAATAACCAACTCAAATCAAATTGGTTATAATAAAAAAAAACCTCGTAGCCATGATTCTTAACCCCAAAACATTTGTTTAATTAAATCCAGATTTGTAAATCGTTCATGGAATAAAACTCGAATAGTATAATATATTGTTGGAAAACCTTGTATTACAACTTTGTTTTGTTTACCATTGCCCAAGTGATCTAGATAACGCAACGATATATAATGTATTAAAAGCACTTATATATAGGAAGTACCAGCGGCGTATCCACCATGCTTTTAACACATTATACCCGCCCCGTTACCTAATCACTTCCCTAACCCAACGGTTCAAACAGATTCAAACAGTTCGTGTCAATCAACGGTTACAAACGGTTCACATAGTCAAATAGTCACAAACGGTTCACATAGTCAAATGGTTACAAACGGTTCACATAATCAAATGGTTACCAACGGTTCATATGATCAAATGGTTACAACGGTTCAAATGATCATATGGTTACAACGGTTCAAAATGTAAAACAATGTGTCCATATGCTGGATGAGCATATGCGACAAAATGTAGTATATGGAAATCAATGTGCTAGCATGTTAAGTGAACATACATAGCAAAACATAATGAAATCGTGTACTAATAATGTACTATTGAACATAGTAAGTATATGATATAAAAACATGGGAAAACATGAAAGTATCAAGTAGGTACATGTGTTCCACCCCAAAACAGTTTGAAAACAGTAAAAGAGGGGACTATGTACTCACCTGAGGGTGCTTAGAAGTCTTGAACAACAACCAAGCAAAGCTAGAGTGATCAGGGAATCAAACGGCACCCTATATAGGTAACTATGTAAATAACCGGACCTAAATCGGGAGATAGGATAGAATGAGGTTCTATAAATCAAATGAGTAATTGAACTCATATGGTATGATTTAATAGACCCTACATTCTGATTGAAAGGCCTACCTAAGTGCTTTTGACCCGTTTCGACACGTTATGGTAACATAAGCTACTATAAGGCGTCGTTAGCGTAAAACTATGTTCGGATGGTTAACTATGTGCTATGCCAAGTCTTACATGCCCAATTATCCCTAAACATGTTACTAAATCAGATTATATGTCAAAAATAAGTTCACATAGGCAAAATACGGATTTTAGCTTTAAAAGGGCATTTTGGTCATTTCCTATGGGCATACAAGCTAACTAGCAAATGACTAACCAATCCTATGTGATCATAAGGTATAACCTCAGTGGTTATTCCCTATGCACTATGATCACTAACTAAGCTTGGTCGGATCCTAAAGATCGACCAAACGGGTCGGGTTCGAAAGGCTAAGCGGTGGTTTAGACCGCTTACCTCACGACCCTAAACAAGCACAAACTAATAGTGTCGTGTTAGACATGTCAAAACATGTCTAACCTACTGATTTGGTATCAAAACAAAGTGTTTTGATACCCTAAAGTAGTTCCGAGGCAAAATGCGTGCTAAAACGCAATTTGACCGAAACTTTGACTCGACACTACAACTAGATAACGTGGTAATCAGCGGTTATAATCGCGAAGGATTATAACTATCGTGATTACAATCACGTTTCAAAGTTCAATTGAACTTTGACTTGACCAATTGATGGTCAAAACCGAAAGTCAAACTGTTGGCCAAACTGTTTGACTTTCTGCACTACATAAGGAAAAAGCAAGAAAAAGAATGAAAGAAGCTCACTTAAGGTCCTTGCTATCTTTTCTACAAGAAGACAAAGTCCCAAATGCTTGAGAGAGAGCTCCAAAGCAGATGTGAAGAGAAGAATGAGAAGAATGAGCAAGGAATGAATGAAATGGATGGGCTATTTATACTTGTGGTGATGCTCTAGGATCATCACAAGTGGTTTGTTTAGCCATTAAGGAATAAATCTCATCCATACAAGTGTTAGGAGCAGGTGCAAAGCCTTGGAGAGCACTTAAACTTGCTCAACACACCAAGAATTTACCAAAACAGCCCCTGAATTTGCAAACAGATGCTGAAAACACACTTTCTGCCCAGATGAGGCGCTCGCGTAGCGCTAGGGCATAGGCCTTAGGGCTCGCGCTACGCTAGCATGTATCAGGTTCAGCAAAGTTTCAAAATTGACAGAAATGGTCCCTGCACGTGTTTAAAGCCTTTTTCGATGCGTTTAAACCCCGTTAACCTCATTTCAAGGCTCTAAAATGAAGTTAAAGCATAGGGGACTCAAAACATGCTCAAAAATATCTCGGATGTCGGTTCGTTTGGTCGTACGGTCACGTTGTTCGGTTATTTACGACGAAACTCGAACGGACGCGAAAACGATCCAAATTAAGCGACGAATGGAATTTTTGCATGGCGATCACTAAAACAAAAATATTTTAGTGTGTACAAAAATTTTGGATGTCCAGATGTGTCCAGAACGTAAGATATGCGCGAAAATGCAAACTTACGCCGTTTATGACACTTTTAGTCCCTGTAAGATCATATAAGCATGTTTTCACACACCGAACCTATCAAAGCTTATTTCTAAGCCATATTTAGGTTATATATGGTATGTTTAACTTATGATCAAGTTCCGGACTGTTCGACACCATACGAATCGGTATAGTTTCGCAGTTTGACACAAATAGTCCCTGCGATCGAATAAACTTGATTTCGGCATACCAAACCATCCAAAACTTATTTCTAAGTTATGTAAAGGTTATTTAAGGTATGTTAAGCCTATGTCACTATTCCGGAGTGTTTGTTGCATTAAACTGGTTATATTTACGCATCAGATCGTGTATAACCTTCCAGAAAGCGACTTAAAGCCCGAAATCGAACAAGAATTGATATGTGCAAATGATACACATATTTTCACAATTCCCAAGTATGAAATACAAAATTTCATTGGTTTGCATTTGTTTGACGGTCACAGTGACACAGGTGTCACAGATACGGGAGTATATTCTGAGGTGGGACACGCAAATAAGTATAGTCCTTAAAACATTAATTCCGTATCTCGAAACAATTGAAGTTTGTGTGAAAATTTAAGTAGATAAGTATACTGACAATCTAAGTGAATCGTTTAGAACTAAAAGTGTTTAAAGCTCAACGGTGCTAGTGATTTGTCATAAACTGATATGATCCTCTAACGCGAACTCAAACAAAAATATTGTCTGTAAATATTTCTTTACTGCTTTATGTTTCAGAAAAATACAAAAAGCTTTTGATTTCTGCTTTATTTTTGACAACCGATGTCTGAGTGCTAAGTTTCAAAATCTAAATATGCTAATTGTGTTTCTGAAAATAAACAAGTTCATTAAGTTGAAACTTGAAATTTTTAAAATCAAAAACAATTTGTGATATCTCCAAGGTCATTAAATTGGACTTGAATAATAATCTGTGAGGGATTAGGATGCTTAGATTGTTAAAATCTTTTTTAAAAGAGCCAGTGTTCTATCTTGGTTGCTGGAACGGCCAAATCTATTAAATGTTAGGGGAAGTTGAAATGTTTTAAAAGTGTCAGGTTACGGTTCCTGGACAACTGAAAATGGTTTCACTGTAAAAATATTTTTGTATATAAAGCCAGGTCATCAATCCTGGAGATTCAAAATGTTTTTACTTATGAATGTATGAGATTTGTAGATGGTATTCCAGACTACGATCCCGATAGCCGAGTCTAAGGGGGAGTCTGAAGACAAGCTCAACGCAACGGAGAGCGTGTATTCAAGGAGCCAGGTAACTATCCTGGAGGAGCTTGTATCCGGAAAGCCAGGTGTCGATCCCAAAAGCATGGAAGCTTGACGAAAGGGGAGCCTGAAGAAAAGGAGTCTGATCGAAAGGAAGAGCAACAGAAGCATGAAGACAGATCCACGGGGATTCTGTTCGAGAAAGAGGGAGTCTATGGTTGCTGATAATATCACATCTTCAAGAAGACTCAGAGCGAGAGAGAAAGACAAGACGCTACGAGATTGACTGCGGCAATATCCAAGGGGGAGTCTGTTAGTGCAGTAATGTCTACCGCCTTCGTCAATCAAAACCGTAGCTGAAATAGAAGTAAACTAGACTTTATGATGTAATATTTAGGAAAAAGGGTAAGGTTGCAATCTTGTAAATAAGGGGAAATCCCTTATGCCTTGTGCCTATAAATAGGAGCCTTAGGGTTTAGTTTTAGAACTTTTGGCCATTTGAGAGATTTGGAGCTTGGTGCTTAGAGAGAGAAAGTCTAGAGAGAGAAACTATTGCTCAAGGTGATTTGTGGTGCTTGTACTTGTCGTATATTCAATAGAATCACGTTTGTATTACGTTTCGTGTGTTTTGGTCTCGTTCGTGCACGGATTCCGCACGTCGCACGGTCGGTTCGCAATCGTTTCGGAGTCGAAACCGGCCCTAACAGTATTCTAGCTAGAACAATAGTCTGTTGCTAAGGATTTGCTCGTCAATGATTTACTTAATAATCGAGCTGCCCAGAATAAGAAAATAGAGAAACGGGAAGTCAATCTAGGATACATGTTTGCTTTGCAGCTTGATTTAAGACAAAGACTATTACCTGATGAAGATAGAGGCAACAATGATGGGGGAGAGAACAATGACGAAGATGAAAATAATGATAGCGGTCAAGGACTTAGTGGATCGGGGAATCCAAGTAGATATGACCTAGAGTTTGATTTAAAAGGAGACATCGGAGGCAATTTAAATGATATCGTTAAACCAGTCAAGTCTACTGAAGCAGATTCATTTAAGCCTACTGAACCTTACATCTGAGAGTCCTACTGATGATAGAGGACATGTTCATGATAATGTTAATACAAGCCATGCACTACATGGCTACTTTTCTAGTAAAAACTTCGGAAAGTCGTCTACAGGGCCAAGAGAGACATTGTGCATGCCTACACTCGTTCGCATCGTGATTATTATAAATACCCTGATGTGATTAATTTGGGAAAGAGCCATTACGACAAAGTGGGTAATTGATTAGGAATTAGATCATGGCATATTGAGCATGAGAAGAATATGTAGATGGTTATCAGACTAAACAATGGACGTGAATATTACTTAAGTGCCAAAGAATTTGAGTCATGGAACATAATCGATCTTCGACTTTGTTCCCGAGTCTCGTTTAACAGGGGGAGGGGAGGGAAAAGAGATGAAAATACGAAAAAAACCATGTTCCCGAGTTTCATTTAATAGGGGAGGGGAGGGAAAAGGGAAGAAAATATGACCATATATTCATCCTCCCAAATTGGAGAGATTAGGAGAGAAAAATTTCCTTCCCCTCCCCCTGTTAAATGAGACTCAGGAAATGGAGCACCGTTCGGGAATCCATGAGGTGTGAAGAAGGCTTGGATTTCTTTTTTTTTTCTTGATAAAGAAGTAAAGCCAGGATCTCCAAACATGAAGACTGTTGAGTCCTATTTAAAGAAAGCTACTTGGTGAGAGATGGTAAAACTACCAAGATTATAAATAATGTTATGTGACATCCTATTAAGAAGCCTACACGAATTCCTGTTCCTCATCATTTTCCTAAAGGATGTCTTGATTAATTCAAGTTCTGGGTTATGGATCCTGACTTTGCTGAAGTTTGTATTTTTTTGTGAAGACAGAACATTTGGAATTAGGGATCCTAAAGATCTTATGAGGTTTGGTCAAAGAGAAATTTACGTACTATCGAAGAGTCACCTCAAGGCACCAGAAATATTTAGCTTGCTACTAAAGAGTACACACTGGAACGCTTAGAATGTTTACCAGAATAAAAACGTAGGTCAGTTCTAAAGAATGGAAGAAATTGCCATCTAAGACTGATAGCATAAACCTAGGGAGAGATTGTAACGTTAAATATATAGGTTTATGTATCAATTAAGTGTGATGTCGGCTTAAGGGTGTCCACATTGCAAAACAAGTGTTTACGATGGGCTAGTGTTATGTTGAGCTAGGCCATGTGGGCCAGATTTACTAAGCTATAATATATACTCATGTTATGATCATTAGTCTAGGGTTACCGGTTTTGCTTAGTGTTTCCATTGTATCTGAATCACATAAGCAATTGTTTCCACCAGTTGTTTGTGTTTGCATGATATCATTATTGAAGATCCACTATTTAGAGACTTACAAGAATAACAACCCCCTCTAGGATTCAGGTTCTCAAGTTTTACATAAAACTCGTTTGGTTACATGGATACCACATACACATGATCTTGGGAAAAACAGTTAAGGAGTAATTGAAGATAGTTTTTTAATAATAACTCGTACAATCCAATTACTCAATTATATATGCCAAATACCCCCTTAATTACCGATCTGTTCACTATGCAATTAAACTGAATGTGAATGACAAAAGACAGATAATTGAAACACAATTAACTCAACCATCAAGTTTTTCCAGAACATTCAATAAAAAACAAATCCATATACAAAATCAAATAAAGTTTAATGATTAACCTACACGAACTGTTCACCCAGAGAAGATCATAAGAAAAATTAGACGCGAATGCTTATCGCGTTTAACGCCGGCGACTCTAAATCTTTTGATCCTTCTTCATTTATGTGCAGTAGCAAAGCTGCCTTGGATCGTCGTGCGACTCCAAAAACCCTTATGGTCATCTAGAATTGCGTACCAAGCAGCCAAGAAGGCTGCTCCTTCTGCCCTTGTCGTGCGAACCTTCTACGTTCAACTTCGTATTCAGTTGTTCAAACTAGATGTCGCCAAAACCTTTTATTCCCACAATCTTTCCACCGACTTCCTTTGGTGCGACTCCAAAATAGGGGTGTTCAAAAAACTCATGGCGCGCAGCTCGCTCGAAAAAAGCTCGAAGAAAGCTCGGCTCGAAATTGGCTCGGTTGTAAACGAGTCAGCTCGGCTCGGCTCGGTTTGTAAACGAGCCGAGCTCAAGCTTGGCCTGGCTCGGCTCGTCAGCTCGTGAGCTGGCTCGATAAGGTTTACATCCTTCATTTTTTTGTCCCACATCGCTTAGAAAACAAAAACTAAGGGAGTATCTCCCCTATAAAAGAAGGTAAAGACAATGTACAAAGTAAATTAACTAGTTATACTTGCATATTTAGCTATATGGTTAAATTAAATGACAATTCTAGCCCTTAGTCTATGAAGAAATTCATTTTTAAGGGCTTTTTAAGTAGTAAATTTTGCGGTTTTTTGTTAGGTCGAGCTAGATCGAGCCGAGCCGAGCTAGCTCGAATTCTAATCGAGCCGAGCTCGAACCTCAAATCTCAGCTCGATTTGAAATTCGAGCTCGAGCCAAGCCAGCTCGAATCGAGTTCGAGCTGAGCTCGAGCTAGGTCTAGCTCGGCTCGACTCGGCTCGTTTACAGCCCTACTCCAAAAACCCTTATGGTCATCTAGAATTGGCCCAACATTTGCCTATAAATCCCTTTGTATTTTTCTTACAGCCCTACTCCAAAAACCCTTTGAATACACTGTTGCAACATGTTTATTTTTATCTACGATTCGATAAATCTTTTAATCACATGGGTAAATGTAGTTGATTCTTTTTGTTCTTTAACATGACGAACCGAAACAATATTGTTCGAAGTATAGCGGTACTGGTACCGTATTTGTTTTTATGTTTTCTCGACGTGGCATTATAAAAGTGATTGAAAATAAAGTTGTACTGGCAATAGAGTATTTTTAGTACCGTATGCTAATGTCGGAGACCAAATTGATGCCTTGCCCGAAAAACATTGTTACTAGCATCGATATTTGTTTCGATAGTTTTCGATCTATGTAAAACACGTGTCGATATAGTTTTGCGCATATTTCCTTTTTGGCATGTATAAGATTTCACAAACAATTCAAATTCCCAATTAAATTTGATTTAGTACTATTAAAGTGGCATTAATGGTTCAATTATAATCATAACTAGTTTTTTTACATCGCGTGTTACGGCGAAACCGAGCAAATAATAATGTCAAACAAACATGATTTGAAAATAAAGCATGTTGTTTAGAAAGTCAAACCATTAGAACGGTTTAGTTTACCATTGTACCATTTTATGATACTAAATAAATACTTTATTTTAAGTACAACTTCGTTTTTAACAAAACCTATAACGGAATATCGAGGGAAAAAATCAAGCACAACTACGTACTTAAGTTTTTAGAAAAAAGTCATAACGTAAATTATTAAAGTATCAAATTATTTGATAAGTTAATATATGTTCTAGGAAAAGAAAAAAAGAATTATTAAAAAATGGTAAAGGAAATCTATGGTTTTAGAAAAGAAAAAAATAAAAATATGTTATTAAAAGTAAATACAATAATAGACTATTATAATATATTAAATAAAGAAATAATAAAAAGTTATATATTATTTTAAAAATAAAGTTACTATTCATCGTCCTTCCTAAACTATATATACTAGGTTGTTTGACGTCGCGCGTTGCGGCGAAACGAAGCAAATGATAATGTTAAACATACGTTATTTGAAAATGAAGCATGTTGTTTAGAAAACCAAACCATCAGAATCGGTTAAATTTATCATCCTGCTGTAGAACGATACCAAATAAATACTCTATTTTAAATGAACTTCATTTTTAACAATACTTATATAAGAATGTTTAGGGGAAAAAATAAGCACAACTATATACCTAAGTTTTTTTTTAATAATGAACAGAAGTTATTAAGAAATATTAAATTAATCGATAAAGACATTAAAATTTAAAAAAAGAAAAAAAATTATGAAAAACAAAAAATAAACAATAATGGTAATATGGTTTAAAAAAAGAAACATGTTAAAAGTAAATATAATAATAAAGTATTATAATAGTAAAATAACAAAATATTAGAAAACTATACATTAAAAGGAATATGGTTTTAAAAAAGAGAGAAAAAGAAAAGGAATGTATTAAAATATTAAAAAACTGTATATTATTGTAAATTTAAAATTACTATTTATCATCTGTCGTTAACAATATATATATATATATATATATATATATATATATATATATATATATATATATATATAGGGGGCTGCTAGAATGAGAACCACCCCGAGTTGTAAGAACCGCGAGAACTACACCCCACGGAGCGCCGTTCGCCGCGATTTTTTTTTTACAAGTAGATGTGTGCATTATAAACACGGCCGTAAAAAATCACGGCGAACGGCGCTCCGTGGGGTGTACTTTTTTACACCTCAAGTTTGGTGTTTTTTAATTTTTTTTCTTTTTTTTTTTCACCAAACTTGAGGTGTAAAAAAGTGCACCTCACGGAGCGCCGTTCGCCGTGATTTTTTACGGCCGTGTTTATAATGCACACATCTACTTGTAAAAAAAAAATCGCGGCGAACGGCGCTCCGTGGGGTGTAGTTCTCGCGGTTCTTACAACTCGAGGTGGTTCTCATTCTAGCGGCTCCCTATATATATATATAATAAACGAAACCACTTTAGGGACACTTGTCATTATATTAGGCCATCTCTTATAGATAATTATTATTTTAATTTAATATCTTCTAATTAATTATAATATTATTAGTTTAGTATCTTATGGATAAATATTGTTAGTTTAATTTCAGTGAGTTTTATATATTCATAAATCTTAAATATAAAACGACTTATTTCATTCTTCCATATTTAGCCCATGCACACTTTACTTTCTTATTTCACTTTACTCCATATTTAGACGATATACTCTACTTTAGTTCAATTTCTTTGTAGTCTATTCGGTTAACTTTATACTCAGTATTTCATATCCATCTCCCATTTTGTAGTGTTGTTTGTCACATTTGTAGCGTTGGTTACTTTCATATTTAGACCATGCACACTTTACTTTATTATTTCACTCTACTCCATATTTAGACCATATACTCTACTTTAGTTTAATTTCTTTATAGTCTATTCGGTTAACTTTATACTCGGTATTTCATATCCATCTCCCCTTTTGTAGTGTTGTTTGTCACATTTGTAGTGTTGGTTATCGATCCATGATATGAAAACAAATTATGTTATCGATTGAAACAACCGATGATGTGAACATCTCTCTATACTATATAATAAAAGAAACCAATATGTGACACGTATCATTCATTGGAGACACCTATTTTTGGGGTTTTCCGCCTTTCTTTTATATTTATTATTTAGTATATAAATTAATTGTAGGATCGTTAGACGACCTGATGAGTCAATCAGAAGAGTGCTCAGACTGAATCAGAGGCGGAATTCATTGATTCAGTCTTTGTTTAGCTTGATTTCACTAATTTGTCTCTGTTTATTGCTCTTTATAACAAGTTACAAGCTCTGGAGACGATTTGGCAGGGCTTCGCCGTTACACAACCTCACTACAACTGCTCCATAGTTCCGCTTGAATGACCCTATATATAGGCAAGTAGGTTTCGCTTATACGTACATGTACGTATAAGCGGAACTACATCATTACCTTATAAGCGGAACTATCCCAATGACACACAAGCGAAACTACCCTATGACACATAAGCGGAACCATGTCTAAAACATGATTTCTTAATTTCCGTGCATGATACAATCAGCCCTAACCTAAGACTCAAACTAAGATGTAGTCGACAGACAACTGCACCAACAGACTCCCCCTTGAATGTTGATGGAATCTTCAGTGAGAGTCTTCAAGCATGACAGCTCTTCACTCTTAATCGGTCTTCTTCAGGAATTCTTCCTGGAATTATGTACCTGGATCTTTCTTTGGCTCTAACTTTCATCAGACTCCCCCTATCATCAAGCTGGGATTGCCGTCTGGAATTTGTTATCACCATTGAAATCAACTCCTGGCTTTATCAGTTTAAACTTCTTCTCAGGTTCTGATGTATCTCCTGGCTTTCCGTAGCAACAGGATCAGAAACCTACACAACTCAAACACCTTATCACAAACAAACATAATTGTGATTCAACTTAATGAATCAACTAATCATTCAAGAATATTCGAGAATTTTTCACATTCAACAATTTATTAACTTTTAAACTTTCCAAAAACTGATTAAACATTTCAAAACAATTTAACCAAACCTCTATTCATCATGTTTAGCCTTAGAGATCTTGAATATCAACTCTCCAACATCAGTTGTCGAAAATCTTTTTGGATTTTTTCAAAATATGAACCATAAAAGCAATAACAACAATTAAATGCAGAAATGAAATATATACAAACATATTTTTGCGAGTTCGTGCAAGAGGATCATATCAGCTGCTGACTAAACACTAGCACCGTTAAGCTGTTAAATCATTTTAAGCTTTTAAACAATTCGCATAGATTGCCGATATTCTGATCCACTTAAATTCTCACAAAATGTTCAACCTGTTCGGGATACAGAATTAGTGTTTTAGAACTTAAACATCTACATGTGTCCCACCTCAGAATCTCCCGTATCCAGACCCCATTATTCAGTCTTACGGGTGAGTATACCACAGCTGATATCTGTTAAGGGGTTATGTGCGAGGGCCGTGAGAGCTCAGGTCGATACTTCCGTATACGCAGAGAGATGACGGCTTCGACTTTAAGGTGTGTCCCCTTTAGAGGATCTTTTATTTACAACAGCAGCGACTATCAATTTTATTGTTTCATCAGCATGCTGAGGGCGAGCTTATATTTCAAAGCTTTTTGCAGAAAATATTATCCGGGGACTAGGTCAGTATTTCCATACAGCAGAAGTCCCGGGATAATACCCCAGATATCATTGAGCATAAAGACCTAGTATCTCAGAATACAGGACCCTTCAAACAGGATTTCAGGCGTTACCTATATATCCTGGAGGTGTTCCCCACGTAGACGCAAGTGAAATTTATGTTTATATCCCAAACTGATCTACTAATTCTGTGAAAACCTATCGGCACATCTTTAGCGAGACTGCTTAATTGCATTTATACATTACAAATCTTTAGCGTACTGTGCCAGTCTAGCTGATGTACTATCATTTCCCCTATTTGCACCAAAACTCATTTTTAATTTTTCGATGTTTTTGACATTTTCAAATTTTCTGATTTTTTTAAAATTTTACTCCCCCTAAAATCAAAATATGTTTCAATTTTGATTTTCTGGGAAAATTTGAAACAAACTGTACAAAGTTTGACAACATGATATCGAATAGCTTCAATTCGCAATCCACTTGGCGTAAACAATCAGAACTCCCCCTCACAACAAACTATTTTCCCATTATGATTTCAAAACACTTAAGTTTATTTTAATCAGAATGGTTTTTCCGGAAAAATTAGTTTGTTTCCCAAACATTTGTAGGTTCGGGGTTACTTCATCACATTTTTTCTTCTAACATTTGAAAGATTTATCATTTCCAGTTTTACCATAAACCACTTGTAGAAAATCAAGTACAACTTAATGTCCCTAATTTACCACATGTAAGGCGAAAAATCACCAAAGTGAAATTTCTCAAGAAATGTGCCGATTCATGTTCCACTTTTACCAACCTGGGAACTCCGGCAAGTCAGGTTTTTCTTATTTAAACAGATTCACCCAAGCCTGAAAGTCCTTGGGTGATTTCGAATTCTTGTTCAACAATGGTGGAAAATTTGCATCATCCATTGTTAAACCTGAATTCTCCTTTTTTACCTCAACCAATGGCTCCTCTGGTTTTAACAAACCAGAATCATTGCCTGCACATGGCTTGTCTGACTTTGATCTGTCAGATTCATCGCCAGAAGGTGGCTTGTCTGACTTTGACATGTCAGATTCATCGCCGACACATTTCTTCTTCTTCTTTACCTCTTTCGTCCTCAGATTTGTATCCGATGAATTTGCCTGGCTTGACTTTGCATTCGAAGGAGTCGATTCATCAGAACTCTTATTTTTACCAACAGATGAACCCGAGGACAAAATCTTCTCGAGATACTCTCTCGCCTTCTTTCTCTTTTTCCTCGGTCTGTCTTTCTGCCCCTGTGAAAGTTTAACTTTCTTTTTTTGAATTATCTGTTCTTGAACTTTAGGCTTTAGAACCTTTTGTTCATGGGGCTTGACTTTGACTGGAATCTTTGCCAATTTCTGAGACTTAGCCCTCAATCTGTTATTCGATCTCCTTGGGCAATCTCTGGCAATGTGACCTCTAATTTGACAGTTAAAACATCTTCTTGTCTCAAAATTCCTTCTCTGGCAGTTAACAACAATGTGTCCTTGATAACCGCATCGGTAACACACTCTGTTATCGTACCATGTACCACCTTTACATCAAACGCTCAGATCATAGCATTGTCTGGCTTGGTGATATTCCTTCCTCATGTTTGCTGGATTTGGCTTTTGAGCACTGTGGTCCAACCTGCACCACTTATTACCAACAATTTTTGAGTTTTCATTTTTCAATTTTTTAATTTTTGATTTCGATTGGATGATTGATCTGATGAGCTTTTATTTTCTTTTTGAACATTTTTCAAATTTTTATCTTTTTGTTGCTGTTCCACTTTCTTCTTCAAAGGTTTTTGCTTAGAGCATTCTCCCTTTTCAGTCGATTGTAGAACAGTTTTCTGAAATTTTTCAATTTTTTCATTTTTATCATCAGATTTCTCATCGCAATCTTCAACTTTGACATTGTCAAAGTTTGTGACATTGTCACTTATTGGAACAGAATTGATTGGTTTTGGACAGGGAATATTCAAACTGTCTGATGCAGTCACAAAACCTATCAATTTCTTTTCAAGTTCATCTATCTTGTTCCTTGAATTTTCAGCTTCATTTTCAAGCTGAGATATTCTTTCAAGATGAGACTTGATTGATTTTTCATTCTCATTCTTCATATTTTCAAGAACAGTCTTTTCATTTTCCAAAACTTTTATCTGTTCTTGAAATTTCGTTTCATTAGCTTTCGAATTCTTGTTCTCAAGCTTTATCTAGAAATCTTCATTTTCTGAGGATTTCTTGTTGCTTTCAAGTTCTTTTTCTAACTCTTTGATTTTCTTTTGAGCACTTTCACCTTCTTTTTCAAGTTTAATAATTTTCTGAAGATGGGAATTTATTATTTTTTGCTTTTCAATGTTGTTTTGACTAAAAACATTTCTCCCATCTTCAAGAATTTTCATTTGATTTTGAAATTCTTTTTCAATTTTTGATTTTTCAATTTCAAAACTTTTAATCTTTTCTTCCAAAATTTTTGCCTTTTCTTGCTCACTTTTGTTTTCAGATTTCAAACTGTTCAAACCATCCAACAGGTTGTCATTTTCAGTTTTCAGTTTCTCACAATTTCCCTGCAACATAAGAATCTGTTTAATGTCAGCTTGCTTCTCGTCTTCCAACTTCTTGATCTCCAATGCCAAACTTTCCGCATCTTTCACGAGTTTGTGATTGTCAGTCTTAAAGTTGTCACATTTGAAGCATACTGATTCAAAATTTGAAATTTCATTCTTCACAGATTCTTCAACCTTTGGCACTTGTTCTTTCTCTATCTTATATGTACCTGTACCAAAGATTGTAACAAAATCAATAGAATTTCCATTATCATCAATATAACAACCTCTTTTCATATCATACATCAAATTTCTTTTTGTTGCCCAACAAACATTGATTCTTCTGTTTATTTCATTTATCACATCTAAATTTAGTTCCTCCAAATTCATTTTTATCTTATCCAACACATCTCTCTTCTTTTGATAATTTTCATAATCGTGATTTTTAAGTTTTCTAATGAATTTATTCAGAGATAATTGTGAAAAACTATAATCTTCTCTCAAATTTTTCAAGCAATCATCCCATTCAGCTGATAATCCATTAGCAAACTTTGATATCTTATCAGCTTCTGTTATTACCATTTGATTTTCCTTCAAATAGTCAATCAAACGATCAAAACGTTTCTCCAAATCATCCGATTTTTCATCTTTCTTACTCAGAAAACATTCGAAACGTTTACTCCAAACCCCTTTTGGCAATTTCTGATAAGAACTACTAAGATATCCTCGATACCAATCGTTTAACCTTTTAAGATCATTGTTTTCTGGTTCATCAAATACCATTTCCATTTTCTAACACTCCCGACAAATCTTTGTTGTTCACAAAAGCGAAACTACTGGAATTGGTCACTGAAGCGAAACCAGTTGGTTCAAATAAGCGGAACAACTGTTGTCTTATAAGCGAACCAGTGTTGTTCAACCAAGCGAAACACTATCCAAATAAGCGAAACTGATCTGTTCACAAAAGCGGAACTATCACAACTATCCCTTGAAACGGAACCTCTCAAGCGGAACTCTACAAGCGAAACTCCAACTTGTCACTTGAAGCGAACCTTTCAAGCGAAACCTCTTGATGTTTGGAGCGAAACTACCTGATTTTGGTGTCACAAAAGCGGAACTAGGTGGTCATAAAAGCGAAACTACCTGCTGTTCGAATAAGCAAAACCTAGTTTGAAGGTAATTTGTCCCATTTTTAGTCCGTAATTTGGTCCGAAATTTTCAAGGGTTTGTCTTTGTCCAATAACACACAATCTGTGAAATTTTGATCCAATTTTGACCTTTAAAACTTCCTGAACTGATAAAAGAAGGTGTAGAAATAAGAATTTTGAGCGAAAAACGAGCTAAACGGTAAGAACTCTTCCTCCTGAGCTCTGATACCACATGTAGGATTGTTAGACGACCTGACGAGTCAATCAGAAGAGTTCTCAGACTGAATCAGAGGCGGAATTCATTGATTCAGTCTTTGTTTAGCTTGATTTCACTAATTTGTCTCTGTTTATTGCTCTTTATAACAAGTTACAAGCTCTGGAGACGATTTGGCAGGGCTTCGCCATTACACAACCTCACTACAACTGCTCCATAGTTCCTCTTGAATGACCCTATATATAGGCAAGTAGGTTTCGCTTATACGTACATGTACGTATAAGCGGAACTACATCATTACCGTATAAGCGGAACCATCCCAATGACACACAAGCGAAACTACCCTATGACACATAAGCGGAACCATGTCTAAAACATGATTTCTCAATTTCCGTGCATGATACAATCAGCCCTAACCTAAAACTCAAACTAAGATGTAGTCGACAGACAACTGCACCAACATTAATTTTTTTACTATTATTAGTATTTTTATTATTTATCAAATATATTGATTACTTAAAATTTATATATAAGACTTTATCCAAAATTATATTTATTTAATATACTATTAATCTAAAATTACATTTAGTCAACTCGTGTAATTCATAGAGTTTTTAAAGATTTAACTTTTTTATTATTTGTTATATAAATTACAATACACGAGGTTCTTAAAAATATAATATTTTTTATTATTTAATATATAAATTATATTTATTCAACTCGTGTGATAATTGAGGTTTTTAAAGATATATTGTTTTAATATTTAGTATGTAAAATTACAATTTTTTTCAACCCGTGTAATACACGGGGTTATAACCTAGTATATATATATATAGGTTAGAGCTATATAGAAAACCCTATATATATAAAAAACCCAACCTCCCGACATTTTTTTTTTAAATAACACATGTAATATACATGTTTTTAAGAGTTTTGGGCCAAAAAAATCAAAAAAGCGCCGAAGGGATGATTTAAAAAAAAATTTCAGCAATTTCTGTCTTTTGTGCCTAACACATGTTAGACAACCGGACATTGTTGAAATTTGTTTATTTTTTTTAAAAAAATCCCTTCGGCGCTTTTTTTGTTTTTTTTTTGGCCCAAAACACTTTAAAACATGTATATTACATGTGTTATTTTTTTCAAAAAAAAAAATGTCGGGAGGTTGGGTAAAAATGGGGGGAGATTTGAGTTTCCAGAGTTTTCTAAAAATTTAAGGGTTTTTTGTCTAGCATTACCCTATATATATATATATATATATATATATATAAAGGCCAGTTAACGCACAATACGACTTAACGTACATCACGTACGACAGATAATTACGCACGTTCATTTGAAAATCACGCACGTTATAAACTAAAAAACCCAAATGACGCATGTTGGAAAATATTAATCACGCATGATAAAAACATTAATCACGCACGTTATACACATAATCACACACGTTGTCGTACGTGATGTACGTTAAGCCGTATTGTATTTTACACTTTTCCTATATATATATACATATATAGGGAGAGGATCATGAGAAACCTACATTTAAATGAGAAAACTAGAAAACTAACTAAAAAAACCTATAAAAAAGCCAAAAAACATACCAAAATTTTGTTTTTACAATTTTTTATAAAAAAATCGCTAGTTTTTATATATAAAAAAATTTTTCAAAAAAAAAAATTTGTTATACTGCACATGTGCATTATATGTGATTATATTTGTACTACACATGTACTACACATGTGTAATAGTGCACATGTGTAATACAACAAAAAAAGTTATTTTTTTAATTTTTTTTTTTTTTTGAAATTTTTTTTCCATGTATAAAAACTAGCGATTTTTTTATAAAAAAAATGTAAAAAGAAAAATTTTGGTATGTTTTTTAGGGTTTTTTTAGTTAGTTTTTTGGTTTTCTCATTTAAACTAGTTTTCACATGATCCATCCCGTACATATATATATATATATACACACACATATATATATATATACACATATATATATATATATATATATATATATATACATATAGGGTTAGGTTAACGTACAAATGCCCTTATCGTACATTACGTGCGCGATCATCTCAGCCGTCAGATCTTCATCCGACATTGAAATCGCATGTTGGTTTTTTTGTAACAATTTCACATGTTGGTTTTTTAACATGCGATTTCATCAAAATTACCACATGCGAAATTGTTACAAAAAACCAACATGCGATTTCATCAAAATTATCAAATGCGAAATTGTTATAAAAAACCAACATGGGATTTCATCAAAATTATCACATGCGATTTCATCCATGCTATTTTATAACATGCGATTTCACTGTATTGTACGTTAAGTGATATTGTATTTTACACTTTCACTATATATATATATATATATATATATATATATATATATATATATATATATATATAAAATAGTCAATCTTTAGTTCTCTTCAACACATGTTATTTATCGAGAAACAATTAATTACTCATTATTGTATTAGTTATTCATATTAGTACGATTTTCCTTAAAACCAATAAAATACAAAAACATATTAAAGTAATACACTTTATATTAATATCGGTCCATTTAGGGTTCGTTTGGTTCAGGGAATTCATAGGAATTTGTATTAATCCCATCTCATATTATAGGTGACTCAAAAATTAAAAGAATTAGAATGGATGATTTCCTCCAAATTCCCTTAGTTAATTGAATTCAAAACACTCCAATAGGATGTTTAGGGCATGTTTAGATTAGCTTTTCCATTTCTCCTTATTGACTTTTTAATAGGCCTGGTAAACAAAACCCAAATGGGTTATTTTGAGTAATTTAAAAAAATGAGACAAGTCATATTTGACCAGGAAATAATAATGGATGGGCCAGGATGGGCTTTTAGATATCAACTTAAAATATCTGATGGGTCGGATGGGTAAGTGACTAATTGGGTAACCCTAAGCATAAATTTCATACTTCGCTAGTTCGCTGCAACACTTCTTCTCCGCTTCTGCTCGGCTGTAACACCACTTCTCTGCTCGGCTGTAACACCACTGAATCATCAGAATCGTTCAACATCATGATCCCTTATATATGTCGCTTGTTGAGAGGTAGGGATCTTAAATTACTGATTTTTTTTTATTAAACATCTTATATTTTGGCCACAAAAATCTCTGGGTTTTGTAAACCCTGATCAGTTCATAGAAAATAGTTGTGTCAGTTTAACTATGGTTTGATCTTTTTTTTCAGGTGTGAATTTGAATATCTAATTAGGGTTTTTTATGTTTCTAATACGCATCTTTTGAGTTTTGGTTTTGGAGTTTTAATTGTTGATTTACTAATATTGTTTCCTCTGTGTGTGTTCATGTGAATCATTCGATTAGCTCTGGTTGGATGATCTTTTTTTTATTTAGGGGTTTTATTTTTGGTGGTATAGGAATGGGTTTAATCCTTAGCATGTCGTTTTGTATTTGGTTGATTTTTAGTTTTATTGGCCCATTATTCAAGTTATATGTGGATAACTAAATATACAATGTTCCCTTTTTTTCGGCATGTGGTTTCCTGTTTGATGTATATAATATTCAGTTCTAGAATTTTTAGTTCTACATGATTGATTA
Source organism: Helianthus annuus (assembly GCF_002127325.2). Lineage (NCBI taxonomy): Eukaryota > Viridiplantae > Streptophyta > Magnoliopsida > Asterales > Asteraceae > Helianthus > Helianthus annuus. Next base: position 47,882,686 of record NC_035433.2, on the reverse strand, counting down.
TGGGGAGAATTATTAGTATGTTCATTGAGTAAGATTGGTAATTCTAATGTATATTTTCTCAAAATTGTTGTAATTTTGTTTAAGATCCGATGACTAATTCTATGGTGAATTATTAATAGAGTATATGTGTTTATTTATTTGTAGGAGACACAAATTATGTCGAATAATACTGAGTTTGAAGATGAAGTTAGTTCATTCAGTTCGATTAAGGAGCATTCAATAGTTTGGAATTGTTTTGAGAAAATACCACCCGGATAAGACGGCGTTAAGAAAGCAAGTTGTAATGGTTGTGGAAAGGTGTTTAAGAAGGGAACAACTAACATGAAACGTCATTTACCTAAGTGTTTCAACATTGATGAACCCGACCCTCCAAGAAAACGTGCTCCTTTAGATCAAACAATGTATAGGGAAAAACTAGCATATTCTATCATCAAACACAACTATCCTTTTAGTTATTTTGAACATGAGGGGACAAGAGATTAAAATAATTTTTTACATCGAAATGTGACTCCTATAACAAGAAACACGATGAATGCGGATGTTGTAAGAATATATGATAGAGAGAAGACAAATCTTAAAGAAAAGTTGCAAAAGGTAACTAGAAGAATATGCCTAACCACTAATTTATGGAGCTCTATCACAACTAATGGATATATGGCATTGACGGCTCGTTATATTGATGATAGTAGGGTTCTAAGAAAAACATTATAAACTTTAAAGTTATACCACCTCCACACATGGTTAATTTTTTAGGAGATTGGGGTATTGAGAAAAAGGTGTTTACAATCACAGTGCTAATGCCAAATCTAATGATGTTCTAGTAGATTGTTTAAACAATCACTTTCGTTTGAATAGGGTTTTACTTTGTGACTGTTGGTGCATGTTTGTGACAACAGCTTAGATTTGGTCTTTGGATATCTTGTAATTAGTTTAACGATAAACAGTTAGCGGGTTTAGCTTTGTAATAGTGAGATTATAGAGTTTGGGCTAAACTAAACCCATTTGGGTCAAGGGGGAACGAATTGGGCCTTGCCCATGTAGGAAACCCTAGTCCAAATAGTAAACCTTGTGTTATATAAACAAGGTTAGACATTAGGGTTTAAGGTTAATCAGTCAATTAGCCAAAACAGTTGTGAGAGATAGAATTTCGTGAGAGCTCCTACAGCTTGGACGAAATTAGGGTTTGTTAGGGTTTGGATTGATTGTAATTCCTTGTGATTGATAATCAATAGAAACCCGGTTTGAAAGTGACTGCTGATTTCTGTTTCTACACGTTTTCTGCTATATTCTGATCAAGAGGATTCCGCACTCTTGATTGGAAAGACAATTCTGTAAAGATCCATAACATCAAGGGGACCAACAATTGGTATAAGAGCATTAGGCTCTTGAAGAAGCTCGGTTCAGAATTGGTGGCTCCAGAAACTTGAAGAAATTTTCGAAAATTTTAAAATCTGAAAACTAGGGTTTTGAAAAATTTCGAAATTTTTGAGTTTTGTTCTTGGGATTTTCAAAATTTTGGGTATTTTGATCTTATTGCGTATTTAATTTTGCTGTTTTTATTGTTTTAGTTGCAAGAAAGTTGAAGATTTTGAAGAAAAACTTGAAGATTTGAAGAAAAACTTGAAGATTTGAAGATTTGTTCTTCGTGTTCTTCGTGTTCTTTATTGTGTTCTTCATAAATTTCGAAAATTTTTGCTGATTTTGGTGTTTTGATTTTGCAGGAAACTGTTAAAAGAATCTGGAAAATCTTCAGAAATTTCAAATATATTGAGTTTCCAAAATTTTCTAGCAAATTTAACAATTTCGCAGCAAATTTAACATCTACACTGACAAACCGGTGAAATTAAGTCCTAGCAACTCGGTGACCGGTGAAATTAAATCCTAGCAACTCGGTGACCGGCGAAATTAAAATCCAAAGGTGACTTCGGTGACCGTTTTAATTGTCCTCAGCGACATTATTACGGTGATCGGCGAAGTTACTAGACGTCGTGCTAGCGAAATTATTTACCAGCGAATTTGATTAGCTAGCATAATTACCCAGCGAATTTAATTGATCAGAGGAATTACCCAGCGAATTTAAGTGATCAGAGGAATTACCCAGCGAATTTAAGTGTTCAGAGGAATTACCCAGCGAATTTAATTGATCAGAGGAATTAATTAGCGAATTTGTTCCAGCGAATTTAAAAAGTCAGCATAATTATATCTACTCAACCAGCAAATTTATAATTTCTCTATCAGCATATTTAACTTGGTTGCCAGCATAATTCGCGTAACCCGGCGAAATTAACTTGGTTTGCCAGCAAAATTAGCTAGAGGAATTAAAAGGTGGATTAAAAAAAAACCAGTTTTCGTGACGATTCGTTGGATTCATTTTTTCCGAATTGGGTTTTCGACATTATATATCATTGGATTCGTTTTTTCGAGACGATTCTAAGGGTATAATTTGGTAAAAACAGTTTTCGGAAAAATTTTGTATGGTTTTATCAGTACGGTTACGGTTACGCTAAAACTTGTTTTAAGATGGTTAAAATGGATAAGGTCAGTGAGACTGTTAAGAATTGGCCAAAGCTGAGAAACGTTAAAGAATATGCTGTCTGGAAGGAGGAGTTTGAATCAGTTGTGAAGAGTGAAGATACCAAAATGTGGTATTGTATGATTGATGGATATGTTGCTCCTACACGTCGTGTCGAAGGAAGGGTTATAGTGATGTCTTATGACAAGATGGATGAATCTGAGAGGCAGGTGGTTAATGCTGAAAAGAAAGCTTTAGCTGCAATAAAGACATCCTTACCTGATAGCATCAAACATACCTTTACAAAGTACACAAATTCAAAGGATATGTGGGATGCATTACAAAAGAGATATCAGGGAAATGAGAGTGTTACTCAGGCATTCATGGCAGAGATAGTGCCAGTTGATGAGGCTGAAACTACCGTGAGTGATGCTGAATCTCAAGTGGAGATTGCTGAAGTAAAGGTGGATGCTGAAGTAGAGAAAGAGTGTGAAGCTGAAAAGGTTGTTGCTGATGAAACTGCAGAAGTTCATGAGGAAGAGGTAAATTCTAATTCTGTGTGTTTAAGATGTCGTGAAATACAGGGTGAAGTTGACAGGTTGTCAGCACAAAATCAAAGTCTGGTAAGCGAGATGTCGAGCATAAAAGAGACAAACTTTTTCGCTAAAAGAAATGAATCTCTATACTTGAAAAAGATAAAAGGTTACGAAAGTGAAATCGAAGCTTTAACATGCAAATTAAACGAAAAACTTCAAGTAATAGACTTAGCTCACGAAATGATGGCTGAGAAAACAAAAGAGAATTCTGAAAAATGCAAAGAGTTGTCAGATGCACAACTCAAAATTATTGAACTTGAACATAAATTAAGTCAATTCAGAGATTCGTCTTTTGTTATGAAACACATGATGGGTGGGTTAAAGAAGAGTAATGACAAGACTAGTGTGGGATATAATGAAGTCCCACCTCCTCTTAGTCATGACTATTCTTTCCTCCCTGATGAAGATGAGCTAGCAGCCTGTATGTCAACTGCACCAAGTAGTTTCGCATCTACATCAAGTCAAGGTGAATGGTTTGAGAATGGTGATGCTAGGAAGAACAATAACAGGGAATCTTTAAAAAAGAAAAATTCACCTCCTAAGAGCAAAAATCAAACTTTTGTTAAAAAGATTAATTTTGTTCAAGGTAGTGATATGAAAAATGAAACTGCTGCTATTGAAAAAGAATCAAATGTAGAGTTTGCAAAAAATAAGAGCATAGAAAAATTTGACATTAAGCAAACTGAACAAAATTCTTCCAAGGCATCATCCCCATCTGATAAGGGATCTACCTCAGAGACTCCTGCTAAGAAGTCTTTGAAAAGGAGATCGTGCTTCCGGTGTCACGTAAAGGGACATGTAGCTAGCTGCTGTCCTAACAAAAATAGTGAAGCACAAATGAGTGACAAACAGAGAGGGAAATTACCAGTAAAGAGTGGTGATAGTGAGGAGACAGGATCGAATTCTCCAAAGAAATCTGCTCCTAAGCAACCACAAAATGTTGCTGTTGGTGTAGATAAGGCTGGAACAGGAACTCCACAAGTTCCACGTTTTCAAAGAAATCAACAAAGATTTCAGCCTAGATCTCCACCAGGCAGATATCAGAGACCTAGAAGCAGTTCACCTAGAATGAACAGTTTTAATGGAAATACAAATAATTTCAGAAGTCAAGGTCAATATCAAAATCGATACCAAAATAATGGTGGTCGAAGTTTTTATAACAATGGCTTTAGAAATTATAACAATCAAGCTTCTTGGAATAACAATTCAAGGTTTCAAAATCAAAATTTCCAAAGGTCAAATTGTTCAAATGTATATAGGAACCCTCAGGACCAATGACCTAGTGGAAATCAAAATCAAATTCCAACAGGTCTGAGATCCAAGACTCTAGTTAGGAGTAATGGATATTGGATGGATGTTCCAGTGGTTGGTGAATTTGGACGACCCAAGACCATTAAGGCTTGGGTCCCCCAATCTAACTAATTTCTTAGTTGGTGAGTGCAGGAGCTGCTAAGGAGGATTATCAACTTATGTTGATAGTGGCTGCTCTAGGCACATGAAGGGGGATGTGAGATTGTTGATATATATGTATATTAAATGAATTAAATTGAAGTTCAAAGTGTTGAGTCGACACAGAAGATAACCTGGCAGATCTTTATACTAAAGCATTTGACAGGGCTCGCTTTGAACATTTAGTCGAACTCAACGGGATGAGGAATCCTGAATAACTGGTTTTTCATAAGAATTTTTTTTGTAAATAGTTTACTGTTTTTCTTAAAAATCAAAAAATAAATAAAAAAAAATTGAAAAATCAAAAACATAAAAAAAATAGAAAATCAAAAATGAGATTTCACTGTGTGAAAAAGAAGAAATGATAGTACATCAGCAAGTTAGACTGTCACACTGAAACTGAATCATAAATTGCTTAAGTGTGATAGCAGCTTCATCATATGATGTACCAGTAGGCAAAAGCATGAAATAATCAACTTACCAATGTGATATAAACATAAATGAACTGAATATGAGTGGGGAACACATCAGTGGTGTATGGTGTAATAACCTTAATTCTTGCGTTGACAGATTGCCAAAATCTGACGTTTTGGGTCTTTATACTGTTATTTCATCTAGGGATATCTTGGCTGTCTGTCTGTTAGAACTAAAATTGTACATGACCCCAGGAAAGAAAGTCACTTGGAATTAGCTCATTTCTATTTGAATGTCTGTATATTTCCCGATACACACAATTTTGATCTGATTATGAAATCTTCTCTGAAAAAAGTCGTGTACCTCCTCTGCTGCATCCAGATATATGCTGACCTGGAGGTGCTAGGCAACGACAGTTTCTGCTGCATCCAGATACATGCTGACCTAGCTGTACGTTGTCGCGCTACAGACCTAGACACAGTAAGGATATCTTAAAGGATGACATCAGTATACTCACCTACTACGATGAATCTTTGTGCATACCTTGATCGTGGGGGTATATCCTGAAGTGGGACACGCTCGTATTTCAGAAAATAAAATTACCTTAACGTATCATATGGTAATGGTACGTGAAATGTTCATGCATTTTGTTTAAGTGGACAAACATACTGGTAATCGTCTTAAACTGCTTTTCACGAAAAATTAAATAAAGAATTATATGATTGTGTGAAACAGTTTGCTTGTGCTGATATGATCTTCTTACCAGTGATTCTCACAAAAATAGAGTGTTTATTGTTTTTGTTATTTACTTGCTTTCAGAAAAATATAAAAATCCAAAAATAGTGTCTTTTTATGTTTAAAATTCTTAACGTACGGAAAACTGTTATTCTTGGAGGACTTGTTACTGATAGGGGGGGACGGTGTTGTAAAGTGAGTTCAAAATTTTCAATCAGGCAGGTTCTCGTGTGTTGAACAAAAAGTTTTGCGTGTTGGTGATGAAATTGAAAATGCTTAATCTGTGATACAGTTTAACTAATCTCTTGAAAAATAATAATTTATTTGACTTTGTTAAAAAAAAATTCTTATGGTTTCTCGAGATGTTTGTTTTATAGTATACAGATTGAAGCGGTTTGTTGCTGAGAAGTGGCTGTGCAGTGTGAAGATGAGAGTTTGATTGGATGCATGGTAGTACCTCCTTTCTATATTGGAGACAAGATTGAAGAGTTTGAATATTGCTGTGCAAATGCTAAACTGGAGTTTACTCAAACGCTAACGTGTTGAAGATTTGGTGATTGGATGCATCAGCTTAGGGGGAGTCTGTTGCTGACAGAAGCTATTGAAGCTGAAGCTATCCAAAGACCAAAGACAGTGCAAGACTACGTGAAGATTGCAAGAAGACTGAAGACAAAGTTTTGACTGAAGACAAAGTTTTTATGAAGCTATTGTCAAGGGGGAGTTTGTTGGTGCATGTTTGTGACAACAGCTTAAATTTGGTCTTTGGATATCTTGTAATTAGTTTAACGATAAACAGTTAGCGGGTTTAGCTTTGTAATAGTGAGATTATAGAGTTTGGGCTAAACTAAACCCATTTGGGTCAAGGGGGAACGAATTGGGCCTTGCCCATGTAGGAAACCCTAGTCCAAATAGTAAACCTTGTGTTATATAAACAAGGTTAGACATTAGGGTTTAAGGTTAATCAGTCAATTAGCCAAAACAGTTGTGAGAGATAGAATTTCGTGAGAGCTCCTACAGCATGGACGAAATTAGGGTTTGTTAGGGTTTGGATTGATTGTAATTCCTTGTGATTGATAATCAATAGAAACCCGGTTTGAAAGTGACTGCTGATTTCTGTTTCTACACGTTTTCTGCTATATTCTGATCAAGAGGATTCCGCACTCTTGATTGGAAAGACAATTCTGTAAAGATCCATAACATCAAGGGGACCTACAGTGACGGGGATTTTACGCATGTGTGTTGCTGTGCACACGTGTTAAATCTTATTGTTCAAGGGGGATTAAAGGTGATTGAAGGAGCCATTGAAAAGTGTTGGATCTGAGTTTGATTTTGATTGTATTTTGTGTTTGTAATTAAAGTGAAAATGGATGAGTGTGCAGCGGAATTAAGATGAAAACAAACTTTGCATACAATCAAACGAGAGTAATACTTTGATCAAACATCTTTACACAATGAATCGGAAGATTGAATTTATTTCAATAACGATTACAATGATTGATGAATGAATGCAAACTCCCCCTCAGCCAGAGGTCAGTTGTTTGTTCGTGGAAAGAAGACGATTGTGCAAAAGAGCTAATAGAACAGTACAAAGTACTGATCTATTTATAGGCACTTGCAAACTACTGAGCATCTTAGCTAACGTCACCATGAAAGTGACATCTAACCTCCTAACAAACTCTAACCTCTGATCTATACAAACACTGCTGTGGTAACTACTGCTATAACATTACATTACAAGACAGACTATTGATCAGCTGCTGCAACCTTCCACTGTTGTGAACCCAGGAGCACTTGTCCGGATCAGCAGTGCTTGACTCAAAGCAGTAGATTGAATCAGCAGGGCTTTAGTATTTCATCAGGTCTTTACTTGAGCAGCAGTTGTAGGTCAGCATTTAGCAAGATCAGCAGATAGGAGATCAGCAGATGTTGTAATCACTTTCAAGGGGAGAGATTTGTATGAAGACATCTGCTTATTCTGGATCCACTGCTCTGATCCAGTTTTGGCTTTAATTATCTGTTCCTCTGATAGGGTTCAATCCCAACAATCGCCCCCTGGAACAGATAATGCCAAAACTCTTCATTATTGTGGATCTTTATTGCCTCATCAACAGTTCCCTTATCTGTCCTTTAAATTGTAGTTCAAAGTTAAGGGCATCTGTGTCTTCATCATCCCTGCTAAGTGGAAGATCAAGGAGATCCTGCAAATCTTCAAGACTCAGGCCAAGAGCTTGTTCCCTTGAAATTTTCTCCACTTCTCCACCAGACCTGAGCAAAGTCAATACGCAGGTCTGTTTGTCAGTTTCCCACTTTTGTATTTTTGAGTCTGGTGGGTTTCTTGGGAGATGTTTATTTGCAGAGGTATTTGGTGAGGCTGGCCTATTCATCACTGGCTGACCAGCATTTGCAGATTGACCCAAACCAAGAGTTTCTATGATCATTTTCTTTATGCCTTCTTTTACAAGGTCATCTCCTTTTATCAACTCTTGGATGGTTTCAGCTCCCAACTGTTTGTGTATCCTTCTTTTATAGATGGCAGTACTAGTTGGAGCAGTGGCTCTCCTGATTTGCAGCTTTGATGGTCTTTTTGAAACCTCTGCTTCAGGATAGTCAGGCTTTTGAGGAACTTTTGGATCTTTCTTCCTTAATTCCTCCAACCTTTTGTAGGTGGTCCTGACCACATCTTCTTTCCATCTAGCAACTTGTCTTTTGTTTCCATATTCAGCAGCAACCAGTTCTTCTCTCATTCTTTTCAGTTCTACCTGTTTGTCAGGTACATTCTTTCTAAACTTTGCCCAGTCAGGAGGAGTGTGAGTGACTTTCCTTTTTATCATATCTTGAATTCTTGCTGCCTCATTTTCAAGCTCAGGAACAGTCCATTCTTTGTACATGTATCTCTCTCCTTTGTACTTCTTGTGAACCATGATGCTTTCAATGTAGTCTTTCTTCAAAGTTTCAGCTGCTCTCTCTGAAATTTGTTGACTGACATTTTTTGCAAATCGTTCTAGGGAGCTGACTTGAGTGAGCAGATATTGATAGTATCTACAAATTTCTTTGTCAGATTTCCCTTGTGTGTTTCTCTTTGAGATATCCTCTGCTTGCTTGGCCTTGATCTTCAAATATTCATCAACATTTTTAGGCCAGGGATATCCTTTTATTGATGGCAACCTCCTTTTGGCAGGGTCATCCTCATAGTAAAAAGATTTTATTTCTTCTCTAACAGCTTCTAGTTCAAGAGGAAATTGAACACCTGCAGGAGGTAAGGGCTTGTGCATTTGAACTGAAGAGAGAGTAACTGGTTTTGGTATTGTGACAAGAGCTAAAGACTTTGAAGATGTTTGGGATGGTGAAGTGTCATCATCTTTGAGAATTAGCCTTCTCCTCTTTGTTTGAGGAGGGACTGATGATGATTTGGATGGAACAATGGTGGTGGATGTAGTGGCAGTGGTTTGTGATAGACAAACAGTTGTTGAAACAACTGGTGTTCCAACCACTGTTGTCTTTACAGCAGATGTTGTGACAACTGCTGTTTTCTGCCTTTTGGTAGGAGGTGGTTTTGTTTTTGGTGGTGATGGTGGTAAAGCAGTGGATGTAGTGTGTGTTGAAGTGGTGTGTGTTGAAGTGGGAGCAGATGTTGAAACCACTGAAGTACCAACAGTAGTGGGTACAACAGGAGTTACAACAGCTGTTTTTGGTGGTGGTTTTGAAGCAGACTTTGAACGTCTCGTTGGAATGGATTTGGGTAGCCTTACAATTTTTGTAGGCTTCTTCTTTTCATCAACAAGATTTTCATCATCTTTTGACCCTGAAGTACCCTGATCCGGATAATCCACCCTGGCTTTCCTTTTGGCCTCTCTATCTCTTTTTACACTTGCAACTGCTTCTGCCAGTGCATTTGTGGTCACATCAATTTTCTTGCTTCCATCTGGCAGAGGGATCTGTTTGGTCCTATTTGCATTTTCTGGTGCAAGGTAGATACCATCCTCTATTCCCTTCTTTTTCCACTCCTGAATTTTCTCTCCCTTTTTGGCATTATCTGGGGGAAGTTGATCAATGAAGAGAACAGTTGGAGGAGTAGTGCCAGTGGTATGCAGGATCTGAGTTTTGAGAGCCTTTAGATCAGTCTGAGTGTTCTTGAACCTTGACTCCATTGCATTTCTCAGCTGTTGAACATGTTTTTCATGTTGCTGATCTACTAGTTGTGCTTGATGATGGAGAAAAGGTTGAAATAGATTCCAGGGCTCATTTGTAGCAGGTGCCTGTTGTGGAGCAGGTGCTTGAGGTGGAACAGCAGTGGATTGCATCTTTTGAGTTTTCAACACCTGCTGTAGCATGTTTTTAAGATCTGCAACAGATGTATCCAACTTTTCAGTTCGTTCCATCAAATCCTGATATTTTAAATCATCACCCAATTTAATGGGATCATCTGATTTCCCACGAACAGTGGTTTTATCAGTGGTAGAGGTAGGGAGTTTACTCCAAACATTAACCACTGATGCCCCTTTTTCTTGGTACTGGGGTCTTCTTCCTTCAACACTTGACAACCTTTTGATGTTGCCAGTAGGATAAATAAATCCACTGGTGGTTGGCAGAGGTGCTATAAAAGGAATTGCCTCCAAGGAAGTCTTATTGATGTAACCACTGTCCAACTGTAAACCAGTGGGTTCAACAGTTGTAGTGGCTGCTTCACTTGGATTACCACCGAGAGTTACTTGTAACTCAAGGGGTGTAACCTCCTCAGGTTGTGTTGGTGGGTTAGCAAAGAATGATACATCAGGCTCAGTCAGTTGTTGAGGTATATTCTCATTAACAGGTGATTGAGAAGGACTGAGTAACGCCTGGGTCAAATCGATTGCATCCAACAAAAGTTATGTTTTTGGTGGAATTGTGGATGTGATGTTGGGTGTAGAAAGAGGATTTGCCCCGGGCATTGGGCTGTGGATGATGGAAACGAGTGCTTCCAGAGCATCATAATGTGGTGGCCCTTTGTGTACAACCTGTTCTTTTTGTGAAGAAGCAGGAGGAGTTGTGGTTATGGGTTGAGATATTTGTACCAACTGCTGTGAGGAAGTAGCAGCAGTGGTTTCTTGTGACATTTGTGTTGTCATAGGCAGTAGCTCTGGTATCTCATCCTCCAGAGTTGCCGTTTTGATTGGTTTGGGGGGTTTTTGATTTTTCTTTTTGTTTGGCTTTTTGGGATTTGTAGGTGTTGGTTTCAAAACAGTTGGTCTGCTGCTTTGATCACCTAGAGCAGTGGGCTCAGCAGTAGATACTTGAGGAGCAGTGGTAGTTGCTAAATTCTGCTCAGGCACCTCTGCTTGTGTTTTGCAAGGTGCTAACATCCTTGAAAAAGTTTCAGTTTTTAAGCACTGTATTTGAGTAGACTCACCTTGATTTATTACAGCTAAATCATCCTTACTGAATTTCTTTTCAAAATAGTAACTTAGAAACCTTGGAAACAGTAAGAATGACTTGGTTTCAACATTATTAACCAAATCTTTAAAGATTTCCCGAGAGTAGTTAAAATTTTCTTCTTGAAGAATTGCATACCCCAGATTTTGAATCTTTAAAGGGATCTCATTGAAAGAAGTGGTCTTGTTTGAAACACATAGTAGGAGGGTATGAAATAAAAATCTGGCTGCAGAAGGAAAATAACCTTTTTGTAAGGTAAGTTTCTTCATCATTGTGGCTTCATACCCTCTTTCAATGAAGTCAGTTTGTAACTCGTTTTTAGTGAAAGAAGTTTTACCTTTTTGATCATCGAGTTGAAAGACCTCTGAAATGGATTGTGGCGTGATTTGGATAGCTTTTCCCTTTAAAGAAGAGTGTATGGTAGTTGCAATGTCTCCTTGTTTTTCAAGGGTTGCATTCTTCCAGAACTCCCTTTGGGTATCCAAATAGATTGGCGCATTGGCGGTGAACAAACTTTTGTACTTTGATTTTGCCATGATGTTAATGGTGGAATCGAAAACATCGGTGGTTCCTGGTTTTGTGAGAAGACCCAGGAGATTGTGAGATGATTTATATGGGATTTCAGTGGAGATTGCCTTTTGAGAGGCTGTTTTCAATGTTGATTTGGATGCGGGTTTTGCAGACTTTGATTTTGTCATTTTGAGTAGAACGATCGAAGAAATTTGTGAAAGATGAGATGAAAACCTGTTTTGAGAAGAGAATTTTTGAAGAATTCAATTCGACAGTAAAACCCTGTTTTGGTGGTGAGTGGGGGATTTTATAGGGAAGAAAGTGAATGCTGACGTGGCAGCCGTTACAAAAGGTCTGAGCACTATGTATTGCCCACGTGACAACCCCTGGTGAAAGTGAAGGACAGTACTTTGATGAAAGTGAGAGATGAAGGCAGTGGTAAGGAAGCAGTGGATGATTTTCACTATCAGTGGATAGCATATCAGTGGATAAGACACTGCTTTTGAACAACAGATTTTATCAAACGAAGGAGAGAACAGGGGTTGACTTTCAGCAGTGGACAGACTTTTGAAGTAGAGCAGACTTTTGAACAATCAGTGGTTATGGCAGACTTTTAAGGATTTTAATGAAAATTTCATTTTTAGCTATTTTTAAGGATGGATTTTTGATTTTCTGAAAACACTTTGTTGCTTTTATTCACAGAAAAACAAGATGTTGCTTGTTATTCCATGTTCAGTATCCCAATCCTAGAGACCAAGCTTTCAAAAGTGGCTGTATCAAGTGCTTTTGTGAGCACATCTGCCAGCTGGTCTTTAGTTGGGACATGATGCAGAGAAATCAAACCTTTTTTCATAGCAATCCCTCACGAAGTGATGTCTGATGTCGATGTGTTTGGTGGTCGAGTGAGAAACTGGATTTTTGATGATATTTTCTGATGCCTGGCTGTCCAACATGAGTGGTGTTTTTAAGGCAGTGATACCAAAATCCAGTAACTGATTTTGAAGCCACAGGAGTTGGGCTGTACAGCTTGCAGCAGCAATGTATTCAGCCTCAGCAGTGGATGTTGAAACTGCTGCTTGCTTTTTGCTTTGCCAAGAAACTAAGCAATCACCTAGAAACTGGCACCCTCCTGAAGTGGACTTCCTTGTGGTGTGACATCCAGCAAAGTCACTGTCTGAAAAAACCTGAAAGCTTGATATTCCCATTAGCTGGATACCAGATACCAAGTGTGGGAGCACCTTTTATGTATCTGAAGATCCTTTTTACAGCAATGAGATTTGATTTTCTGGGAGCTGATTGACTTCTTGCACAGACACATGTTGCGAACATGATGTCTGGTCTAGATGCAGTTAGGTACAATAAAGACCCAATCATGCTTCTACAAAGTGTTTGGTCAATCAGCTCATCCTTTTTATCAGACATGGCCAGCTTATTTGTTGCCATGGGTGTGCTGCATGGTTTACAATCATTCATATCAAATTTGGTCAAAAGTTCTTTAGCATATTTGCTTTGATGAATGAAAGTTCCATTTTGCATTTGCTGTACTTGGAGACCAAGAAAGCATTGCAGCTCACCCATTGCACTCATTTCAAACTCAGCTGTCATGAGTTCTCTAAACTCTTCACACATTTTGTTACATGTGCTTCCAAAAATAATGTCATCCACATAAATTTGGACAATCATTAAATCCTTCCCTCTCCGTTTAAGAAACAGTGTTTTATCAATGGTACCTCTTTTGAAACCATTTGAGAGTAGGAAGTTGGAAAGAGTTTCATACCAGGCCCTTGGTGCTTGTTTCAGGCCATACAAGGCTTTGTTTAGCCTGTAGACATGATCAGGATAAAATGGATCCTCAAAACCTGGAGGTTGACATACATACACCTCTTCTTGAATTGTACCATATAGGAAAGCACTTTTGATATCCATTTGAAACACCTTCATGTTGTGGTTGACAGCAAAGGCCAGGAACAGTCTAATGGCTTCCAATCTAGCAATAGGGGCGAATGTTTCATCATAATCAATCCCCTCTTCCTGTCTGTAACCTTGAACCACAGGCCTGGCTTTATTCTTGACAACAATGCCCCTTTCATCAGTTTTGTTCTTGAAGACCCACTTTGTGCCAATGGGACTAACCTCTGCTGGCAGTGGTACAAGCTCCCATACTTATTGTCTTTTAAACTGTTGGAGCTCCTCTTGCATGGCTTCTACCCAGTTGTTGTCTTTTAGTGCCTCTTGGTACTTGACTGGCTGATGGAGTGATAGCAAACCAGCAAAAAGACAGATGTTTTGGGTTTGTCTTCTTGTGAGCACCCCTTCGTTGATGTTGCCAATGATTTGATCAGGTGGATGAGATCTCAAGAAGATTAAATCTCCTTGGTATGGTATGATGGCATTTGTTGGTGAAGGCTGCAAATGTGTATCATCTGAGCTAACCACTGCTGGTGACTTTGATGAGCCAGCAGTGGCTTCAAAAGGTGGTGGAATAGGAGGTAATGAAGTGGACAATTGCTGACTTTTATCCACTATTTGAGGACCTTTGTCAGCAGTGTTTAAGGATGTGGAAGCAGTGGTGGATGGGCTACTTTGGTCAACAACTGTTGAGGTAGCAGTGGTTGAGCTTTGACAACTGTTTTGAACAGCTTGTGCTTTTCCCTTTGTGGCAGACCTTTGAGGGACGATGATTTCATACCCATAGTCTGGTGTTGTATCCTCTGATGGACCTGCACTGTTAGTCTTGACAGCAGTATTTTCAAAAGTAAATTTTTCAAGATCAAACAGATCTGCAGGATTTGCTGGGATTTTCATTGATGAAAGTTCGTTGAACTTTACATTCAAAGTCTCCTCCACTACCTTGGTCCGTGTATTGAACACTTTATATGCCTTGGCAGTGGCTGAGTACCCCAGATGATAACCACAGTTAATTTTGGCTGCAAATTTTGAAATGGAATCTTTTAAGTTTAAAATAAAGCATGGGCAGCCAAACACCTTGAAATATGAGATCGGTGGTTTGATTTTATACAGAATTTCATAAGCAGTCTTTTTGTGCCTGGGGTTTATTAAAACTCTGTTCTGGACATAGCAGGCAGTGTTTACTGCCTCTGCCCAGAAAGTTAATGGCAAACCTGAATCTGCAAGCATAGTTCTGGCAGCCTCAATCAAAGTTCTGTTCTTTCTTTCAACCACCCCATTTTGCTATGGTGTTCTAGGGATGCTGTACTGCCTTACAATCCCTTTCTTCACACAGAAGGCATCCAACTCCTTATTTTTAAATTCTGTGCCATTGTCACTCCTGAAGCTTTTCACTGGAAGGTCAAATTGCTTTTCAACCTGTGTTACAAAGTCTTGCAAAATGCCTGCAGTCTCATCTTTTGAGTGTAAAAAGAAAGTCCATGTAAACCTAGAAAAGTCATCAACAATAACCAAACAATATCTTTTCTTTTTGAGGCTCATGACTTGAACTGGGCCAAACAAATCCATGTGTAGCATTTGCAAACACTAGGTTGTTTTGGACTCTTCAATGGACTTGAAAGAACTTTTATGTTGTTTTCCTTTTAAACAGGAAATGCAATGTTCAGGACATGAAAACAATTTTTGAGGCAGGCCTCTCACCAAACCAATTTTTGAAATTTCACTGATTATCTTAAGATTTGTGTGCCCCAGCCTTCTGTGCCAAAGTTCTGTCTCTTTGTTAGAGGCAGCTGAGAACAGACAGGCATCAGCTCTAGGACACTCTTTTGACATATCAACAACATAAACATTGCCACTTCTTTGAGCAACAAGTTTAGTGTGACCAGTTTTGATTATTGCTACAATCTTTTTGACTATTTCTGGTCCAACAATCCTACAACAATCTTTTGTGAAGAATGACCCAAACCCTTTGTCACTCATTTGTGATACACTCAGAAGGTTGAATTTTAGATTGTCTATTAGATTGACATTTTCAAATTTTACATTCCCAGATTGCACTGTACTAGACCCTAGAACTTTCCCTTTACTATTATTCCCAAAGGATATATCACCCCCTCCATGGATTTTAAAGTCTTTGTGGAGGGCTTTACATCCTGTCATGTGCCTGGAGCCTCCACTATCTACATACCAAAGACTATCAAAGCATGCAGAAGCTCCCTTGGCAGCAGCCATCATTGCACAATCACATTGAGGATTTTCTTCATCTTCAGCTCCTTCTTCTTTCCCACCTGCTTTTTCTTCTTTCTTTTCTTCCTTGTTCTCTTTGGACCATGGGTCTGTCAGTGGTTCAATCAGGGTACCTGAACTTTCTCCCAACAGTACTTCATTAGCCACAGCAATAACCACTGCTTCAGTCACCTCATCCACTGTTTCAGAACCCAGCTGTTCCTCTTCAGATTCAACACCCTCCTGTATTGACTCTAATGCCATCAAACAAAATTCATCATGAGAAGAAACATTGGAAGCATAGAGTGCAAAATTTTCATCACTAAGGTCTTCAGGCATACTGCTCCAGTCAACAAACCCTTGAGTGAAAAAACTTTGTTGATCTGGTTGTACTGCTGCTGGAGCAGTGGTTTGAGGTGCAGATTGCACTTGTGCCTGAGGGACAGGGGTTTGAACATATTGGATCTGTGGAACAGTGGTTTGGACATAGTGCACTGGCACAGGGGCAGCAGCGTAGTGAGCAGTGTTCACTTGAGCTGCTGGGGCATATTGGGCATAGTGCACAGTGCCTTGATTTTGAGGTCTAGGATTTGAGCTAGGATGAGTGATTATGGGACCAGTAGTTTGACTCCTACATTCCCTAGCAAAGTGTCCCAACCTATTACACTTGTAGCACTTGATTTTCGATTTATCCAGCCCAACCCTTAGATTCCCATGCAAACCTGGGAATTTTCGCCCTGTTCTTTTATATAAGTTGCTAGTTCTAACACTTAGCAAGGCCAGTTGATGCAGGATGTCCATTTCCTCTAAGTCAGTGGGGTCAAAATGCTGTAGATCATTGAGTTCAAAGCTTAGGTTGTCTGACATCTGGTTTTCGTTTGCAGTGAATGCATAACTTGTAGAGTGAGGATCAGGGTTGTTAAAATTTGCACTAGCAGTTATGTCAATGAAGTGATCATAACCCTGATCCTTACCACTACTCCCAGATTCTTCTTGACCCAAAAGAGCAGTGTTACCGAATGTATAATCATCAACGGTTTTTCCTGACTCTTGTAACTTCCTTTTCTGGTTCAACTCCCTTTCGTAGGTCAGGAGTCGACCGTGGAGTTGGGTCAAGGTCAGATCCTTGAACTCAGGTGAGTTTCGGGTGACAAAAGCTATGGTGTCCCATTTTTCTGGCAGTGACCTGAGGAACCTGCTATTTTGAGTTGAGTTTGTAAAAGTGGTTTTAACAAGCCTCAGTTCACTGATGAGACAACTGAAACGCTCAAATTGTTGCGTCAGTGATTCACCTTTAGCATGACAAAATGTTTCATACTGTTGGTTCAGGATTTCCCTATTGTTTTCTATGACTTCTTCGGTTCCCCCAAACTGTTCCATAAGCGCGTCCCATAACTCTTTGGCACTTTTACAGTAGCATATATTTCATTGGGCAGCGCTGATGCTATGATCCTAAATGCTTTAGCATCTAGTTCGATTTTTTGAAAGTCAGTTTCGGTATAATTTTCAACTGGTTTTGGAACGTTCTTTTTAGCATCTTCAGCGCTTGGCACTGTAGGAACATGGGGACCAAAGACGACAGATCTCCAACAACCTGTGCTTTGTTGAGCGAGGATGTGACCCATCCTCCTCTGCCAGATGTTGTACTCATTTCTTTTTAGCATAGGTGGTTTAAAAAGAGAGCCGATGTTGTTTTTATCATCCTGAGATTGTGACGTCATTCTTGTTGTTTTACAGACACTGAGAAATCAACTATAATGGTGATTAATCCTTGCACTGTTTTTCAACAAACGAACAAACGATCAGTATCAACTGTTATGAGCTGAACTATTTACGTCAAAATGATTGTTAAATCAAATTTGACTGTCCAAGCTCTGATACCAATTGTTGGATCTGAGTTTGATTTTGATTGTATTTTGTGCTTGAAATTAAAGTGAAAATGGATGAGTGTGCAGCAGAATTAAGATGAAAACAAACTTTGCATACAATCAAACGAGAGTAATACTTTGATCAAACATCTTTACACAATGAATCGGAAGATTGAATTTATTTCAATAACGATTACAATGATTGATGAATGAATGCAAACTCCCCCTCAGCCAGAGGTCAGTTGTTTGTTCGTGCAAAGAAGACGATTGTGCAAAAGAGCTAATAGAACAGTACAAAGTACTGATCTATTTATAGGCACTTGCAAACTACTGAGCATCTTAGCTGACGTCACCATGAAAGTGACATCTAACCTCCTAACAAACTCTAACCTCTGATCTATACAAACACTATTGTGGTAACTACTGCTATAACATTACATTACAAGACAGACTATTGATCAGCTGCTGCAACCTTCCACTATTGTGAACCCAGCAACACTTGTCCGGATCAGCAGTGCTTGACTCAAAGCAGTAGATTGAATCAGCAGGGCTTTAGTCTTTCATCAGGTCTTTACTTGAGCATTAGTTGTAGGTCAGCATTTAGCAAGATCAGCAGATAGGAGATCAGCAGATGTTGTAATCACTTTCAAGGGGAGAGATTTGTATGAAGACATCTGCTTATTCTGGATCCACTGCTCTGATCCAGTTCTGGCTTTAATTATCTGTTCCTCTGATAGGGTTCAATCCCAACAAAAAAGTTCGAGAGTCGGTGAAGTATGTTAGAGGAAGTTCTGATAAAAAGTACAAGTTTGCTGAATGTATACACCATCTATCATTACAATGCGGGAGAAAAATCACAACTAGACATGTATCTGGAGGAGCTTGTACTTGATAGAAAAGAAGAACTTGACATTTTACAATATTGGAAGGAAAATCAAGGGAGATATCCTCAATTGTCTCTCATGGCTCGTGATATATTGAGCATCCCAATCACTACTGGTGCCTCAGAATCTTGGGGGTCGGGTTTTAAGTAAATATCAATCTTCATTACTCTCATCAAATGTTGAGGCTTTGCTATGCACTCGTGATTGGTTGTTTAAATTAAAAGGTATTAAGTTCATTTTATTTATGACTTCACTATGTGTAGAATGTTAATTAATCTTTTACTCTTTTTGCATATCCAGATGATGAAAACGAGAATGATATCAAGGAAGGACTTGTAGAAGATATTGAATCATTGTATCCGACATATGATGATAGCCACGTTTAGGTAATCTTGACTTTATTGTTATTATTATTATTATTATTATTATTATTATTATTATTATTATTATTATTATTATTATTATTATTAGTAGTAGTAGTAGTAGTAGTAGTAAGTTGACCCGTTTTTAAATTCTTATATATTTTATAAGTGATTGCATTTTCTAGTAATATGACTATATTATTCTAAAGGAAAACAAAAATAAGACCCGATTCTCACCAAGGTAAATGAAATTAATTTAGTCTTAGCGTAGCGTACAAATGAAATTAATGTAGTATAATAGATGTTTGTTGGCTTTGTAGACCAAGGCTGGGGGAGACCAATGTAACGCCCTGCGTTTTCATAATTTCCCTATTTAGAAACCATTGCTTGAAATTCTATTTTTGGAAACCTTGTATTCTTGTGGTCGTTCCTTTCTTTGTAATCATTATCAAATCGAGACTTGGATCATTAATGAAGTTTGTATTTTGTTACGTTTATGTTATACGCCTTCTATGTATGCTCGTATGTTCGACATCGTGAATCAATCGATGTTTAATCGTTATTCTTGGAAACTATGTGTGAAACTTGTAATTAAACTAAACTTATGCATTGAACGTATTTTGAACAAGAATGACACTTGATTTGATACTTATACGCTTGATTATACTTGGTTTATACTTCTCATACTTAATCATGTCTTAAACTATGCCTTTGTGGCAAATACGGCCCTTAAATTTCCTTAAAAGCATCAAATACACAACTCCAGGGGCCAAATTGTAAATTTTGAAACTTATTCCAAATAAACAAGCCCGCCGCCCCGCGTGGACTTACCCTGAAACCTTAAGCGGGCCGCCTGGACCTCATATCTGCAGAAAATGTGGACAGTCGCGACCAGCTTCAATTTTGAGCGGTATTTCCTTGTTTAAACCGAGTTTTGGCACTTGTAAACCCCTCTAATCAACCCTAATCACTTCCATATAAGTACCCAAGGGCCTCCAAGCACTTGGACACTTTCATCACTCTCTAATCTCACCAAAACACTCTCAAATTCAAGCAAGAATCTGCATTTTCGGACAGATTCATACTCTTGCACAAAACTTGGCATAACTTGCTCATTTCTTGATGAAATCACTTGATTCTTCTTCCTACTTGCTTGGTTAATCATGGAGTTTGATTCCTTGACTTATCCTTGGAGAAATCAGACCTGGAATTGCCCTGAAATTGACCTTAAACTTTCTGTTTTGTTACATACTTGTTTAAACTTCATCCAACTTGTGTTTAACACATCTCATACCAATGTCCTAATGCTTACAACCTATCTTATGGTTGGTTAGGCTTAAAAACATGGTTGAGACACTTAAATCAGAGGTTAAAACCTCACAAACTTTCTGTTTTAATTAGGGTTTTACCCACAAGTAGTGTACAAGTATGAAACTTGTTGAATGTGTGATGGTTGGACTAGCTTGGGCTATCCTTCATAGAAATCCACTCACTACTTGATGTTTTTCCATAGATTAGTTGTTGTTATTACCTTAATACTTGTATGTTCATGACCCTCCTTGTTGTTTATGACAACAAGTGTAGTGGTGAACAATAGAGGTGCCTAAATGGAAGCTTGTTCTTCCTACCTCATGTATGAACTCTATGTCACAAAGAGGTGCCTAAATGGAGACATTAATCTCCTACCTCATGCTTGAATCATATGACTTGTAATCTATATATTATCTAAGTTATTCCATATGTAAATACCTAAGTAACTAAAGTTAATGATAACTAAATAGTTACTTATTAAGAATATGTTACATCATCTATGACCATGCTCTTGTTACGACTCTAATGGACCTTTGGATCCATGAAATCATACCAACTCTTTTGAGTTTAGTAGTGTCAAGAACAAGGGTTATGTGTACAAGATGATTATTTTCACCTATGTTATCTTCTATACATTTTAGACTCTGAATCTATAATCTTCCGATTTCCCCAAACTCACACACCTTTGCTTTCCTCGTGTAGAAGGACAAGGTGCTCCAAACTAAATTCATCCACCAAACTTTCTCTCGGAACTTCAAGTCAAGACTTGTAAACCGTGAGTATACTCGAACCCATTTTTACTTTTAAACACTTTGGGTGCAACATGTATTCTATATTAAACGCACGTGACACTTGAAACTTGTTTGAAACATGCTCTATCCTTTTAAACATGAAACATGAAACTTGTGATACTTGAGACTATTTTGTGCTATGTGAACGTTTAATCCTTGTGTGTAGTTCCGCCTTAACAATGGTAGCGCTATAGGGGTAATGCACCTCCCCGTTAGTCTTTGGGGTATTGTTAGGAGGAGACATATTAACCTCCCGTGAAACTTTGGGTTAGGTACTTTAACGCATTGGAAACTTGGGCTATCACTTGGACTGCGTAAACTAGCATGGTTGAAACTATTTTAATATGTTCATGTTGGATACGTGTTTTTATTCTATTATGCTATGTAAACAAACTTGTATACTCGCTCTTTGCTTTTGCATTGAAACTCTATTTTAATACATGTTGCAGGTTGATTATTGAAGTATGGATGATTGATGAAACAAGTTTAGGGTGGACTAGATACACACCTAAATTTATCTATCTTTTGTTGTTATGATTTTTGTTGAAACAATGTTGTTATCTCCTTTTGAATTTGTATGACATTTAGTATTGCAATGAAATTTGAATTAAATTAAATATTGTCACATAGTGTTATGACGTCTCTAGCAATCTATACACACTTCGTCTCATCCCGATGTTTCCGCCATCGGTTGGGATGTGACAACCAAGGTAGGGAGGATACTGCAAAGAAGAAGTGAGCAATGGCGGTGCTCATTTTGATTTTATGACGTATGTTGTTTTTTCTTGGTGCGACTTTTTGGCCAAGTTTTTGTTTAGAAATTTAAAATTGAACGGACTAGGATTGTAGCTTTATGTTAGATGTTTTCAAAGCTTTTGTCACAAACGCTTTGTAATCTTTTGAGCTTGGCTCGGCTAGATTCAAGCTTTTAACGCGAGTATCTCAAATCTGCTAGCTTAAGATTCTTACATTTTATTACATAAGTTCTTAATATGATTATAAAAGGATGATTCTTCAGTCTTCACCAGCCGATTTCATTTAAATCAAAACTGTTTTCTACTTGAAGAAGCATAATTCTCACAATGGCCATTTGGGTCATCTTATGTTCAACATACGGCAACTAAAACTTTTTGTGACATCTTTAGATCCTCTTATTTGACATCCCATTTGCTATTCTAGAGTTCAAGACTTAAGGACAAATCAGTCGCTCATTGATAGAATATTCATGTTATTTTCAACCATTTAAATATTTCAAACCGATCATCTCAATCTCATTGTTTGAGAAATGTACATCTAGACTTTAGATCTATGTCTTGAGTTTGTATGTGAATGTTGCAGAAGATATTAGGGACCAAGCATTCAAGACATATCTGTAGGTTTTGACACGGACTGGTGTCATTATCATACACTTGTCGTAGGCATATACATCGAATTCGATAATAGGTTGTTGTAAGTTTTATTTTTTTTAAATTTTTTTATTTTTATTTATTTATTTTCCTGATTTTTTTAATTTTTTTAATTTTTAATTTTTTTTATTTTTTATTTATTTATATTTTTAGCCTATCATGCCCAACTCTATCTTAACAAAAACTCATCCTAACCTAAACTCATCCTAACTCATTTTTTAATAAACTCATCTTAGCCCAAACTCATCCTAACTCATACCCATCCTAACCCATTATCCAAACCTACCCAACCCACCCATTTTGCCACCCCTACTTTTTAACCTCCTTATCTCGTTTTTAGAAAAGTTACAATCAAGTGACTTTTTCATTTCTATTTTAGTATTTTTTCAATGCCTAAAAAGCTTTTTTTTTTACCTTATTATCCAAATATCATTTTACAAAAACTTCTTTTCTAATTCAAGTCATAAGACAATAAAATAAGCTCATCCAATCATGGCCTTAAACATTACCAAAATACTTTATCAGTTCCATGAACATCCATCATCATAATAAATAATAACCAAAATCAAAATCAGTGTGACCAGTTAACAATAATCAAAATCAAAATCAAAGTGGTTTACCAAAATCGAAAACTAAAAATCAAACTTGACATCAGAGATCAATTCCATAAAGTAAAAAATATGTTCGATGTGTGATGTTCGAGCATCTATCTTCATTTATCAACTTGGAAAACCAGAAACTTTTATTTCTTTTCTAAAATGATCTGACTGACTCAATGATCTTTATTTTTCCCAACACACAAAAAAAAACGTCTTTATCTTCATTTATTTCCATAGTGCATCTAACTCAATGATCGATTTCGTTTTTTATTGATATACAAATTAACATAGTTAATTACATAGTTAGTTCTTATGGTTTACACAAACTAATAATCTAAGGTACTAATAGTTAACCAGTATAACAACCCTAACGTAAACCGACACCCTCATAATATTTCTGACACCCTAAAAATATTTAAAATATCTCAATACGTCTTAAAATACACCCCGTATATAAAAACCGAGTCCAAAATACATTATAATATTAAAAACAAATAAAAAACAAAGAAAATTGGTTTCAAGCGGGCCGCGTAAACCTTAGTTAACCCTTACGCGGGCCGCGACAACTTAAAACCTGGCAAAACCCTGGGCCGCCACGTGGCCCAACACCCGTCAAGCCTACATAGTGACCCGGACAAGCTACTTCATTGACCAGAGTTGACGCGGGCCGCGTATGCCCTTGTCTTCTCTTACGCGGGCCGTGTAGAACCCGAAGTGAAGCCCTATATAAAGGAGGCATCGGCTTTCAGTCGAGAATCGTTCAAACTTTCTTTCTTTCTCTCAAAATTAAAGTGTAGGCATTATACACGGGTATAATACCCCCCTAAATAATGAGGTTCTGCTCCGATGTAAGTATCATAACCCCTGGAGACGTATTAGATACTCTGCTCGATTGATCTACGGTTTCGTAACGGCTGTCGTGGTTCTGCCCGACGTAGTCGTTGGAATGCCGTCTAGGGGAGGGTATTGCTAATGTTAAAATGGGTTATTATACTAACACGTGTGCATTTGTGTAAATTATAGATTATCACCAGGAAACCCTTACGGATAATCTAAGACAGCAATGTGAGTAATCTCCTTTTTGCAAATTGTTTTTACAAAATCTCACTTAATTAATTATATATTAAACAGTTATTTAGTATTTGTACGGACACAATTACAGTCGGTAAATTTGGGGTTTTATATACAAAATTTGTTACAACATGGTAAGGAGTAACATGACCATAAGTTGGAACGACAGTACCGTGGGTGGTAATTGATATGACTTGGAAACAAATGTAATTGCGGAAGCGCCCTCAATACTGTACAATGGTTTTTATAAAAAACTTGATTGAACTGGGATTCACTCACTAGTATTTTCCACTGACAAAATATTTTTAAACGCGTTTCAGGTAACAATATGTGAAAGCCAATTAGAAGCCAGGTGGACAGCACTGAGGGCTTGGAAAAGTGGCAATAAAGTTACCTAAAAGAAATAGATGTTTTTATTAAATAAAAATAGGATTTATTCCTATGAAAAAGTGTGTACTGAAAACTTGGGTTTTACCCATGTGTTTAATATTATGAAAATGTGGTATTTTACTCTGATAAATTATTTCCTAACTACGGTCCTGATGTAAATTCCGCTGCCAAATCAGAAAATAAACAGGATACCACCGAAACTGGTCGAGGCCACCCGTTCCTGTCTTTCTATAGGTGGCAGGGGTTGTGACAGAAGGTGGTATCAGAGCTAAGAGACTGATTCAGCCACAGAAGTGTTCTGCTGACACCAAAATTCAAAGTGTTAGGAAATAAATTACGGGAATACGTGCATAATTGTATGTTCTTGTTATGTGTTATTTGACTATTTGTTAGTTTACAGTATGAGCGACCAAGTACCATCTGACGCGTACCGTCAATTGTCTGGTTCGCCTAGAAGCGAAGGTGCTTCTTCTTAGCCTGCCCTCTCAGGGTACTCTGCTGATACGGAAGAAGGAATATTCGTATTTAAGGCTCAATCTGAAGAGCCATTTCCTCAGAAAAAGAGGGGTTGGTTCAGTAGGTGAGCACATGAGCGTAGAAAGCGTATGAAAAAGTTACAAGACCAGAGAGCACTAGCCGCAGCTAAAAGAGAAACCGGTGCTTATGCCCAGGATATGCTTAATAGGGGTATAGCCAATATTCATATCTTAGCAACCACTGCAGCTGAGCCAAACCTGGAGCAAATGTTAGCACCCCAACCACAACCACCAATTCCTGACCAACCAATGGAGATAGAAAACCCTGAAAACCAAGTAGAAATGCATGATTTCAATCTGGAGGAAATACCTAGGGTACCCGCACCAAATCCCTTAGACCTAAATTACGACCCATGGTGGGATGACAGCAGGGACTATGTGCAACGTTACCCGATACACGAAGACATGCCCATGCAAAACCAAGAAGTCTACCCAGGGTTAGATCTTCTAGATCCCTATTTCAACAACGATGTGTATATTAGGGAGATCTTAGAGAATCCTTACCCATTTCAGGCCCCTACACCTCCATACCAGTAAACCGCACCTCAGATTCCGAACCCAGTCCTAGAACTTGCACCCCCAATGAGTGTAGAAAACGTACAAGAACTTAGGACATTTGGTGAGGAAATTTTAGAAAACAGTGAAAGGATGGGACAGGTGGGAGAGCGACTCGTCTGGAAGTACGACGAGCGCAATATGGATTTCTGGATGAATCCATATCCGTAGGAGTGATGGTGGAAAGGTTATAATAATAATAATAATAATAATAATAATAATAATAATAATAATAATAATAATAATATAATATATGTGTGTATGTGTATAAAAAAAACTACGGATGCCTATTACTAGTAGTGTAGCTTTAAATTTCCGGTCGGTATTGTAATTTTTAATTTCAGTACTGGTGTGTAATAGATGCATACTATAAGAAAGAGTAAACGTCGCAATGCTCGACGTTTTTGATCAATCTGTGTGGTGAATGTTTAAAATTCAGATGGACAACGAAGTGAACCAGGAAAACCTGAACAACGAAAACCAGAATGATAACCACCCGAATAACGATAATTTGAATAATGAGAATCCGAACAACAATAACAACGGAAACCAAGTGGATAATAGTGTCCTCCAACATATAGTGGCACAAGGAATCATAGATGCAATGCCATTTATTATCCAAACTGTTAAGGAAACTGAAAATAAAAGTAAGCATAGCAGTAAGCTACCAACCGAACCTGAACACAGCGTAAACAATGGCCCCGTGCTTCAAGTGTCCATTCCCAAAAGTAGGAGAACCATGCCTTATGGTTGTTCTTATAAGGAATTATGGTCCTGCAAACCAATAGAATTCTCGGGCAATGAAGGACCCATTACAACTCTTCGTTGGATAGAAAAGACTGAGGCTGTTTTAAAAATAAGCAAGTGTGTGAAAGAAGATAAGATCATGTTTGCTTCTAATCTGTTTAAGAACTCAGCCTTAGAATGGTGGAACACTATCCTCCAGTCAAGAGGAAGTGATAAAGTATATAACATGGAATGGGAAGAGTTTAAAAATATGGTAGAAAGGAAATTATGCCCTCCCAATGAAAAAGAACAGATAGCAAATAAGTTCCTGAACCTTAGGATGACCGGGGTAGATAGTAAGGGTTATACTACCACATTCTTTGAATATGCTAGAATAGTACCAACCCTTGCGTCACCTGAGCGAGTATTAATCTCCCGTTACATCTCAGGATTAATTGGAGAGATTAGGCATGTAGTCAAGGCAGCTAGACCCCAACCTATAGAAGAAGCTGTAGAACTAGCCAATACCTTGACAGATGAATTAATCCGTACTAGAGAAGAAGACCAGAGGAGAAACCTAACCCAAAGGCTTACTCAAGAATTCCGTTCTGGGAATTCCAACCGTAGGAACATAGGTTCTACCTCTGCACCATACTGCAAAGCCTGCAGAAAGAAGCATTCTAGAAGATGCTCCACTTACTGCAATTTTTGCAAAGTACCAGGACACAAGGAAGAAACCTGCAGAAGGAAACCTACTAATGGATTGTGCTTCTATTTTGGAGAAAAAGGCCATATCAAGCCAAATTGTCCGAAATTGGCTCCAGTTGAAAACAACAAGAACACTAAAAATGCTAGAGCATTTGTTCTGACTGCAGATGAAGCCAAGATGATTCCGGATGTGATAGCTGGTACATTTTTAGTTAATGATATTTTTGCTAAAGTATTATTTGACTCTGGTGCAAACCAAAGTTTTATTAATACTTCGTTTTGCAAACTTCTAAATCAATCATTAACTAAACTTCCACAAGAATGTCTAGTAGAGACAGCAAATGGAGAAACCGTTAGAATTTCTGAAATCTTGCAGGGGGCATGAATAGAAATTTTAAACCAAAAGTTTATTGCAAACCTTTACCCAATGAATCTGGCAGGATTTGATATTGTATTAGGAATGGATTGGTTAATAGCCAATAAATCTTGTATTTTATGTGATCAAAAGTCGATTCAAGTAAATTCACCAAGGGGTGAAAATATCACAATTAAGGGAGATAAACCATCTAGATCCACTAAATTCGTCTCTGTGATGAAAACTGCAAGTTGTATAAAAAAAGGATCTATAGTGTATTTGATTTCTATAATCACTAACACTAAAGGAAAAGAATTAAAAGACATTCCAGTAGTGTCTCAGTTTTCAAATGTCTTTCCAGAAGAATTGCCAGGGCTACCACCAGATAGGGAAGTCGAATTAAGAATCCATCTGTTACTAGGAACGACACCGATTGCCAAAGCACCTTATCGTTTGGCACCCGCCGAAATGCAAGAACTGAAGAAACAGTTAGACGAATTATTTGAGAAAGGATTCATACAGCCAAGCTCATCGCCGTGGGGAGCACCGATTTTATTCATCAAAAAGAAGGACGGATCAATGCGTATGTGCATTGACTACCGTGAATTGAACAGGTCACGATTAAGAACCGGTACCCATTACCAAGGATCGATGACCTGTTCGATCAACTTCAAGGAGCTCGATTTTTCTCTAAAATCGATTTAAGATCAGGATATCATCAACTAAAAGTACAGGAAGAGGACATTCCTAAAACCGCATTCAGAACAAGGTATGGCCATTATGAATTTACTGTCATGCCATTTGGTTTAACCAATGCCCCAGCTGCATTTATGGACATGATGAACCAAATATGTAAGCCATATTTGGATAAATTCATAATTATTTTTGTTGATGATATTCTCATTTATTCTAAAAGTAAAGAGGATCATGCAAAGCAATTGCACGCACTTTTAAGTTTATTAAGAAAGGAAAAGCTTTACGCTAAGTTTTCGAAGTGCGAATTTTGGTTAGAACAGGTACAGTTTCTTGGACACTTAGTTGATCATGAAGGAATTCATGTAGATCCAACAAAAATCGAGGCAATTACCAAATGGAAAACCCCTGAGTCACCAACCGAGGTTAGAAGTTTCTTAGGATTGGCCGGTTATTATAGACGATTTATTCGAGATTTTTCTAGAATAGCCATTCCCTTAACTAAGTTAACCTGTAAATATGTTAAGTTTGAATGGGGATCAAAACAGGAAGAAGCCTTTAGAATCCTTAAGCAAAGATTAACCCATGCACCCATACTAGCGTTACCAGAAGGAACTGAAGACTTTGTAATCTATTGTGATGCTTCTAAGTTAGGTTCTGGATGTGTATTAATGCAACGTCAAAAGGTTATAGCTTATGCATCTAGGCAACATAAGAATCATGAAAGAAATTATTCAACCCATGATTTGGAATTAGGAGCCATAATTTTTGCCCTTAAGATTTGGAGACATTACCTTTATGGTTGTAAGTTTACCATATTCACTGATCATAAAAGTTTAAGGTATGTTTTCGGGCAAAAGGAGTGAATATGAGACAAAGACGCTGGATGGAAATGCTTAGTGATTATGATTGTGATATTCAGTATCATGAAGGAAAAGTAAATGTAGTTGCTGATGCTTTAAGCCGAAAGTATCAAGAAAAACCAAAAAGGTCACGTTCTCTTAAATTAAATCTGCAAGTAGATTTAAATAATCAGATAAGAGAAGCACAAGAATCAGTAATCAAGGAGGCAACTGAAGAATTAAAAGGTATGATTAAGGAATTAGAACAAGGAACGTATGGAATTTGAAGATTCCATAAGAAAAGAATGTGGATACCTAAATTAGGAAACCTGCGTCACCGTATATTAGAAGAAGCCCATAAGTCTAAGTATACAATGCATCCTAGAAGTGATATGATGTATCAGGATTTAAGAAAGAATTTTTGGTGGATAAGAATGAAAAAGGATATAGCAGCTTACGTTTCTAAATGTTTAACTTGTTCCCAAGTTAAAGCTGAACATCAGAAACCCTCAGGATTATTACAACAGTTAGAAATGCCAGTTTGGAAATGGGAATTGATAACAATGGATTTTATTACCAAATTACCTAAAACAAGAAAGGTAATGATATAATCTGGGTGATTGTAAACAGGCTAACTAAATCAGCTCATTTCCTACCAATGAAGGAAACTTTTAGTATTGAACAATTAGCCAAATTGTATGTAAATGAAATTGTTTCATTACATGGAATTCCTTTATCAATTGTTTCTGATAGGGATAGTCGTTTTACCTCTCATTTTTGGTCAAGTTTCCAAAAAGCAATGGGGACTAAGTTGAATCTAAGCACAGCTTACCATCCCCAAACGGACGGGCAAAGCGAAAGGACGATTCAGACAATGGAAGATATGCTTAGAGCTTGTGTAATTGATTTTGGAGGTAATTGGTGTTGGTGCACTTGTGTCTGTACTTTGTCTGTATTTTGTAATGTATAAAACGATGTCTTTTGTCTGTTGTGTTTACGTCTTTTATTATGTTGTTTATGTGTTGGAATGTGTGTTTGACCAAGTCAACCATCCTCCTGGTTTGACTTGGCCAAACAGTCAACACTTAGTATGTAAAACTTGTATGCTTCGAAGGATGTCATCGAAGGATGGATTGTATCCTTCGATGACCTCGAAAGATGATCTTTCGATGGATACTTATGGACCTCGAAGGATATACCATCCTTCGAGGTATCTTTGGATCCTTCGATATCTTTCAATGGTAATTCTGGTCGATAGATGATCCTTCGACCAGAATACCTGATCCTTCGTGCATGGTTGTCTGATATGGGTATATATATCCCATGTGGGTTTCATCTTCACAGTTAGTCATTCGGATAGATTGGAGAGCTTTTGTGAGTGAACCCAAGGTCTTGTAAGAGAGCATTTCAGTTTGGTCAAGGGCTGTAACCGTGTCCACTGAAATACAAGAGAAAACTTTGATACTTTGCTTGTCTACTCTTTCTCTTTGTAATCTTTGCTTTCATCTAAACTCCGGTTTGCACTCTAGCTTGGATTCCGCACTTGCTAGTGTGTTAAACATAACAAGGAATAGGTTTATCCTCAACCTCCGAGGGACCTACAAGTGGTATCAGAGCCGTGGCTCTTTTCCTTGTTAAAACCGGGTTCGTGCAAGACTTTGGTTGTGTTTGGACAAAAACTTTCTTGGTTTAGCACCCGTTTTTAGTGTGTTTCTTGCCTTTCTAACCATAAAAACGTGTACTAAACTAACCGGGTGTGTTACGGGAAGGTTTGGGTAACTTAAAAATTCTGTTCAAAGAGGTTTGCTATTTTCCGGCCAAATTTCCGGCTTAACTCCGGTTGCTTGGTTGTGGATAAGAAACTTCCTTTTTGGGCTTATTTTTGAAAGTCAAATCTGACTTGGTGAAAAGTTGGTGCAGAAACATCCCTTTTGCCGAAAGTTGGTTCACCAACCACATCACCTTTTCACCAACCAGTCGTCCTTTCTGTCAGTGTGTCAGACCAGTCGAAAGATACCTTTCGAGCTCGAAAGATCATCCTTCGATCAAGGAGATTCGATAGATAACCATCCTTCGAACATCTTTCGAAGTCAGTGTGTTGTCTTTCGAGTCAAGGAATCTTTTCGAAAGATCATCTTTCGAGGTCATCGAAGGATACAATCCATCCTTCGATGACATCCTTCGAAGCATACAAGTTTTACATAGTAAGTGTTGACTGTTTGGCCAAGTCAAACCAGGAGGATGGTTGACTTGGTCAAACACACATTCCAACACATAAACAACATAATAAAAGACGTAAACACAACAGACAAAAGACATCGTTTTATACATTACAAAATACAGACAAAGTACAGACACAAGTGCACCAACAATTGGGACGATCGCTTACCTTTAATAGAATTTTCTTATAATAATAGTTATCACACAAGTATAAATGCTGCACCATTCGAAGCACTTTATGGACGAAAATGCAGAACCCCAGTCTGTTGGGCAGAAATTGGGGAAAAGCAACTATCTGGACCTGAGATAGTACAGGAAACAACCGACAATATCATTCAAGTCAAGGAACGACTGAAAGCAGCACGTGATCGACAAAAAAGCTATGCTGATAACCGACATAAACCTTTGGAATTTCAAGTAGGAGATAAAGTATTGTTAAAAGTCTCTCTGTGGAAAGGAGTAGTAAGATTCATCAAAAGAGGAAAGCTAAGTCCCAGGTATGTTGGACCTTTTGAGATTATAGAAAAATAGGACCTGTAGCTTATCCGCTACAACTGCCAGAGAAAATGGCAGGAATACATGATGTATTCTGTCACACCCTGCGGAGTACCACTGCTTGGAGGCGTGACTGACCAGGATCCAGCCACCAATCATATTGAACAATATAATTAAGGATTTAATTAAGATTAGTATCAGAGCCATTGGTTATAGTGAACTTGGATTTAAAAACAAAAAAAGCTTTTTGATAAAACCAGACTATAACCTGTACAGTGCTCAACGATCCACAACGACGCTTCGCTCCACGTGCAAGGCTCAACACTATAGGTGATATGGTTTAGGTTTATATTTCCTACTTACTAGTTACATAGTACATTGCTCATGGTATGCTTAGATGAACGTAACAACTATTGTTTGAAAACACATGTGTGCTTACTCTCTTCTGTCATCGCACTTTTGTGAACCTCTCTCACTCATGTTTCCTTTGGTATGAAGATCATGAGTGGACATGTTAACTTAACTCAAGCCCTGCTGACGGCTCTAATCAATGAACAAGTTACTGCAGCACTCGCAGCCGCTCAGGCAGGAGGTACAACCTGCCAATGCAACTTACTCTAGGATCTTTGGATCCTACTCTTGTAAATCAACACTTGTGCTTAACTTTGTCTCTTATTACACACACGACAGGTCAACCTGCTCAACCACCTGTGTGCACTTTCAAAACTTTTATGGACTGCCGACCTACTACTTTCAACGGCACTGAAGGAGCTGTAGGCCTCATGCACTGGTTCGAGAAGCTCGAATCAGTCTTTGAGATGTGTGAATGCCCCGAGGCTCGCAGGGTGAAATATGCTACTGGTACTCTTGAGGGTGTAGCGCTCACGTGGTGGAGTGCTCAGGTTCAAATGCTGGGGATAGTTACTTCTAATGCCAACCCGTGGAATGACTTCAAGGATTTGATTAAGGAAGAGTACTGAACCTTGAAGACATCCACAAGTTGGAAGTAGAGTTCTTTAACTTAAAGATGACGGGGTCAGAAATTGAAGCGTATACGAAAAGATCTGATGAGCTGGCAATCTTGTGTCCTACTATGGTAGATCCTCCTATTAAGCGTATCGAGCTGTACCTTAAAGGGTTAGTGCCAGAAATTCAGAGTCACGTGACCTCAGCTAATCTTGGCACTATCCAGCAAGTTATTCGTTTGGCTCATCTTCTCACTGATTAGGCAGTCGAGCATAACAGGTTGCCCAAGCGTATTGGTGCTACTGCTACAGTTACTACTACTTCTGATGCCCCCAGCGACAACAAGTGCAAATGGGATGGAGTCTCAAGAAAGGGTTTGACATCAGCTCAGTCTCAGTCTCAGCAGCGAAAGACTGATGACTACCAGAGTCCTGGTCAGCAATCTTCTGGTAGTCAAGGGCAGGGTGGATACCGAGGAAACCACCCCAAGTGCAACTGATGCAACAGACATCATAGTGGGCAGTGAAACAAGGGTCGTTGTCTGAGGTGTAACAAGTTAGGTCATGAAAGCAAAGGATTGTAGAGGCGCACGACCTGTGAATCAGAATCGTCAACAGCAACAGCCACCAGCTCCACAGAATCAGCCGCAACAACAGTAGGGTAACAGGGGATGCTTTCAGTGTGGAGCTGAAGGTCACTTCAAGAGAAACTGCCCCCAGTTGAACAAGAATCAGAATAACAATAACAATCAGGTAAATGGAAACAACAACGGGGGTAACAACGGGGGAAACAATGGAGGCAATGGCGCCCGGGGCCGTGCGTTCGTGATTGGTCAGGGTGATGCTAGGAATGACCCCAACGTCGTGATGGGTAAGTTTCTATTGGATGACTTTTATGTTAATGTTTTATTTGATTCGGGTGCCGACACCAGTTATGTGTCCTTAAAAGTTAGTCAAATGCTTAAGCACGCCTCAACACTTTTGAACACCAAGCACATGGTAGAGTTAGCAAACGGTAAAGGTTTAGAGGCCACACACATAGTAAAGGGTTGTAACCTCGTCTTAGTTGGTCAGACCTTCTCTATCGACCTCATTCCCATCGTTCTTGGTAGTTTCGACATAGTTATTAGTATGGATTGGTTATCCCAACATCGAGCAGAGATCCTTTGCAAGGAGAAGATCGTTCGCATTCCTCGTTCAACTGAAGAACCTTTAGTGATTCATGGCGACAAGAGTGGTGCTGTGGTGGGCATCATTTATTTTCTTAAGGCCCAGAAGTGCTTGCGAAAGGGCCACGCTGCTATTCTAGCCCTCGTTTCTGATGCATCCTCGAAAGAAAAGAAGATCGAAGACATCCCGATTGTACGTGATTTTCCTGAGGTATTTCCCAAGGAATTACCTGGTCTCCCGCCTCATCGTCAGGTTGAATTTCAAAACGTGCTAGCTCCTGGAGCAGTGCCAATAGCTCGTGCACCTTATCGTTTAGCTCCATCAGAACTTGAAGAACTGTCCAAGCAACTGCACGAGCTCTTGGATAAGGGTTTTATGAGCTCCAGTGTTATTTGTGAAGAAGAAAGACGGTACCTTCAGAATGTGTATTGACTACCGTGAACTCAACAAGGTGACTGTGAAGAATCGTTATCCTCTCCCACGCATTGATGACTTGTTCGATCAGCTACAAGGGTCGAGCTACTACTCGAAGATTGACCTGAGGTCAGGCTACCATCAACTGAGAGTCCGAATGGAGGATATTTCTAAGACAGCGTTCAGGGCTCGTTATGGGCATTACGAGTTCCTGGTTATGCCTTTTGGATTGACAAACGCGCCTGCAGTCTTCAAGGATCTTATGAACAGAGTGTGCAAGCCTTACCTGGATAAGTTCGTTATTGTTTTCATCGACGACATCCTGATCTATTCTAAGAGTCAGGAGGAACACGAGCAACACCTAAGACTTATTTTGGAACTCCTTCGATCTGAGCAGCTATATGCCAAGTTTTTGAAATGCGACTTTTGGGTTCGCGAAGTCCACTTTCTAGGCCACGTGGTAAACAAGGATGGGATTCATGTTGATCCATACAAGGTAGACTCGATCAAGAACTGGCCTGCACCCCGCACACCAACAGAAATTCGCCAACTCTTGGGTTTGGGGGCCTACTATAGAAGGTTCATCAAAGATTTCCCCAAGATTGCGCAACCCTTCACTTCACTAACTCAGAAAGGCATCACCTATCGTTGGGGCGATGCCCAGGAGTCCGCATTTCAGTATTTAAAGGAAAGACTATGCAGCGCACCTATTCTATCATTGCCAGAGGGCACAGACGATTTCGTGGTTTATTGTGACGCGTCAATTCAGGGTCTTGGTTGTGTGTTGATGCATCGGGATAAATTCATTGCTTACGCCTTACGCCAACTTAAGGTTCACGAAAGGAACTACACTACACACGATCTGGAGCTGGGAGCAGTTGTTTTCGCACTCAAGATATGGAGACATTACCTGTACGGTACCAAGTACACCATTTACACCGATCACAGGAGTCTCGAGCATATCTTCAAGAAAAAGGAATTAAACATGCGACAACGTTGATGGATTGAGCTCTTGAATGAATACGAATGCGCGATCAAGTATCATCCGGGCAAAGCCAATGTGGTGGCCGACGCCCTCAGTCGAAAGGAGACTACACCTAAGCGGGTTCGCACATTGCAACTCACCATCCAATCTAGTCTTCCTACTCAGATACGAGATGCTCAGGTTGAAGCTTTGAAAGCAGAGAACATCAGGGCGGAGTCCCTATGAGGATCAAGGAAACGATTGGAACAAAAGGAAGATGGCGCTTACTATGTAACAGGGCGCATCTGGGTCCCACTATACGGAGACTTACTTGAGCTGGTGATGGATGATGCACATAAATCTCGTTACTCAGTACATCCTGGTTCAGATAAGATGTATCATGACATAAAGACTACATTCTGGTGGCCTACCAGAAAGCACACATTGCAACTTACGTCAGCAAATGTTTGACTTGTGCGAGAGTCAAGTCTGAATATCAGAAGCCATCGGGCCTACTCCAACAACCAGAAATACACAATGGAAATGGGAGCAAATTTCCATGGATTTCGTTACCGACCTGCCTAGATCTCACCTTGAGAATGACATTATTTGGGTGATAGTGGATCGATTAACTAAGTCTGCACACTTTTTGGCTATCAAGGAAACATACAAGTTCTCTACTTTAGCAGACGTTTACTTAAAGGAAGTGGTTTCGAGGCACGGGGTGCCAACCTCCATTATTTCCGATCGTGATGCACGTTTTACTTCTGAACTGTGGCAAGCAATGCACAGATCCTTTGGCTCACATTTAGACATGAGCATCGCTTATCATCCGCAGATGGATGGGCAGTCTGAGCGCACCAACCAAACCCTTGAAGACATGCTTAGGGCATGTGTGATTGATTTTGGAAACGGCTTGGAAAAACATCTTCCATTGGTGGAGTTTTCGTATAACAACAGTTACCACACTAGCATCCAAGCCGCTCCGTTTGAGGCATTGTACGGACGTAAATGCCGATCACCTCTTCGCTGGGCAGAAGTTGATGACAGCCAAATCACGGGTCCAGAACTTGTAGTAGACACAATGGAAAGGATTGCACAAATACGACAACGAATGGCGGCAGCTCGTGACCGTCAGAAAAGCTACGCTGATAAGCGCAGGAAACCACTCGAGTTCCATGTTGGGGATCGAGTGCTACTCAAAGTCTCACCTTGGAAAGGTGTAGTTTGTTTTGGCAAACGAGGCAAACTTAACCCGCGATACATTGGACCTTTCGAAATCATAGAGAAAATAGGCAAGGTGGCCTACAAACTAAACCTACCCGCAGAACTCAGTGGAGTTCACAACGTATTTCACGTGTCAAATCTGAAGAAGTGTCTGTCAGAGGAGACCCTCATAGTTCCTTTGAAGGAGCTCACAATCGACGATCAGTTGCGATTCGTCGAGGAACCTGTAGAGATCACAGACCGAGACGTTAAGATTCTCAAGCGCACCAGAATACCTCTTGTTTGAGTTCGTTGGAACTCCCGTCGTGGCCCAGAGTTCACCTGGGAAAGAGAAGACCAAATGAAACTCAAGTATCCCCAATTGTTCGAGAACAGTACAACCACTACTGAGGCTGAAGCTACTGCGGAATTTCGGGATGAAATTCCAAACCAACGGGGGGATGATGTGACACCCCAGGAAAAACAGGAAACAACGCAACACAATTAGCTTCCTCAGTGACTACGTGCTAAATTTCGGGACGAAATTTCTTTCAAGTTGGGGATGATGTGACAACTCGAGTTTTCAAGGTCTTTCCTCTACACGTTAATTGCTTAGTTATTGTGTTTGCACGACTTGTTGCCTTGTAATTTACATGTTTGATATATGTTATGATGTTGTTTAGGATCTTGTGTTATTATTTATTATACAACTTATGTGCTTAGAGTGTCTAGTTATATAAACTTATGAACTGACTAGAGTTAGGAACTATCTCGATGAAACATCAAGAGTTTCGCCACAACGCTACTCGACGAAACCTGAGGATTTCGCCATGACCCTCATGACGAAACATGGAAGTTTCGCCGGCCCAAGTTTCTCCGAAGCCCAGTACGGGCCCAAGACTTTATAACTTACGTATATAAGGGTATAGGTTACTTGAGTTGGTATTGAGAAACCCTAGCTATCTCTTCCTCTCTGTTAACCGACGGCAACCATCACCATCATCCTTGGAAAATTGCAAGTCCTTCGTTCTAGTTCCTATACATCTCGGTTAGTTTATTGCTAATGTTTATCTGTTCATGAATACATGACTCGTATGTTGATTCTTAATAGATCACTGTAGACTAGGGTTTAATGATAGAAGATAGTGATGAATGTCTGTGATCACAACGATTTGCTTATGTTATTGATTCATTGGGATGATGTTTGTGTTGACATGATATGTTATATGTGGCGTTTGTGCTAAGTGAATCTGATCACCGGATACACACACGTCGTAACCAAGATTGTATATAGTTATCTCGTGATCTAGGGTTCATGCTAGATGTTGACTGTTGTGATATTATTGGAATGATGTTAAATAACAATGGATGATCATTGTATGCAGGAATTAAATAACTGTATGATCGATGACGATGGTGAAACGGCTGTAGGCAATTAGGGTTTCAGTGTGTGTGTTCATATGTAACTGTTTGATATGTGACGAAACTCTCCGCCGACAAGACCCACTTATGTCGACGAAACCTGGGGGTTTCGCCGAGAGAGAAAGACGATGAAACAGGGGGGTTTCGCCATATAGGGGGTTTCGCCATAAGGGTCTTTGCGTGAACAGTAGGTTAGTATGTCATGACTACTGTGTGAATATTAGTGATTGCCTATGTGATTAAGACCGTTATGATTGTGGTCAAATGATATAAGTTGTTTCTTGCAACAAATACACTCAACTGCTAGATATTGTGACGTAACATACATGTGAACTGTGGACTGATATGAACTAGAACAACTGTTAAGTGCTATTTGATAGTATTGCCTGAGTATACATCCATGATCAAGACCTATATGCAAACAACGTGGATGCCAACTGATTATGTATGTGTGATTGCCATAGGCTTTGATTGAATTAACTGTGATCAAGTAGATTAACCTACCGAGCAAACCGAGGTGAGTTCACACTTTCTACAATGCATGGGATTCCCGGTGGTTTGGGAATGGGTTAAAGATTTAAAACGAAACCTACATATCCTCCTTGGGTAGGATATGTACGACCATCCTCCTTGGGTAGGGTGCCACTATAAATCCTGTGTGTTCTCCTTGGGTAGAATACGTACGTTCGTCCTCCTTGGGTAGGATAACAACCTTACAACTTACTAGACATAACTCTATCATGAAGTCCCTCACTTTATATCGACTTAATCGCCGATGCCGATGCCGAGCGGGTCATTAGTTAATAGCGCTATTAGGTTTGACAAACCTCACACCGTGTCGTTCGAATGGGCGTGTACTAATGGATCATGGCAAACTGTCAATGATGATAGACATTGACGTAGGGCACAACTATTGTTCGTCAGTCATCGATATGGTAACGGTCTAGTGGTTCACATGTGGAAGCCCTCCACTGGTTATGGTTATGGTTTGGGAAACAAAAGGTTATTGGTTAACTCGTGGTTTACGAAACAACATATGATTTCAAAACGAACAGGTAAAACTAAAACAATCAACTGTGAACTCGCTCAACTTTGTTGTTGACTCATTGTTACATGCCTTGCAGGTCGTTAGGTGCTTATGGAGCTTGCACAGGGAGGAGGGGTCGTTGTGGGATTATGGACTGTTATGTCCCGTTACTTAACATTTGAACTTTAAACTATGTTTTGGGCTAATTAAACATTACTATGCTTCCGCTGTTTACTTAAACATGTTTGGTTTCTTTTGAACGCCAATTATATTGGGTTTGGTTTTATTTACTTAATTGTATTGTTCAATATGATTGGTGGCTGGATCCTGGTCAGTCACGCCTCCAAGCGGTGGTACTCCGCAGGTGGATTTTGGGGGTGTGACATATTCCATGTATCAAATCTCAAGAAATGCTTAGCCGATGAATCATTAATGATACCTCTTAAGAATATATAGAGGTAAATGAACAACTCAAGTTTGTAGAAAGGCCCTTACAAATTCAAAACAGGAAGATTAAGAATCTTAAGCACAAGAGATTAGTTCTGGTCAAAGTGAAGTGGGACTCCAAAAGAGGACCAGAATACACATGGGAGCTTGAATCAGAAATGCAAAGGAAATATCCACACCTGTTCTAGTAGACCTCGAGGACGAGCTCTAAA
The DNA here is from genome assembly GCF_002127325.2 of Helianthus annuus. NCBI lineage: Eukaryota > Viridiplantae > Streptophyta > Magnoliopsida > Asterales > Asteraceae > Helianthus > Helianthus annuus. Next base: position 47,843,288 of record NC_035433.2, on the reverse strand, counting down.
ACAAGGTGGGGAGGATATAACAACCCTAACGTGAACCGACACTCTCATAATATTTTCGACACCCTAAAAATATTTAAAATATCCCAATATGTCTTAAAATACACCCCGTATGTGAAAACTAAGCCCAAAATACATTATAATATTAAAAAAAATAAAAAAACAAAGAAAATTAGTTTCAGGCGGGCCGCGTAAACCTTAGTTAACCCTTACACGGGCCGCGACAACTTAAAACCTGGCGAAACCCTGGGCCGCCACGTGGCCCAACACCCGTCAAGCCTACATAGTGACCCGGACAAGCTACTTCGTTGACCAGAGTTGACGCAGGCCACGTAGGCCCTTGTCTTCTCTTACGCGGGCCGCGTAGAACCCGATGTGAAGCCCTATATAAAGGAAGCATCGGCTTTCAGTCGAGAATCGTTCAAACTTTCTTTCTTTCTCTCAAAATTAAAGTGTGGGCATTATACACGGGTATAATACCCTCTTAAATAACGAGGTTCTGCTCCGATGTAAGTATCATAACCCCTGGAGACTTATTAGATACTCTGCCCGATTGATCTAGGGTTTCGTAACGGCTGTCGTGGTTCTGCACAACGTAGTCGTTGGAATGTCGTCTCGGGGAGGGTATTGCTAATGTTAAAATGGGTTATTATACTAGCATGTGTGCATTTGTGTAAATTATAGATTATCACCAGGAAACCCTTACGGATATTCTAAGACAGCAATGTGAGTAATCTCCTTTTTGCAAATTATTTTTTCAAAATCTCACTTAATTAATTATATATTAAACAGTTATTGAGTATTTGTAAGGATACAATTACAGTCGGTAAATTTGGGGTTTTGTATACAAAATTTTTTACAACCTGGTAAGGAGTAACATGACCATAAGTCGGAACGACAGTACCGTGGGTGGTAATTGATATGACTTGGAAACAAATGTAATTGCGGAAGCGCCCTCAATACTGTACAATGGTTTTTATTAAAAACTTGATTGAACTGGGATTCACTCACCAATATTTCCCACTGACAAAATATTTTTAAAACGCGTTTCAGGTAACAATATGTGAAAGCTAATTAGAAGCCAGCTGGACAGCACTGAAGGCTTGGAAAAGTGGCAATAAAGTTACCTAAAAGAAATACATGTTTTTATTAAATAAAAATAGGATTTATTCCTATGAAAAAGTGTGTACTACAAACTTGGGTTTTACCCATGTGTTTAATAAAATTAAAGTGTGGTATTTTTCTCTGATAAATTATTTCCTAACTACAGTCCTGATGTAAATTTCGCTACCAAATCAGAAAATAAACAGGATACCACCGAAACTGGTCGAGGCCGCCCATTCCTGTCTTTGTATAGGGGGACGGGGGTTGTGCCAACCAGGGAATTAACGTTAATACCCCTCACATGTTAAAAAATGGAAAGTTAGTACCCTAAGAAGTGATTTTAAACTATTAGTACCTTAGATTGTTACTTTGTGTAAACCACGGAGACTAACTATGTAATTAACTCTTTATTTTTTATTAATAAAAATGGATATTTGGAGTCAATATTAATTAAAAATTAAATACTTGTACGCAAAATTACCAAAATACATTTATTTTAATAGAGTTAGAGTCAGAGAGCAAATTACCAATAAAATGAAATCCTCAGGGAGGAAAATGACATTTTTTAACTCTAACTTTTAATATTCATATCAGCACAAGTTACGATTTTATAAATAGATATACAGGACATGATTTTACAATCGAGTATAAGCTCTAGATTATCAATACCCATCCTAAACTTAATAAATTATGATCAATGCATAAAAGACTTAGAGTATGCACAATCCGTCCCCCAGGTTATGTGAGGGAGCTTTTTAGATTATGAAAAATGATTTTAGGTGATTGGAAGTGGTTGTGAGTAGAGAAGACAGAAAATGTTACTGTTCATCTGTAAACTTGAGTCCTTTTCAACCTTTATAATTTTTAATGTATTTTGAAAATAGTTATGAGTGGAGTATAAAAAAATATTATTTAATTAAAAAGCAAAGAGAATATAGCTGTTTTTAGAGAAATTATAGAGTAAAAAAAAAAGATGAAAAGAATTTGAATGTTCAAGCATTGATGCTTTATCTGTATTTTGAATAATAAATTGAGTGGGTAAGCTACCATTTGTTTTTGGGTCATATAAATGCATTTTAAATAATAAAATGAGTGGGTAAGCTACCATTTGTTTTAGGGTCATAGAAATGCAATAAGTTTGAAAAACATAAAAATGAGTGTAATTAATCCGGGAAGAAATTCGTAAGTTAGACCATGTGTAGTGGTTTGAGCAATAATGTTCTTATTTTTGGGCGTTTTCTGTCACGTGACAGTCCAGTCAGCAAGGGGGCATTATTGGGCGTTTTTACAAAATAGGCGTAGTGGGATAATGCCCAATAATGCCCCAACCAATCATTACACAATTCTTGATTTTTTTTAAATAAAAAAATTCATTAAATAAAAAAATTTACAATATTAAAAATAAAAAAAATAAAAAAGGGGTAAAGTTAAAAAAAATTACTAAAAAAATAAAACACATTAATTTTCGTCTTCGCTTTCATCATTCCCGCCAACTTCGTCTTCCTCGTCCTCCATTTCTTATTCACCCTCAGGTTGGACATACTGAACCGACCATGCGTGTTGTACCAAATCAACCATTAACGCGGAATGGTAGGTTCGTATGCCGACCAAACCCAAAGGTCCTGTGAGGCAACCGCCTGAAGAATAACAGTAGGTCCCTTTTGGTCACCCCGTGTGTGTTGACCTCACCATGCGGTTGGGTTTATGTTTGTAAAAATGGAGTGGAAGTGTGTGTATATATATATATATATATATAGGAGAGAAATGAAAAAAAATAAAAATAACTAGTCGTTGCGTTTTTTACCGTTGCAACAACTTTCATTGGTCAAATTCTCGCCCCAACCGCGTGATTCAAAACACGCCAAAACCAAAAAATGATGAAACACGCCCACAGGGCAGTATGAGGGCAGTATTGGGCGTGTTTGGTGGCCTTTTTGGAAAAAAATGTTGGAAAAATAGGTGAAAATAGCATTTTTCACAAATATAGGAAAATGATTTTTTCCAATTTTAGACTAGAAATAAATATAATAAATGAGCGGATTTTATATATTTATTTATGGGTTTGTGTTCTATGTTTGAAGAGCTTCGCAACGAACTAAACCACGTCCAAAACGGAGCTAAGATGAATGAGATATCGATGCTCAAAGTTGTGTGTTTGAAACATTGAATGCTGAAACAAAAAGGGAAAGTAGCACCCTGTCCCACATCGGAGGAGAGATGGAACTTAAATGGGTATTTAAGTGGGAATTCCCCATCCTTATTGTTTCATGGAAGCACACACTAAGTGTCCTCGTGAGGGTGCGGAGCACCCTAACTCGCACTCGCACACGCTCGCGCGCGCGCGGGGCGGGGCGGGGGAGATAAGGCACAATGTGGTGCATTGATGGCGCACTTTGCACTTCGCACCGCCACTTGAGAGTCGCCTTTGTATTTTTGACCACGTGCGCGTGCTGGATCACAAAGGGTGCAAGGACCAAGTGGTGAAGTGGCGTGCGGGTTCGAGGCGCGTGACGTGGAAGTACGAGTGGCACGAAGCGCGCGGTTGCGCATGGTGCATGGGACCTGATGTGACGTGCGCGACGCACCAGAGTGAGCCAATACGGCGCGACTGTGTGGCGTGCTCGTATAGGCTCACAGGTGACGTGGCGCACGCGCGCATAGCAGTGAGCCAGATGGACGCAGCGCACATGAGCGTGCAGACCTGCGCGCGCAAGGACGCGCGCGCACCAGTGTGTCTTGCACGCACGCGCGCGCAGAAGCTTCCAGCATTGAATGATAGTGCAATTATAGATCAACTTCGAAACTGACGAGTTAACCGTCTTTGACTGAGAATTAAATGATGTCTTAAATTGCATTGAAGACGTTTAATGCAATTTAAACCTCTCCTTTAATTCCTTTTTGATGGTTTCGAATATAGAGCTGTATAAATACAGCTTTAGGTCTCTGCAGAAGATACACCACGAAAATCAGATACAACAACTTTATGCAAACAGTCTTCTCCACTATTCTGATCATCTTCTTCCTACAAAGTTCAAGGTAGCCTTCGGGTTGTAGGCCATCTCCGGCAGTACGCTGCTCTGGCTGTTGTACCCTAGGAAACAAAAAGAGTACTCTTGGGAGACTCGGAATTTATTTTAAGAGAAGCGTGTTGAACACGTGCCTCAGTCATAGAATTTTCTGCTTCTACTCCATTCTTGTATTTGTTTACTTCAGTTGTCATAGTATTTTATTTTCCAGGTTTTTTTGTATTGTAATCAGTAATAAAAATTTGTTTTATTTTATTAATTTACGCGAACGCTTCCTACAATATTAAAACAAATTTTAAAACACCGTTCGTGTAATCAAAACCATTATGTTTTGTGATTCAAACCAGTTTTGTTTCACTCAGTTTGTGTTTGAAAAACATATTTTTTTTTGGTTTTCATCTTCAAAGGAGCGACTTTGGTTGAAAACTAATTTGGTTACTTCAGAATTGTCCTAAAAATTTGCTAAAAACTTTCTGACTTGGTCTTCAAAGTTGGACTTAGAAGCCAATCAGTAAGTTCTAATTATTAAAAATTTCTGTTTTTTGGTCTTCAAAGTTGGACTTAGAAGCCGAAACAGTAATTTTGTGGTAAAATTAAAATTTACTAGTTTACTTCTGGTTTTTGCGTAAATCAATTTTTTTGTCTAAAACTTTAAATTTTAATTTTTCAAAATGTCGATCGATAATGTCAACGTTAACAACACGAATGTTGTGACGGGAACCCCCCTGAACGCCACCACTGTGGGAGCGTCCACAATGGTTAATCACGCTGAACGACCCGAGAAGTTCTCGGGTCTACACTTCAAAAGGTGGCAGCAGAAGTTGTTCTTCTACCTGACCACCATGAACCTTGTGAGGTTCTTAACTGAAATCGTTCCCCAACCTGCGGAAGGGGAGA